>NC_086103.1:139303791-139611291 GCF_963921235.1 Mobula hypostoma
CTATGCCTAGCCACACAGTCATGTGTATACAGAGAGTAGAGCAGTGGGCTAAGCACACACTCCTGAGGTGCGTCAGTGTTGATCATCAGCGAAGAGGATATGTTATCACTAATTCCCACAGATTGTGGTCTTCTGGTTAGGAAGTCGAGGATCCAATTGCAGAGGGTGGTGTTGTGTATAAGGGTTTTATGTGCAATTAATCGGTGTAGTCTCTGTCGATTTTCTGATGGACGTGCTAAGAACTTGGCAGTGTGCTTTACAAGACTTGAAATGGATTATGGTAATGTAAACATCAGTGCTGTAGGGATCACTCTTCAGATATTGGAATTGTGACAGATTGACCAAAGTGAGTAATCCGAGTTTTAAAGAGAATCCATCTGTGTTGTATTTGACTGTGCTATGCCTTCTCTGGGAGTGCAATAGCACATGAACTGAGAATTCAACATGCTTCTCACCAAGTCATAGAGTTATACAGCTTGGAAACCAAGTTGCTCACTTGAGCCAGACACCTTGCATTTATGTGAATTACACTTCATCTGCTATTCCTTGGCCTACTGGCCCAGTTAATCAAGATTGCATTTGTTATCTTCGGTAACCTTGTTTATTGTCCATGATACCACCAATATGGCCCATATTCCTCTAAACTTCTCCTATTCATGTACCTGTCTCTACCACTTACACTGGAAACCCACTCCATAATGCACCATCCTCTGTGAGGAAAAAGTTGCCACTCAGGCCCATTTTAAATCTTTTCCAACTCAATTTAAACCTGTACCCTTTAGTTTTGGACTTCTCTACCCTGGGAGGGAAGACCAGCTATTCAACTTATCTAGGATATGCCTTTCTTTTCAAATCTTTTTATTGTTATATTATACAAAAAAAAACATGAGTACATTGAAGTAACTACACTTACAATATCTCAAAAAAGATATTATCTTAAAGTTTGAAAAAAAAATTTTGTGATAACAAGAAAAGCCTACTAAGCAGAAAAGTGAGAGAAAAAAAACCATTAGGTGTACAACCCCGGAGACATGCATCATACAAAAAGCTTCTAAAAATAAACATCAAACCGCCAGCAAGAAAAGAAAATATACTAAAAAATTTACAATTAGATCGTGAAAAATTATATCAATTAGCTCAAATGATAATAACGACAGATTTTACAATTAGTCAATACTTCCTCTATCTGTGCTAAACATTCCCTAATTCAATTTAAAGTTGTTCATAGAGCACATATGTCCAAAGATAAATTAGCTCGCTTTTATTCTCATATGAATCCTTTTTGTGATAGATGTCCGGGGCAGATAGCCTCTTTAACTCATATGTTTTGGTCTTGTCCTACTCTGGAAACTTTTTGGAGAGACATTTTTAATATTATCTCAAAGGTATTGAATATAGATATCTCTCCTCACCCTATTACTGCTATCTTTGGACTACCTAAAATTTCCAGTAATCTTTCTCCTTCAGCCCGTAGAATGATTGCATTTCTTACTTTAATGGCGAAAAGATGTATCTTACAACATTGGAAAGAGCTTAATGCTCCAACTACCTTTTTTTGGTTTTCTCAGACAATATTATGCTTGAATTTGGAGAAAATTAGAAGCAATCTTTATGATTCCTCACTTAAATTTGAACAGACCTGGAGATCTTTTATTCAATATTTTCATTTAATGTAATTTTTTTTCTTCTCATTTTTGCTCCATATTTATATACCCTTCTTGTTTTTTTTTTACTGTTTTTAATGGAGGTCGGGTTTGAGGATGTGATTTTAAGTTCTTTAACTCTACTTGGTTCCAAGTTAGCCCATTGCTTTGCTTTTAGTTTAGTTGCATGGTGGGTTTTTTGGGGGGGGGGGGGGTTTCCTCTTCTTTATCGATATATATATATATATAAAAATTAGTATACTATTATGTTACCTTAGTATGTTATGTTTAAATTACATTGTTTGTATCATTTTTTTTCTGTATTAATATCTCCTGTAATTTTATTATATTCTAACAGTGTATTAGTGCCTATATGGCTTACCTTTTTGTATACTTATTCAATAAAAAGATTTAAAAAGAAAGAAATGATAATAACGAGTAAATGAGCCCCATCTTTTCTCAAAATCAATTAAAGGTTCAAAGGTTAGACTTCTAATTTTCTCCAAACTAAGACATAGCATCACTTGAGAGAACCATTGTGTCAAAGTGGGGGCTGATGTATCCTTCCATTTCAACAAAATGGCCCTTCTAGCTATCAATGTAACAAATGCAATGCAGGTTTCCCGTGCCATCCGAAGGTAGAGCGTTCTTATGAAACAGTTCGTAAGCCAAAATGTCGTAAAGCGAAGAAGCAATTACCATTTATTTATATGGGAAAATTTTGTGAGCGTTCGTAGACCCAAAAATAACCTACCAAATCATGCCAAATAACACATAAAACCTAAAATAACAGTAACATATAGTAAAAGCAGGAATGATATGATAAACACACAGCCTATATAAAGTAGAAATACTTTTCCACAATCATTACTGCACTGTTCTCTGGAGTGAAAATCTCATGCTGGCGCCGTCGGCAGAAAATCTCACGCAAGCGCTGTTGGCAAAATCACGCGCAAGTGCTCTCCAGTAACCTTTTAGCTATGAAGCTGCCAAATCATACCAAATAACGTGTAAAAATACACAGCCGATATAAAGTAGAAATAATGTATGTACAGTGTAGTATCACCTACGGGAATCGGGGCAGCGCCAAGCAGACTGATGTTAGTGTGTTAGACTGAGTCATCGGAGTTTGGGTGGTGCCGTGGCCCCCCACCCTCCAGGCTGCTGAGCGATACATTGCCGCGAAGAACGCAGGGGTCCAGCGGTAGCCGGGAGGTACACAGCACATCTTTAAGAAAAAAGCTGAAACAAACATGCTAATTAATTAGGTGCCGCCCGTAATTGTCGGCCCAGATCAGTACCGATTTCTGATTGCGTTGTCTCTGATTTGGGCTGACAATTACGTGTCGGCGGCACCTAATTAATTAGCATGTTTATTTCAGCTTTTTTCTTAAAGATGTGCTGTGTGCCTCCCGGCTACCTTTGCATTCTCCGCGAATCGGTATCTGTCCGTGGCCTGGCGTTTGGGGTGGTGGGACACTGGGGTGTCATCTTCTCGCCTGTTTCCATTAGAGCAGGCAGCTCATCTTCTCCTATGACTGCCCGCCTCAATGTCGAAGATCAAGTTTCGTCGTCTGCTGTGGCTGATGTGGAAGGCTTGCTTGACTGCTGAGCCTCGCTTATTTTTCTATCACACAGTTCCTTAATAAGGACTCAAACCATCCTGCAAATATCCCCTAAACCGACATACCCTTTCAAAATTAAAGTCGTACTTTATCATTACTCATTCGGTTTCGATTGTTATCCTTTTTTCTTCCAATTGTATCAGCTCTTCATCTGTCAGTTCTTGGTGATGGGATGCTAAAACCTCTTCAATATCATCTTCGTCAACTTCCACAAGCCAAACTCACGTTGTCCTTACTTCGTTCACCACGATCAAAACACTGAATTATGTCGAGTTTTACCATAAGTGTAACACCCTTACGAGCTCTTTCAGGATTTTCTGATACCATAGAACTCATCTTGCAAACGGCTGCTCACAGGCTTATGTTTAAGCAATGCCGGCGAGAATCCGGGGGAGAGCGGCTGCTCGGGGCGCGCTGAATTTTTTTTCGTAACAGTGAAAACACCTTCTGAAAGCGAAAATAGGGTACTAATGTAGGTCTTTCGTAACAGTGAGGTTTTGTAAAGCGAACGTTCGAAAAGTGGGGGACACCTGTAACATGTTGGTCAGACACAGAAGTACCATGAATATTTTGAGGAATTATTCCAAAAAGCACAGTTAATTTATTAGGTTGTAGGTTAATTTTAAGTGCTTTAGAAATTGTTGAAAAAACCTACTTCTAGAACTGTTCCAATATAGAACAAGACCAAAACATATGTGTCAGTGTAGCTATCTCAGTTTTACATCTATCACAATGACTATCAACATTAGAAAAGATTTTAGAAAGTCTCTCCTTCGTCAAATGATAACGATGTACAATTTTAAATTGAATCAATGAATGGCTAGCACAAATTGAAGAAGAGTTAACTAACTTCAAAATCCGCATCCAATCCTCCATCATAAAAGTCAAATTAAGTTCCTTTTCCCAATCCTGTTTAATCTTAGATAAAGGACGCTTATCTCATTGTAATAATAAATTATAAATTCCAATAGAACCCTTGATCAAAGGATTCACACTCATAATAGTATCTAACAGGTCAGCCTCCAATATGTAAGGAAAATTTCTCAAGTATTTTTGTAAACAATGTCTAACTTGAAGGTATTGCAGGAAGTGTGAGTATGAAACAGAATATTTATCAATTAATTAATTGTTCAAGAGACATCAATCTATCTTCTTTAAATAAATCCAAAAAAGAATTAATCCCTTTATTTTTCCAAAGTAAAAATATTGGATCACTCAAAGAAGGCTTAAAAAAGTAATTTTGATAAATTAAGTTTAAATTGGTTAAGATTTAAAAAATTGCAGAACTGGAGCCAAATTTGTAAAGAATACTTAATCACAGGATATAGGTTTAAATTAACAACTTTAGCTAATTGTATTGGTAAAGCAGCCCCCAATAATGAGGTTAAATAAAACTGTTTTACAACTTTCAGTTCCAGGTCTACCCAAATTGGCCGATCACTCTTATCAGCCCAGTATAACCAAAAAGACATGTATCACACATTAACAGCCCAATAATACATTCTTAGATTAGGCAAAGCAAGACCTCCATCCTTTTTCAATTTTTGTAAGTGACATTTACTAATTCTTGGTCTTATTATTCCAAATAAAAGATAAAATAATAGAATCAATCCGATCAAAAAACTTCCTCGCCAAAAAACAGGAATATTCTGAAATAAATATCAAAATTTTGGTAAAATCATCATTTTAACTATATGAATACGACCAACAAGTGAAAATGTAAGTGGACTCCATCTACTAAATAAATACTTCATAGAGTCTACTAAAGGAACAAAATTGGCTTTATAAAGATCCTTATATTTTTTAGTAATTATAATACCTAAATATCTAAAAGAATCTGTGACTTTAAAAGGAGTATTATCATATATAGAGACAGAAACATTTAAAGGAAACAATTCACTTTTACTAAAATTTATTTTATATCCTGAAAAACCTCCAAATTTATTAAATAATTTTAGCAAGGAAGGAATAGATTCGTCAGGATTAGATATATAAACCAATAAGTCATCAGCGTAAGGAGAGATCTTACGCATGGTCTTATTCACAAAAATTCCATGGATATTTTTAGCCTCACGAAGAGCAATAGCAAGGGGTTCTAATATTAAATTAAACAACAAAGGACTTAATAGACAGCCTTGCCTTGTCCCCCGTGAAAGCTGAAAAAAAGGAGACCTACAATTGTTAGTGACAACAGTAGTAATAGGGGCTTTATATATCATTTTAATCCAATTATTAAAATTAGCACCAAAGCCAAATTTCTCTAAAACATTGAATGAATATTTCCATTCGACTCAATCGAACGCTTTTTCAGCATCCAAGGATGCAACATATTGTGGAGTTTTAAAAGAGGATGAATATATAATGTTAAATAGTCTCCGAACATTTGAAAAAGAATAGCGACCCTTTATAAAGTCTGTTTGATCTTTAAAAATAATTTTACCCAAAATATTCTCCAACCGATTGGCCATTTGACAGAATCTTAGCGTCGACATTCAGTAATGAAATAGGTCTATATGAAGCACAGTCAGTAGGATCTTTATCTTTTTTAAGAATTAAAGAAATAGAAGCCTCATAAAAAGTAGAGGGTAAGTCACCTTTCACAAAAGAATCCTTAAACATTTCCAACATATACGGAGAAAGCAACTTTACACATTTTTTATAAAATTCTACAGGATAGCCATCAAGTCCCGGGGACTTACCAGATTGCATTGTAAAAATAGCTTTATGAATTTTGGCTTCAGTGATTCGAGCATCAAGAGTTTTTTGATCCTCAGCCGAGATTTTAGGAAAAACAATCTTTTGTAAAAAAGCATTCATGTCAGAGGAATCTAACAGACATTGAGATTTATAAAGTTCAGCATAAAAATCTTGAGAAGTCTTATTAATACCTTCATATTCCTGAGCCAAGGTACCATCTTTCCTATGAATTTTCATGATTTGCCTTTTGGCTGCAGCCATTTTTAATTGAAATGTGAACAGTTTATTATTTTTATCTCCAAACATATAAAATTGGCTCTTTAACTTAAGCAAATATCCTTCAATGGGATGAGTTGATAACAGGTTATATTGTGATTGAAGTTCCACCCTTTGTTTAAATAAATCAGTATTGGGGGAAATTGCATAGATATTAGCTAAATCTTTAATTTGTTTTGAAATTCTATCTAATTCTGCTTTTGTCTGTTTTTTAAGTTTAGTTGAATAAGAAATAATCTGACCACATAAAAATGCTTTAAATATATCCCATATAATTAATTTAGACATACCCCCTATATCATTAAAAAGAAAATATTCTTTTATCTGGGTTTCAATGAAACTGACAAAGTCAGAGTTTTGCAATAATGTCTGAGACATGTGCCAAAGTGGGCGGACAAGAATGACATCATCAAATTAAAAAGACAAACTCAGACGCGCATGATCAGATATAGCAATAGCATCATATTCGCTAGCTTTAACACTAGGCAAGAAGCAGGGATCGATTATAATATAATCAATCCTCGAATATTTTTTATAAACATGTGAGAAGAAAGAATATTCTCTATTATCGGAATGGAGATACCTCCACAAATCGATCAACCCGAAATCAATCAAAAAGGAATTAATAAATGACATGGATTGATTTGGAAGTCACTGATTGGTTGAGCTCTTATCAATCATAGGACTTAAGCAGCAGTTAAAATCCCCGCCCATTATCAGCATATATTCATTTAAATCAGGCAGTAAAGCAAATACCTTTTTAAAAAAAGAAGGATCATCTAAGTTAGGACCATGCAAATTAACCAAAACAACTTTTCTGTTACAGATCGTTCCTTTAACAATTAAAAATCTACCATTAGAATCTGATTCAATATCCTCTTGAATGAATATATTAGATTTAATAAAAATAGACTCGCCTTTTGTTTTACTCTGAGAAGTAGAGTGGAATTGCAAACCATTCCACCATCCAAAAAATCTATTTTGATCTCCCACCCTGATATGTGTCTCTTGAGCAAAAATTATATCAGGTTGGAATCGGTTAATAATTTTAAAAGTCTTTACTAGCCCAGTTGATCAAGATCAAGATCATATTTGTAATTCTTCACTGTCCATGGTACCACCAATGTCAGTGTCATTCTCAAACTTACTAACTATGCCACCTACGTTCACAACCAAATTATTAATAATATAAGTGGCAAACAACAGGGGACCCAGCACCTGGCCCTGCAGCGTACCATTGATCACATGAACATGCTTCAGTTTTCAGCACTTAAATATGTTCAAAATTCAGTTCTAAACTAAATACTAAATATTTATGCTGGTTTAGTGGTTCGTTTGTTGTTGCAAGCAATTTAAATGATGTTTTTAGAGCTACTGACTTAGAACAACTCTTGTATTTAGTTTTCTAATTTTTGTTATTGACTTGCATTTTAGATCATATTACAAAGTTCTTGTTCCACATCTTATGGTTATTGGTGACATAGAAGAAGTGAAATCAATTGCTGCACACATTCGCAGACGCTGGAAAGAATTGCTTGCAGATTGCCTTCCAAAGATAATGGTTAACGTTCTGCCTTATTTTGCCTACCAAGAAAAGAGTGGATCTGATAATGTTTTGGCACAGCGAAGAGGAACTGCATCAAAGGTGTTTGACATGCTGAAAGATGATGATTGCTTGGGGAAGCAGGTGAGATTTACTGGTATTTGTTGTTCTACTTTTGAACAGTTTTCTGGAGCCGGAAGGTCAGTCCTCATAGGAAAAAATCATATACAGGGCACCATATTATTGGATGGTGGCAATTTCCACTTTAGGCTAAGAGGCTAAACTACTATTTTAGAAATTCAAGGTGTAAATCTAAAGTTATTTTTATCGTCAAGGCTACAAGGAAAAAGAAAGCATACATAATCACAATTCCTCAGGGATTGTAACTTTTGAAAGTGTGCTCCAGAATTGGCTATGTCTCCAGCCGTGCAATAGGTACAATATTGGCAACAATTAACAATGTGGAAGGTAGTCCTGCTAGGCCCTATCCATAGAAAGCAAGGCACATCTGATCTGGCTAATTATCAGTCAGTCTTTTCTGAAAATGACGGAAGGTGTCATTAATAGTTCCATCAAGCTGTGCTTGCACACCAGTAATCTGACTGATACCGAATTTAATTTTCACCGAGATCACTTAGCTTTAGACTTATTACAGCTTTGATGCAAACATTGAGCTGAATTCCAGAGGTGAGTGCCTTCAGTGCCTCAATATGAGCCCTGGTAGTACAAAGATAATTAACCATCAAGGGGAAAATACATTGATGACAAGAGCTTGGTTAGTGGTTGTTGACTTCAGAAGGAGTAGCGGACCGCACGACCCCATTTACATCGGTGGTGTGCAAGTGGAACAGGTCAGAAGCTTTAAGTTCCTCGGGGTCAATATCACAAATGACCTGACTTGGTCCAACCAAGCAGAGTCCACTGCCAAGAAGGCCCACCAGCATAGTTCCCTCTAGGCTGTGCGCATGTGCGCGTGCACACGTTTTTCAACCAGCGCACAAAGGAAATTAATGTCCACACAAAAGGTTAGTTACCTAAAATAATGTAGTAGTTAACAATTATACTTATTGAAAATAATCTTTTAGCTAACAGTTTCTGTTAACTAGTTAGTCGGTTTTTCAAATACCACAATGCACGTCACTAATTTACGTCACCTCACCTATCCTGTTCCAGTTTGTACAGCTGCTTCACGGTGGCAGCCATGTTTGGTGGACAGTGTTCATATTGTAAGGTTTACAAAGATCTGTTTCAAATCCTGTAGATGGCTTACTAAGTTTTTATTGGAAAAAATGTTGATTCACTATGTCGAATTCAAAAGAAGCGAAGGGCGTGAAGCGCAAAGCAAATTTGTTTAAAGTTGAATGGCTTAACAAAATAGTAGAAACTGTTACACCGAAAGCTTATGAGATCATGAACGTTCAGCTATGAGAAATATTCATGTATGATTCGGAAACTGGAGTTATCTGTTTGTATTGTCGTGATGCGAAAGTTGCTGGAGAATTTGCTAGTGGAAAGAAGTGGGATGATATTTGGAAACTTGACTTTTTGAAGCGTCATTTGGCAAGTAAATCGCATTTGGACAGTGTACAAAAGCTCAGGCAAAAGAACCCGTCATTACCCGTTACAGCAGTGCTACGCATGTTACAGTTGAGTGCAGATGAACAAGAGCAAAAACGATCAAACCCAGAGGAGATCAAAGTTGAGGTACAAGAATGGTCAGCTTTTGATTTCTCCGCATTTGCAGATTGTGACTTCACATTTGGCGATGAACAAGTTTATGCCTTATGTCTATAATATCATGATTTTCTAGCTGAAAATATTGTAATAGTTGACAGTTTAATGATTTCAAATTTTCCGTGGAAGAAAAAATTAAATCCAAACCGATTTCAAACTTTGCTCAAATGGTAGCATTTGTACTTCAAAATGAACAGTTTTGTGACCTTGCACAGTTGATGGACATTGGGGGAATCTTTCTTGCGTCTAGTGCGGACTGTGAGCGAGGTTTTAGCCTAATGAATCAACTCAAAAACAAGCTGAGAAAAACCATTTAGGTGAATGTCATTTGAATATGTTAATAAGAATCAAAAGCTATCAATGGGATGGAAGTTCTATTAGTCGAGATAGAGTTTACAAAGAATGGGTAAATGCCAAAGACAGGAGAGAGAAAAAAAAACTGAGTAACTTAAATATGATAAAAATTAAATACCTCCAACCTGATGGCATGAACATTGACTTCTCTTAACTTCAGTTAATGCCCCTCCTCCCCTTCGTACCCCATCCCTTATCTATCTATTTATTTATTTAGTTATGATGATTTTTTTTCTTTCCCCTTTTTTTCTCTTTTTTTCCTCCCTCTGTCTTTCTCACTATAACTCCTTGCCCATCCTCTGGGCTCCCCCCCCCTTCTTTCTCCATAGGCCTCCCGTCCCATGATCCTCTCCTTTCTTCAGCCTCGTATCCTTTTTGCCAATCAACTTTCCAGCTCTTAGCTCCATCCCTCACCCTCCTGTCTTCTCCTATCATTTCAGATCTCCCCCTCCCCCCTCACTTTCAAATCTCTTACTAGCTCTTCCTTCAGTTAGTCCTGACGAAGGGTCTCGGGCCGAAACGTCGACTGTACCTCTTCCTATAGATGCTGCCTGGCCTGCTGTGTTCACCAGCATTTTCTGTGTGTGTGACTTAAATATGTATGTTATTTTGTTGTTATTCTGTGCAGTTTTATGTCAAATATTTTGTAAACCTTCGTAAACTGTCCCATGTGTGCATTCAGTGCACACATACTTTTGTCACAGGAAAAAAATTTGCAGAACGTAAGGTTTTTGGGCACACTGACTACTCAAAATTAGAGGGAACATTGCCCACCAGCGCCTTTACTTCCTGAGAAAGCTTAAGAAATTTGGCCTGTCCCCTAAAACCCTCACTAATTTTTATAAATGCACAGTAGAAAGCATTCTTCTAGGGTGCATCACAACCTGGTATGGAAGTTGTCCTGTCCAAGACCGGAAGAAACTGCAGAAGATCGTGAACACAGCCCAGCACATCACGCAAACCAATCTTCTGTCCTTGGACTCACTTTACACCGCACGCTGTCGGAGCAGTGCTGCCAGGATAATCAAGGACACGACCCACCCAGCCAACACACTTTTCGTCCCTCTTCCCTCCGGGAGAAGGCTCAGGAGCTTGAAGACTCGTATGGCCAGATTTGGGAACAGTTTCTTTCCAACTGTGATAAGACTGCTGAACGGATCCTGACCTGTGTCTGGGCCATACCCTCCAAATATCCGGACCTGCCTCTCAGTTTTTTTGCACTACCTTACTTTCCCTTTTCTATTTTCTATTTATGATTTATAATTTAAATTTTTTAATATTTACTATTGATTTGTACTCCAGGGAGCGCGAAGTGCAGAAATATCACTGTGATGATTGTATGTTCTAGTATCAATTGTTTGGCGACAATAAAGTATAAAGTAGCCATACCTTTTCAAAAGAGGTTGGCTATGGTTTTAGAGGAATTGTGATTGCATATGTTTTCTTTTTCATTGTAACTTTGATGGTAAAAGTAATTTTAGATTTACATCTTGAAGTCCCAACCAAGTAACTTAGCCTCTTAGCCTAAAGTTAAAATAGGGAACCTTACAATAATATGATGTCCTGTTAATTGTTGTGACTCTAATGCACCAATATAATCTCTGGTACTTTGTAATTACAGGCAATCTGTGATCATCTATCTAGTATAGTTTATCAAAAAAAAGTGTAATATTTCAGAAAATGATTGCATTGAATGCATTTTGTCTCAAGAAAATATTAAAAAACAGAAATTCTGAGATACTTGACACTGGTATTGCTCTTTTGTTTTCTTTTTTTTTTAAAGCAAATTGACCATTTAACCCT
Organism: Mobula hypostoma; assembly: GCF_963921235.1. Taxonomy (NCBI): domain Eukaryota; kingdom Metazoa; phylum Chordata; class Chondrichthyes; order Myliobatiformes; family Myliobatidae; genus Mobula; species Mobula hypostoma. Next base: position 139,315,467 of record NC_086103.1, read on the forward strand.
CAATAACTTGCCAGAGATTGTTGTAGAAGTGCTCAATACCCTGTATGATCTTCCGAACCAAGATTCTGCAAATGATAGAGAGCTGGTGGAATTTGTAGGGTAAGCAAAGTAAAAAAAAAAGTTTATATCCATGTTTTACTAACAAGACATATTGACCAATAACTTGTCTGCAATAATGCTGTTGGAACATTGTGAATGTTTTCAATTTTACACAACCTTACTGTAATCAAAGTGGATTTTATTTTGCCAAATTAAGAAATATAATTGGACTTTTAACCTTTCAATATCAGTAAGCAGAAATTTTTTCCCAGAAATTTAAAGAAGTAACAAAATTTGTTTAATTGCATTAATTTGTTTATATTTTAAAAGATGGTTGCCTGGCAGTGTGGTGTGAAGGGCCTGTTCCACGCTCTATCTCTAAATAAATAAATACATTTTCTGTGAGAGGAACAGCAATTCAGTTAATTCTACCCTTTATTCTCCTGAATATTTTAAGCCAACAGAAGATGAAATCTATAAATACACTGAATTGTGCAGGATAAGTTACAAGTTTTACTTTTTCCAAATAGCTAAATTATGTCCCATCCAAGAATGGACATAATTTGGTATTTTCTTTGGAAATAGATTAGTTTTTTATTGTGATCCATTGTGCAATGATTTTTTTCGAGAGTTTTCGATTGCTTATTAATAGTTGTATTTTCTGCTTTGAAAATCTATTTCTCTCTACCATTCAGGGCAATGGATCCTGCTCCTAACCCACCTTATTTCCCATCTTATGTTATCAAAGCCACACTGGAGTATATTGGTAGCTGCCACAAAGAGAAGTTCAAATCACTTGTGGCAGTTCTTTGCAAAAATCCTGTAAGTTCAGTGTTATATCTGTTTTTTGTGGTTGCTTTTGTTAACTTGCTAGGAATCCGTGCTTTTTATTTTGCTGATTGGAGAGAAGGGTGGGTGTAATATTCTTCACAGTCATACACCTCTTCGGCTGGTACACAATATAATTCTCACTCAAAAAGGACATTCTTTTAAGTGAGAAGACTTGCTCCTCTTAGCTGAATTTAAAATATCAGATAGGACAATCTGAGATCATTTTATGAATATTTCTGAGAAATGCCAAATTATCATTCAACAAGTTCAATGGAAGAACTTTTTAGATCCCTCATATTTTGTGTCAGTATTTCCCAACCAAACTTAAATTTTAGTTAACTTTCGTAGTGTGCCATGTTGGGTTCATTCTTTACCTCTGTATTAGCTCACTGCAGCTCTGTGCTTTTAAGATGTACAGTGCCTATAAAAAGTATTTCCCCCCCCCCAGAAGTTTTCATGTTTTATTGTCTTACAGCATTAAATCTCAGTGGATTTAATTTGGCTTTTTTGACACTGATCAACAGAAAAGACTATTTCATGTCAAAGTGAAAACAAATTTCTACAAATTGGTCTAAATTTATTACAATTATTAAACCCCAAATAATTGATTGCACAATTACTCACCCCCTTCAAGTCAGTATTTATTAGATGCACCTTTGGCAGCAATTACAGCTTGAGTCTGTGTGGACAGGTCTCTATCAGCTTTGCACATCTGGACACTGCAGGTTTTCCCTGTTCTTTACAAAACTGCTCAATCTCTGTCAGATTGCATGGGGATAATGAGTGAACAGCTCTTTTCTAGTCCAGCCACAAATACTCAATTGGATTGAGGTCTGGACTCTGACTTGGCCACTCCAGGACATTAACTTTGTTGTTTTTAAGCCATTCCTGTGTAGCTTTGGCTTTGTGCTTGGTGTCATTGTCGTGCTAGAAAACAAATCTTCTCCCAAGTTGCAGTTATTTTGCAGACTGCATCAGGTTTTCCTCCAGGATGTCACTGTATTTTGCTGCATCCATTTTACCCTCTACCTTCCAGGGCCTGCTGCAGTGAAGCATCCACACAGCATGATGCAGCCACCACCATGCATCGTGGTCAGGATGGTGTGTTTTTGATAGCGGGCGTTATTTGGATTACTCCAAACATAGCGTTTAGTTTGATGGCCAAAGGCTCAATTTTGGTTTCATCAGACCATAGAACCTTTTTCCAGCTGACTTCAGAGTCTCCCACATGCCTTCTGGCAAACTCTAGTTGAGATTTCATGTGAGTTTTTTTTTCAGCAGTGGCCTTCTCTTTGCCTCTCTCCCATAAAGCTGTGACTAGTGAAGCACCCAGGTGATAATTGATGTATGTCCTATCTCTCCCATCTCAGCCACAGAAGCTTGCAACTCCTCCAGAGTTGTCACAGGTCTCTTGGTGGCCTTCCTCACTAGTTCCCTTCTTGCATGGTCACTCAGTTTTGAGCAAACAGACTACTCTATGCAGATTTACAGCTGCGCCATACTCTTTCCATTTCTTGATGATTGACCTAACTTTACTCCAAGGAATATTCAGTGACTTGGAAATTTTCTTGTATCCATCTTCTGACTTGTGCTTTTCAATAACCTTTTCGTAGAGTTGTTTGGAGTGTTCTTTTGCCTTCATGGTGTGGTTTTTGCCAGGATACTGATTCAACAGCAGTTGGACTTTCCAGATACAGGTGTATTTTTACTACGATCAATTGAAACACCTTGACTGCATGTAGGACGCCAAAAACAGATCTTCAATTAACTAAATTATGTGACTTCTGAAACCAGTTGGTTGCACCAGTTATAATTTGATGTGCATATCAAAGGGGGTAAATAGTTATTAATTTAGATCACTTTATAGAGATCTGTTTTCATTTTGACACGAAAGAGTCTTTTTCTGTTGATCAGTGTCAAAGAGAAGCCAGTGATTCAATGTTGCAAAACAATAAAACATGAAGACTTCTGGGGCGGGGGGGAATACCTTTTATAGGCACTGCATATTGTTTCAAATCTCACCAATTCTTTTTAAGAAGCGATTTTAGACATATGTAACCATCAGGTTTGGTCGGTGGCGTAAGCCTAGGGAAGACGAACTCTGATCCCGCCAAACGTGTGAAATTTGAGGTGCAAAACATCAGTATTTGTGTGGATGGTGCGCGATTTGTTCCCCTGTTACAAATCAGTACCATGAAATAACAGACAGTACACCATATGTAATTAAACGGTTTAGCTTTATAATTCTTAATTTGACTAAAGGGTTAGTCGGCCCCACTCCTTTCTGGGGCCTTCTCTCTCCGTCTCTTGCGGAGCAAAAGATCCACAACACCTCAGTCTCAGGCACACAGCAAGAAAAAAAACACTTCCCTCATTGGACAGCACACATTCCAAAGCACCTGTTATCTCTAACCTTAACACCAAGCACTGCTGCTACAGAAAGGCCATTACATTAGACCTGAAACCTTTCCCAGGGTATTACACTCTTTCCCCCCCCCCCCACCAAATTTAGTCATATCCTCATGATATTGAGATAATTTGCCAACCCATCATGCAAAGCACAAAGTCCAACCCAGGTGTAAAAGGCAGTGACATTGCTCCCCAAGGCGGTAGGGGCCACTCTCTGTTCCCCCAGTGCTACATAGGCCAGCCTATCTGGTGGTCTCCTGATTCTTTGACACCTCCGTACCCCCGCATCTACTCCTTCAGGTTCCGAAACTACAGGGGATACTTTGGGGATACTGCTGGTCTACCTGGCGAGGCTTCCTCCGGACTTTTTACTTGTGCCCTCCTGCAACCTGGACCCTCTCTGGCCCTTGGCTGAGCCCTGCTTCATCCCTTACAGGGTCCTGTGAAACCCAGACTGTCCACAGAACCCCCCCCCCCTGCCAAATTTCACCTGCCTCAGCGTGAGAAGAGTTGGGAATCTCTTCCTCAATCAGTGGGGAGTTAGCAAAAGGCTGCATATACCACACCCTCATCCTCCGAATCATTTTCCCATTCAGGGGCAGGGGCTGGTCTAATCTCTCCCGCTGTTGGTCCTGCAGTTGCCCCACGTCGCCGCTGAGTCCTCTAGGTGTAGGCTCTGGGTCAATCTGCACCTCTTGACAGGCCCATTCCCATCCTCTGGTTTCACCCGGAAAACTGGTACATTTGGCATCTGACTCTCCACTACATAGGGCGTAGCTGCCCAGCAGATAGCCAATTTATGCTTCCCATGTAACTCCAAATTCCTTATCAGGACTCGGTCTCCTAGCATGAGTTGGGAGATCCTAACCTTTTGATCATACCTCCTCTTATTTCCTTGACTCTGCTTGGCAGCTGTGACCTCAGCTAATTCATAAGCCTTTTTCAGCTCTCTTCTCATATGAGACACGTACTTCAGATAAGTCTTCTGTGGTAGGTCTTCCTCGTCAGTCCCAAAACCAAGGTCGATGGGCAACCTCGCCTCGTGCCCAAGCGTCAGATAATATAGCGAGTACCCGGTAGATTCATTTCGGGTACAGTTGTAGCAGTGGACCAGATATGTTGACTCCACTTGTTCTTCTGGCTGATCTCCAACGTTCCGAGCATGTCTAGCAAGATCCAATTAAATCTCTCTGGCTGGGGATCACCCTGTGGGTGATTAGGAGTAGTCCTCAACTCCGAGCATGCTCAGTAACTTGTGTATGAGCCTACTCTCGAAATCCTTTCTCTGATCACTATCTATCTGCCTGGGAAGGCCATAATAAATGAACTTCTCCTGTAACACTTTGGCCACCGTGGATGCCCTCTGATCCTTGGTCGGGAAAGCTGGTGTAGTGGTCCATGATGACTAAGACATTCGCCGTGATGCTGGCATCCGCTCTATTGACAGGAAATCCATACACACCAAGTCAAAGGGCCCCACACTGTGCAAGTGGGACAATGGAGCGGTCCCTGTAGGCAGCGTCTTCCTCCGTATGCATCGAATACACGACTTGCAGTATTCTTCGACCTCCGGCTTCATTCGGGGCCAGTAAAATCAATCTCTGAGCAATTCATACGTCTTCTTAACCCCCAAATGTCCAGATTCATCATGAAGTGACTTCAACACAATCCTGCGATACTTCTCAGGCAGAACCAGCTGGGAATGCTGAGGCTAGTCTGGTGGTGCCCTGACCTGATATAGGATCTGGTTCTTCACCTTCCACCTGGGCCATTCTCTCAGTAACGGAGGCACCACAGCGTGTTTCGCCTTTTCCACTTGGGCCATGTCTCCCTTTTCGACCGCTGACCAAATGGTACCAATGCCCAGGACATCTCACTGAGCAGCTGCCATACCTCAAGATTCAATTTTGCTAACTGGTTTGTCTTCAGAGCAGTCAAGATAAAATAAGCTTGTGGAATGGTACCTTCAGAAGCCATTTGCTTTACCGCTCAGTCCTGCCCCTACCTTCCCTCTGATGGAAAACTGGCACATGGCTTTCATTCCTGGGGCAGGAACGCTCTCCCACTCTTTGTCCTTGTCCAGCCCGTCATGCGCACATCAGGACAAAGCATCAGCATCGATGTTCCTATTTCCCAACCAGTACTTCAGGCTGAAATCATAGACAGACAATGCCGAATTTTGCCGAAGTCAGGATATAAGTTAAGGGATTGTTGCCCATCCTCACCTCAAACTTGGCACCATAGAGGTGGTCACTCAACTTATCCACTACAGCCCATTTCAATGCCAGAAAGTCCAGCTTGTGCGTGGGATAATTTTTTTCAAAGGGCGACAGACTCCGGCTGACAAGCACAACAAGTTTCAACCCAGTGCCCTGATCTATTCACTATTTGGTTCATTCTTAACTGATCCACCTCAGCCACCTGAATGGCCCCCTGTGCCGCAAGCAATTTAGTTGCCTCTCTAGCGGAAAGATGTGGGCAGAAAACTTCTCGCCCTTCTCCTGACACATGTTCAGATACCCCGTCATGCGTTCCATCGGACTTCCTGTCGTGGCAAACACATTCTCCAGTGCCTGCATGTAAGCCACAGCAGTGGCAAGTGGGTACTGTGACTTTACGGCTCTCACAACATCAGCAGCCCGTTTCCTGAAACTCTCAACCAATTTCTGTCTCTTTACCTCAACAGAGCACTGCCATTCATCTAACAACTGAGAGGTCTGCTCTGCCCAAGTCTCATACTCCTCCTCCCCCTTGGGGATGGGTGTTATTCCAGAGAATATTCTTAGCTTACGATAACTAGGACCCTCTGCCTGTGCACTGGCCATTTGTTCGCCAGAGAGGTAAGGGCTAATACTAGCTCAGAACTCTCACTCTTTACTGGGGGACGGGGACTAATCAGACGTTCCAAATCCAACTATTCCTTCCCCTCCCTCCTCAGATACGAGGGAACCCTGTCTTTGAAGTCTTGGCCCCCAGCTATGGGAGACTCGACTTGCTATTCGGTCCGCTCTGCTACATTCTACTCCGCCCAGAAAGTATGGATGGTCCACAGCGCGCCCCCCCGTGGCCCCAGTAGTACCAGGCAGTTCCACTGCCGTTACCTCAGCGCTAGTCTGAACTAAAACAAGGTCTGTGCCCGCCATTTTACCAAACCTTCACCCCACAATCATAACTTTGCCTACAGCTTTAACGGTACTTAAAAGTTGAATTAACAATTCATCCGGAGTACGAATATCTACTCCACTCAACACACACGCATTCGTTACCGGTAGCCCCGTGGATACACACGACCGTTCAACCCTTGGTAGCATCGATACTAGCACAGACTCAAACACACAACCCACTGGTTCAATGCTCAGAGCAATCAAAAAGCATCCAACGAAATCAATCCCGGATGAGTCCCCACGATTGTAACCCTCAGGTTCGGTCAGTGGTGTAAGTCTAGGAAAGGCAGTCTCTGGCCCCACCAAACATGTGAAATTTGAGGTGCAAGACATCAGTGTTTGTGTGGATGCTGCGTGATTTGTTCCCCTGTTACAAATCAGTACCATGAAATAACAGACAGTACACCATATGCAACTAAATGGTTTAGCTTTATAATTCTTAATTTGACTAAAGGGTTAGTAAAGAAAAACAAAAAGAAAAGGGCCCATTTTAATGGAACAGTCTAATGTGCACAAGTTAGTGCTCACGGTTTCCCTTCTGCCGGTCCTCCATCGATCTCCCCAGGCTTCATCGACTCCCAGCCCCACCCCAAGTCCACTCCTTTCTGGGGTCTACAACCTCTCCTTTCTGGTGTCTTCTCTCTCCATCTCTCGCCAAATAAAAGACCCAGAACACCTCAGTCTCAGGCACACAGCAAGAAAAAAAACACTCCCCTCATTGGACGGCCCACATTCCAAAGCACCCTTTATCTCTAACCATAACCCAAACACTGCTGCTACAGAAAGACCATTACATTAACAGTGAAACTTTTCCTAGGGTGTTACACATGTTTGATTTAAAAGCTGTCCAAAATGTCTTTAAACAGGATTCAATACAAAAGATCTTGCTAGCGATTTGTAAGAAGGCAGCAGACAGTACCAGTGCCTATGAAAAACATAGAATTCTGATGATGTATCGTTTGTTTGTAAACATGTTGCTGAAAGAGATTACGGACGGGCTTGGAGGATTGTGGGCATTTGTTCTCCGTGATGTCATCTACAGTCTGATTCACCACATCAATAGTTGGTCAGTTCCTTTTCATGAATTCTTTCTTTCAAGTTTATTTGCTATTAAGGCTTGTTCATCGTACTTCTTGGAGTATATCTTTTACAGTTGTAAATTTAGTTGTTTGCACTCTCTAAGGTTTCTTCTCAAAGAAAGAATTTTTATTTTTTCAAATCTCTTTCATAATTTCAGGAGCTCCCCGATAGCTCTGTACCTTTCCATTGTTTCTTACTTATAATGTTTTCCACACAGTCACTTATACTTATTTATGTTATTTCAATCAATTAGGCTGGTGAATCAAGCGCACTTACAAAATCCCCTTGATCTCCATTAGCTAATTCTGGTGATACGTAGAAAATTATGAAGCAGATGGTATAACAAGTGGTGATTAGTAGGGTTTCTAATGTATGAATTGCCAGTATAATGATTTTGAAGACAAAAATGTTACTTCAACGTTTGTTTTAGATCGTAATTACAGATCATGATTGTAATTTTTTTCTTTGTAGGCCATCACACATGGATGATATATCCACACGCAGTTTTTCCCTATGCTGCGATCTTTTAACTGTCACTTGTAAGACTGCTGTGGAACATTGTGGCGATGCACTTGAAAATCACCTTCATGTCATTGTGGGTACATTAACACCATTGGTGCAGGGACAGCCAGAAATTCGCCAACAGGTGAGCCACTGATGTAAATAATAATTCTGCCTGCTTCTTTCAGTTTTAAACTTTATTGGTTTAATTACAGCAATACCCACAGATTACAGGAGGAACTCAGCAGACCAGGCAACATCTTTGGAAAGCAGTAAACAGTAGACATTTTAGGCTGAGGCTTTTCATCAGGATTGGAAAGAAAGATGAGAAGTCAGAGTAAGAAGCTGGGAGGAGGGGAGGAAGAAGTACAAGGTAAGAGGTGTTAGGTGAAACCGGGAGAGAGGGGGAGGGGTGAAGTAAAGAGCTGCTAAGTCAATTGCTGAAAGAGATACAACCCTGGAGAAGGGGTAAATCTGACAGGAGAGGACAGAAGGCCATGGAAGAAAGGGAAGGGGGAGAAGTAGCAGAGGGAAGTCATGGACAGGTAAGGAGACAAGATGAAAGAGGGGAATGCTGAAGGAGAGGGGTGGCAATTACCAGAAGTTCGAAGAATTGATGTTCATGCCATCAGGTTGGAGGCTACCCTGAAGGAATATGAGGTGTTGCTTCTCCAACCTGAGTGTGGTCTCATCATAGCAGTAGAGAAGGCCATGGACTGACACGTCAAAATGGGAATTGGGAGCAGAATTAAGATAGGTGGCCACTGGGAGATCCTGCTTTTTCTTGCGGACAGAGCGTAGGTGCTTGACGAAGCAGTCTCCCAATCTATGCCAAGATCCAACAGGATCTCACTCACCGAAGCATCTTTCCCTCCTCCCTCTCCCCCACTTTCTGCTTTCTGCAAGGATCACTCCCTACGCAACTGCTTCATCTATGCATTCTTCCCCACTCAACTCCTCCTAGCACTGATCCTTGCAAATGGAACAAGTGCCACACCTGCCCCTACACCTCCTCTCTCACTACCAGTTAGGGCCCCAAACAGTCCCTCCAGATTGGGGTTACCTACTCTTCCCGGAGTGGCCTCCTGTTTGCTACTTTTAGCGTAGAATAAGTCTCCGCTGTATACCAAAAGCACAATCAAGGAAGCCAACACAAAGTCAGTAAGAGTGTCATATGTTGGGTATACATAGAGCTTTAGCGAAAAAGAAAAGGAAAGGAATTTAGACAACGCACACAAAATGCTGGTGGAACGCAGCAGGCCAGGCAGCATCTATAGGAAGAAGTACAGTCGACGTTTCGGGCCAAGACCCTTCCTATAGATGCTGCCTGACCTGCTGAGTTCCACCAGCATTTTGTGTGTGTTGGCTGAAAGAAATGTAGAAGTGGCTCTGGATGAAAGGAAGTCACCCAGTCATGAGACCAAATGAGGCAGGGATAAGAATTTTAGGTCAGTGAGGTCAAGGACTAGAAACCAGTATAGATCATTGTTTCTAAAGTTCAGTTTTGTGTGGCTGTACATTATGTATTATTCCCATTCTGTTCCTCTGAATGTCTTGCGATTCTTCATGGTTATTATTCTCTATTTTAATTTAGGCATTTATTGTATTATATTTGTAACTCTTTCAGGCCCTGACATTATTGAAGTATCTAGTGATTTCCAATCGTGGCAATGAAAACCTGTACCATGCAATTAGGCGTTTGGATCCATTCCCTGATCTTCCTGAATTCGGAGAGCTCCGTCTTATCCAGGAGAAAATCAAGTATAGTAAGAAACAGTTCACGCTGTTAGAGGTAAAAGTATTTTTTAATGTATGCCATGAGGCTTGAATTAAATGTTTTTCATTTCTTCCAAAGAATTGCAAAATATTTTAAGCTTTCACTTGAGCATCAGTGTCACAGTTATTAACCCAAAAATCCTATGTACTTTTATTAGTGGGGAAAGGTTTTATTCTCAAGCAATAGGCATTACTGCAAGACTTCAGCAAGAAGTAATTGAGAAGTTGTCCTTCAGCCTTTTTATCCTGCTCTGCCATTCACTAAACACCTGTTACTCATTTTAACTTTCTTTGTATCTTCTGAAATTCTTAGCATCCATAAATCTATCAACATAGTCAATGGTTAGGCAGCCATGCTTCTGCAGTAGTTTATTGCCACACAAAAACTAAATTTCCTTGAGTCCAATCTTCTTTTTTTGATTCCTAGTAGAATTATCACCTAGTGGACTTCTACTTACTTTTTAATGGATAAAAAGTTGCTTAGAAGATGACATCAATTAAAGAGCAAAAAAAGAATCAAAAGCTGCAAAGAAACAGAAATATGAATGTTACTACAAAGAATTGTCACAAACAATAAATTACTAATTTGCCAATTAATTTTCTTCTGTGGCATATGTTACGTACCCCGTAACCGGATTGTCAAACCAGCAGAAATGGAACACTCATTGGAGTCTGTGATTACTAGGAACTAGTAAAGTTTTATTAAAGAAATAAGTAATACAGTACACTAACGGCAAGGATATAAATGTAACAGGTTAGCAATGATAGTATACACATATACACAGAAATAGGGTAATAGGAATCAACCAAACTCTATCGCAGTCTAGGGGTAAAATGATCAGTCTTAAGGTGAAGCAGAGTTCAGTTCAATCTAGTGCAGTTCGAAGTAATCGCTGTTGTTGTACCGTTGGAGAGTGAGAGATACAGTTGGTTTCAGGAAAACCTTTCAATGCCTTCTGATCCCGCTGTGGTCACCGACTGTGGCCCCTCTGTTCTGGATGTGATCATTCTTCCGTGGTGAACCCGGCACCCAGGCAAGGGCGGACACACACCAGGTTCCCATCGATTGTACCTTTACACCCTGTGAGCCTCTGACCGATTCCCGTGAATCGATCCTCCAAACTCCCACCAACTTGTGGGGCACAATGCTCTTTCCAGGGTCCTGTGGCATGTGTCTTGTGCCTTAGCAAATACACTATTTTTACCCCCCTGATGGGGTATCACCTGTCCATCAAACTTCAAATAGTTAAGGTTCAAAGCAAACTGTCTGTGGCAGACGCCAACATCTGAATTATGTGTTTCTTTCTCGTCAATCTCTCGCTTCTCTCTTATTAGCATTTTGAATGGTTCTCCATTGTCTCTCGTTATCTCTCTCATTAACATCATCCGTTCTGCAGCTGTGCTTGGCTTCACACATGACACCCCCATCCTTAAAAGAATTTTTACCGGCGGTAAAAATTACGGGCATGAATGCTCATTATAAAATACACGCTAATATACAGGTAATCATCAGCTATTCGGCTAATAGAGAGAACTTTAAGTTTTAACACCTGGACAGATAATCAGCAATCACATTGTCGGTTCCTTTTATATGTTTTATCTTTATATCACATTCCTGTAATACCAGGCTCCAACTTAACAAGTGTTTGTTTTTATCCTTCATTGTGGTCAAAAACACTAATGGATTGTGATCAGTAAACTATCAGTGGTTTCTGTGCTGGACAAATATAAACCTCAAAATGTTGTAATGCCAGAATGATTGCCAGTAATTCCTTCTCCACGGTGGAATAATTTCTCTGATGGACATTAAACTGCTTAGAAAAATAAGCCACCTGGTGTTCAATTCCCTTCTCGTCTGTCTGCAACAGCACCCCGCCCCCCCCCCGCCACTTTGTTGCTGGCATCTGTTGCTAGGGAGAAGGGTTTTGAAAAGTCAGGCGCATTCAATACAGGGTGGTGACACAGAATCGCCTTCAGACTCTCGAAGGCTTGTTGACAAAGGTCGTTCCACACAAACTTATCATTCTTCGGCAAGAGCTTAGTAAGAGGGAGGGTAATATCCGCAAAGTTTTTGCAAAACTTCTGATAGTACCCCACCATCCCCAAAAACCTTCTCAGGGCCCTCTTGTCCGTCGGGATGGGAACTTCAGAGATAGCCTGCACCTTAGCCTGCATCGGTGCCAACTGCCCCTGTCCTATCATATACCCCAGATATGTGACCTTAGCGTGGCCGAACTCACTTTTCGCGAGGTTCACTGTCAGGTTGGCTTCAGACAGCCGTTTAAACAGTTCCTCTACTGCCACAATGTGCTCTTTCCACGTGTCACTCCAGACCACCAAATCATCAATATACGCTGCTGCGTTCTTTAACCCTTTTATCACTGAATTAATCATCCTTTGCAAGGTACCTGGGGCGTTCTTCATGCCATTATATATATACTCGTATAACCCAGATGGAGTGACAAATGCTGAGATTTCTCTAGCCCTTTCAGTAAATCGATCTTTGTGATATACTTAGCCCTCCCCACTTTATTGATGTAATCGTCTACCCAGGGATGGGGTAAGCATCAGTTTTTGTGATGGCATTCACCCCTTTCTGTAATCTGTACAGAATCATATGCTCCCATCGGGTTTCAGGACAACCACACAGGGAGAGGCCCATTCCAATTTGGATGGCCTAATAATACCTGTGGCTAGCATGTGTTCAATTTCTTTCTCCACTAGCTTGCCCTTCTCCAAGTTCATCCTATAGGGGTTTTGCTTAATAGGCTGATCTGATGTAACAATAACATCATGTACCGTCCCCTTGCATCGCCTCGAGACATCCAGACATACATCTGCATGCCGGTTAATTAGCTTTATCAGTGGCTCGCTCTGCTCAGGGGTTAAGTGAAAGACCTTATCAGCAAAGTTGGCCAAAACAATAGAGTTCTCCAATCTGGTCGGCACCATATTTATCTTTTCAAGATGGGTTTTCCACTTATCATTTGGCACCCCAGCCTCATTTATTTTTGTGATAACACCGACTAGATCTGCTTTCTTATCGTGGTAAGCTTTTAACATATTAATATGCACTAATTGTGTCAGCTTACGTCTGAGTGGCGTTTCAATAACATAATTCAAAGAGTCTATCTTTTTAATCACTTTGTACGGACCGTGGAATCTTGCCTGGAGGGGGTTGGTTACCACTGGAAACAGAACTAAGACCCTATCACCCACTTGAAACACTTGTTCGCGGGCTCGTGTATCATACCACTGTTTCATTTTTGTTTGGGAGCTTCGTAGATTTTCTTTGACAAGGTCACAGATTCTTTTAAGCCTCTCAGGAAATTTTAAAACGTAATCAATCACATTGACTTGTACTGTTGGGCTGGACCATTGCTCTTTCAGTAAGGTCAGAGGTCCTCTGGGCCTCTGACCGAAGACGAGCTCGAATGGGCTGAACCCCAATGACTCCTGAGCTGTGTCCCTTACAGCAAATAACAAGAGAGGCAAGGCATCATCCCAGTCTCTAGCGTTCTCTTGACAATAAGTTTTAATCATGATCTTTAACGTTGCGTGGAACCTTTCCAATACCCCTTGAGACTCCGGGTGGTACGTGGAGGCCAAAATCTGCTTCGCTCCCATCTCATCCAACATTCGTCGGAATGTGTGAGATGTGAAGACACTCCCCTGATCTGACTGAATTTCCCTTGGCAACCCCACCATAGTGAAAAATTTCACAAGCGCCTTTACCACTGCGGGAGCCTTGACGCTTGCCAGGGGCACAGCCTCCGGAAACCTGGTGGTGGCGCACATCATAGTCATCACATACTCTTGCCCACTCACAGTTCTGGGCAGGGAACCGACGAAGTCCACAATTATTTGGGAAAAGGGTTCCCTGAAAGCGGGTATCGGTCGAAGGGGCGTTTTAGGTAGGACCTGGTTCGGCTTGCCTACCACCGGACAGGTGTGACACCGTCTACAATACTCAATAATATCCTTCCTCATGTCCAGCCAGTAAAACTCTTTCATAATTCTATCGACTGTTTTCCTCACCCCAAAATGTCCACTGAGGGGTATCTTGTGGGCCAGGTTAAAGATCTCGTCCCTATAAATTTTCGGCACTACCACCTGGTGTACTACCCCCCACTCCTCATCTGTGGGCACGGTACTTGGTCTCCACTTCCTCATTAGTACTCCCTCCTTCACATAATAGCCCACTGGTTCCCTTTTTATTTCTGCTTCAGAGAGAGCTGTCTCCGTCAAAATCATCAGCTCCTCGTTTCGTTCCTGTGCCTGTATAAATTCCTTCCTCGCTAATGATAAATCTACCTCAACTCCCTCACTTCCTTACGCTCCACTATGCTCCTTCTTCTCACTTTCTAACCCCTCCTGGTACAAGGCTGGTAAAAGCGTCTCAGCTAAATCCACATTCGCTTCAGCAGCCTTTCTCGACATGCGTCGAGTTACTGCGCAAATGGGATAAACCTGTGAATCCATGGGCGGGTCCTCAGTCCTGGCAGGCTTGCTCGTCAGCTTTACTGCTGGGTACACATCTCCACCTGCAAGGTCGTTACCGAGTAAGACCACCACGCCTTCCATCGGTAATTTGGGCCTCACCCCCTATCGTGACCGGTCCGGAGACCAAGTCACTTTTCAGGTATATCTGGTGCAAAGGTACTGCTTCGGTCCCTTTCCCAATGCCTTTTATCACACTGACCTCCCCAATCTCGATCTCTGCACTAAATTCTAACACCCTCCTTAAGATCAATGATTGACAAGCCCCAGTGTCTCTCCAGATCCGTACTGGAACTCGGGTTGACCCCTCCTTCACCGAGACCAATCCGGCCGAAGTAAACTTCTTGCACCCTTCCTGAACTCTATCAAACCTCTTCTCCCCTAGCGGTTTGTTTGCTGGCTCAATACAGCCAGTCGGAGTCGTCGTTTTTCCTTTCCCCGTCTCCTTCTTTGGGGCAAAACACCTGGACGCAATGTGACCGGCTTTCCCACAATTATAGCATACGAAACCAGGAGACTTCCTACCAAACTGCTTCCCGTCTTTCTTATCCTTCTCACTAGTCCCCGACTTACTTTCTGGCTTTACCGGCAGACTTTCTCCACCCTCTCTACTACCCTTCTGGTAGCTCTTACTCGGGGTAAACTTTGCTTTGTGTGTTAACGTGTACTCATCCGCTAACTTAGCAGTTGCGGCTAAGGTTTCTGCCTCTTTCTCATCTAGATAGGGCCTCATAACTTCAGGGACACAACCTTTAAATTGCTCAATCAGTATTAGCTGTAGCAGTTTGTCATAATCCCCAGTGACCCCTTTCGAGGCGCACCAACGCTCACAATACATCTGCATCTCACGGGCAAACTCTAAATACATGCGGCCCCACTGCTTCCTCACATTCCAGAACCTTTGCCGGTATGCCTCCAGGACCAACTCATAAATCCTGAGTATAGCCTCTTTCACCACATCATGCCTCTGGGCATCTTCTGCTGACAACGCTGAGTAAGCTTGCTGAGCCTTCCCCTTAAGCACGCTCTGGAGTAGAACAGCCCACTTATCCCTCGGCCAGTCCTGACTTGCAGTGACTTTTTCGAAATGTAGAAAGTACCAATCAACATCGACCTCCTCAAATGGGGGAACCAACCTAACCTCCTGGGCCGGCCTGAACCCTCCACCTTGGTCCGGCATTTGGCCCCTCTCAAGCGCTATCCTTAACTTCTCCAGCTCAAACTCCCTTTCCTTCTGCTTCTCTCTCTCTTCCCGTTCTAGCTGCTTTTCTCTCTCTTCCCATTATAGCTGCTTTTCTCTCTCTTCCCGTTCTAGCTGCTTCTCTCTCTCTTCTCGTTCTAACTGCTTCACTTGGAACTCATGCTCGAGCCTTAATTTTTCTATCTGCAGCTGCACCGCCTCCCCACCAGGTTTGCTCATAGACACCACCTCCAGCACCCCGTGGGGAAACACATCTTTAGATACATAATGCTCAACAATGGCTCTGTGCATCTCCGCTCTCCTCATTGTCTCCTTCCCCTTAAAAAGATTCAACCTTTTTGCAACAGTCGCCAATTCTGATTTCTTGGCATCCCCTAATGCCTCCAAGGTTGGCATCTTTAGAAATTCCTCAATCTCCATTTCTGCTGTTTGCCCTTTTTTTTGGGGGAACTTAACCCGATCAATTTAACCAGTCCCAATTTTGGTGTTCAAAATCCCGTGACGAGATCCCCACTTATGTTACATACCCCGTAACTGGGTTGTCAAACCAGCAGAAATGGAACACTCGTTGGAGTCTGTGATTACTAGGAACTAATAAAGTTTTATTAAAGAAATAAGTAATACAGTACACTAACCGCAAGGATATAAATGTAACAGGTTAGCAATGATAGTATACACATATACACAGAAATAGGGTAATAGGAATCAACCAAACTATCACAGTCTAGGGGTAAAATGATCAGTCTTAAGGTGAAGCAGTTCAGTCTAGTGCAGTTCGAAGTAATTGCTGTTGTTGTACCGTTGGGAGAGTGAGAGATACAGTTGGTTTCAGGCAAACCTTTCGATGCCTTCTGATCCCGCTGTGGTCACCGACTATGACCCCTCCGTTCCGGATGTAGTCGTTCTTCCGTGGTGAACCCGGCACCCAGGCAAGGACAGACACACACCAGGTTCCCACCGATCGTACCTTTAAACCCTGTGAGCCTCTGACCGATTCCTGCGAATCGGTCCTCCAAACTCCCACCAACTTGTGGGGCACAATGCTCTTTCCAGGGTCTCGTGGCGTGTGTCTTGTGCCTTAGCAAACCCGCTATTTTTATCCCCCTGATTGGGTATCACCTGTCCATCAAACTTCACATAGCTCAGGTTCAAAGCAAACTGTCTGTGGCAGACGCCAACATCTGAATTATGTGTCTCTTTCTCGTTAATCTCTCTCTTCTCATTACCATTTTGAATGGTTCTCCATTGTCTCTCGTTATCTCTTTCATTAGCATCATCCGTTCTGTAGCTCTGCTTGGCTTCACACATGACACATACAAGTGTTTGAAGGAGGAATATTGATCAGGACTCTGCTAAGCCTGTTTTTATTTAAATAATGTGAGGGGATCTTTTAGTGTCCACCTTGATGTATTGCAGAAGGTGTATAAAACATATCTAATCAGAAATACTTGACCTCTGATAATTTAAGATTGAAATTTCAGACCACATTATGTGCTCCAATCCACTGAGCTGCAGCATCAATAAACTGACGCAAAAGGCTAATAAAAATAGACAAGATGCAAATGAGACATACCAGCAACAATGGTTTCATTCCATGGGTAAGAGAGTGAGGTGGAAGTTAATGTGAAAAGAGCAATTTGGTATTTATGTTTGTCTTTACAATACTGTTTTTGCATTTCAGGAAATCAATCATTTCCTTTCTGTCAACACCTGTGATTCCTTACCCCTAACCAGGCTTGTGGGATTAAATGATCTAAAAAAACAACTAGAACTTCACAAAGAGGATTCTAAAACTCTGCTGAAAGAGTGTCAAGGTAGTTTGATAGTATGTTAATAAATTAAAATCATGGCAGTAATATATGGAAATATAATTTCATTAGAGCACAATTGTATATTAATTTGGGCTGTAAAATTGAGCTTTATTGTACTAATTGTTCCAGTATCAACAATTCAGCTTGGATGCAGCACTGTTATAGACTGAAGTACACTCAATAGCTACAAAGACCGCTGTCAGCAGGACAGACAAGCAATCAATGTGCAAAAGACAACAAACTGCAAATACAAAAAGAAGAAAAAAGGAAATAATAAATAAATAGGCAATAAATATCGAGAACATGAGATGAAGAGTCTTTGAAAGTGAGTCCAGAGGTTGTGGGAACAGTTTAGTGATGGGGAGAGTGAAGTTATCCCTTCTGGTTCAAGAGCCTGATGACTGAGGGGTAGAGACTGTTCCTGAACCTGGTGATGTGGGTTCTGAGGCTCCTGTACCACCTTCTTGATGGTAGCAGCAAAAAGAGAACATGGCCTGGATGGTGGGGGTACTTGATGATGGATGCTACTTTCCTGTGACTGCGCTCGTTGTAGATGTGCTGAATGGTGAGGAAGTCTCTGTCGCCTCTCATTAACAAGGTGTTTTCACCTAAAATTGCCACTCACTTGATGTTTTTTTGTTTTTCTCACCTCTCTAAACTGTAGAGATTGGTGTGCGTGAAAATCCGAGGAGATCAGCAGTTACTGAAACCATCCTGTCTGGCATCAACAATCATTCCAGGGTCAAAGTCACTTAGATCACATTTCCTCCCCATTTTGATGTTTGGTCTGAACAAACATCCAAATAATCACAATGTCAGGTTTGCTGATGACACCGCAGTGGTGGGCTTCATCTCCAACAACGATGAGACGGCCTACAGAGAGGAGGTAGAAGAACTCGAATCCTGGTGAAGGCAAATAACCTCTTCCTTAATGTCAACAAGGCAAAGGAGATGGTTATCGACCTCAGCAGAACTCGCACCCCTCTTTACATTGGAAACTGAGAGCAGTTTTAAGCACATGAGGGTATACCTCTCGCACAACCTCTCATGGTCCCAGAACACATCCTACAAAATTAAGAAAGCTCACAAACACCTCTACTTTTTGAGGAGGCTGAGTCAATACCTACAACCTTGTACAGATGTGTAACAAAGAGCATCTTAGCATGGTGCATCACAGGACGGTACAGAAGCTGCCTTGAGGCGGACAGGAAGGCTCTAAAATGGGTAGTCAAAAACTGTCCAAAACATCACCAGTACCAGCCTTTGTACCAGCAAGGATATGTATACATAAAGGTGGTGGAAAAAGGTCAGTAACATCATGAAGGATCCCACCCACCCTTCATATCGACTAAATGTCCCATTCCCATCTATGCCAAGACCACCAGACTCCAAACAGTTACTTTCCCCAAGCAGTAAAGCTGATCAACACCTACACCCACTAACCCACCCCTCCACACCCCCCAGCCCTACTACTTTATCATTTTCTGACAGAGTCACCTTCTACCTAGCATCACTTTGTGTATATCAGCTATCTTATCTGTTTAAATTTATTGTTTTTCCTTACTGTGTTCTTTTCTTTTTTTGCTGCATTTATCTGAAGTTACAATTATTTCTTTCTCATTTACACTTGTGTACTGGAAATTACATCAAACAATCTTGAACAACCTAGATCAGTGGTTCCCAAATCTTTTTGAGTTACCACCCTCTTGGCTCCCAGAACACGTCCCCAGCAATGCAGTGGGGGGAAAAATACGTACTGCAGATTCAAAGCAATGACAAACAATTGCAAAATGTATTCAAATCTATTCAAAGCTACAAATAATTTTTATTTAATTACGATAAAAACAATTTTTAGCAACAATTTTAGAGCATACATTAGTAGTCCAACTATTCACTACTTCATTGCTTTTTTACCTTTCAATGAACTGGATAGGCTTAGTGCTGAATGTCATCCAGAAAGAGTCTCAGATCCCCACTCAGTAATTTGCAGTCTGTTTGGTTGCTTTGAAAAATGTTGGGCAACTGTACTGAAACTGTGCTCAGCTAAATATGATGTTAGAAAGGCAATAAAAAACATCTTGACCTTTTTCCACAGTGCCAGATAGCGTTCAGAGATTTCTTTCTGCAACATAATCATATGATTATTTGAACTTTAGCTTGAGCCTGAAGTCATTTTGTAGTGGGATTAGTGTTTCCTCATTACAAGTGTTCAGGAATGGATTTATTACCCAATCTGGAATGTGGATCGAGGGTTGATCCTGAAACCTCTGGCATGACTTTATGCAGCTCACCCAGGTGTGCATCGTATATCTGAAGATCATCTTTCTTTCTTTCTCTTCTAATTCAGAGAGTCTCAGAAATTTATAAAGGTTGTGACAGCTAGTGTTGCACTTAAGTGGTGTTAGCTTGGACAGAAATGTGGAGACGACTGATTTGACTTTGATAAGATTGACATAATTTCCTTGCAATTAAAGATTGATTTCATTAAACTTTATTAATAATTCTGACAAACAAGCAATGTCATGCCTAAAATTCTTGAGTTGATTACTGAATGAAGCATTCAAGTCTTCAAAGAATTGTATCACAGTTTCAAAAAGTGCATAAAAGCATTTTAGGCAGTCTCCTTTTGAGAGCCATCTGACTGTGTGTAACAGCAAGTGTTCAAACTGTTCATCATTCTCAATACAAAATCTCGAAATAGTGGAGATTGAGAGCATGGAACTTGATTTTATTTGCCACTGTGATAACAGTACTTAATAATTTGTGCAGCTGATCACTTGGGATTTTTATGACAGGATGTTGTCTGTGAATTACCCAGTGAATATGTCAGGTACAGCTTTCTTCGGTAGTGTCCTGTCATTGGTAGTGCCCCATCTGTTGCACAAGTAAGAATGTTGGGGAGTGCAATGTCCTTCTCTTTGAAAAGTTGCTTAGGAACTAAAATATTGACTTCCCTGTCTTATCTATTTCTAGTCCTCTTGCAAATAACAACTCTTGAACCATGGTTTTATCTTTTATGAAGCATACATGGTGAAGTTGATTTATCAACTGCAAATTAAACTCTATTGTCCTAAGTATGTTGCACAATGTGTCTTTCACATTCTCAGACATTTCATCTATTCAACTTTGAATAGGGTTGTCACTATGTGGAATTGCTTAAATTATTTGGTCCGGTGACTTAGGCAAAACCGTATTCAGAACCTCCTTTACTGCTGGAAGAATCAGTTCTCCCATTGTATGGGGCTTTCCAGATTTAGCAATTAGCAATGAAATGCATAAAGCAATAAACCATCGTTTTGTTGTGAAGTGCTGGCAAACGCGTTTTGAAGTGTTTTCCATTTCTGAAAGATTAAGTGAAGTGACTTAAAATAAGCCTGGCAGCATCTATGGAGAAGAGTAAACGGTTGACGTTTCGGACTGAGACCCTTCATCAGGACTGGAAAGGAAGAGGAGAAATGTCTTCCTCCTCTAACTTCTCCTCTTTCCTTCCAGTCCTGATAATGAGTCAGCCATAGCCGTCAACTTGTTTACTCTTTTCCATAGATGTTGCTTGGCCTGCTGAGCTCCTCCAGCATTTTATGTGTGTTGCTTTGGATTTCTAGCATCTGCCAATTTTCTTATGTTAAATAAGCCAAGTCCTCATTTGCTTTATCAGAGTATATTCTTTTGAAACGTTCAAGGAGCCTGGACAGTTTCATTGCCTCATTTGAAAAAATCTTTTCAAACAACAGACATTCTTCCCTCTCGTCTTCTGCAACCTCAGACCACCTCTTTGGTTCCTAATTGTAGAAAGTGGGAGCTCTGCTACTCAGTAAGAATCCACCACCAAAGCCAAAGTCAAAGGATAGTAATGAGGACTTCCCAAGAGGTTTGGCACGTCCACATCTGTGCCAGTGTCCCAAGTGATTATGAATGGTAATCATCTTTCTGGCCAAAATTTTATAAACCACTGTGATCATATGACATGTTATCCTAGATCACAGGTTCCCAACTGGAGTCCTTGGACCCCTTGGTTAATGGTAGGGGTCCATGGCATAAAAAAAACGTTGATAATAGACATTGTGATGACTCTGGTTTTTAACTAGATATTCCCGTATAATCTATAATTCATAGAGGGAAATAGGCAGTTAGGATTTTAGGTCAAGACTCTTCATCTGGACTGTCCAGGTGATTCCAAGTGAAAGGTCTTGACCCAAAACATCAACTGTCCATTTATATGCATAGATGCTGCTTTACTCACTATGTTCCTTAAGTTGTTTCGTGTGTTGCTCCAGATTCCAGCATCTTCTGTATCTTGTGCCCCCAATCCATAATTTTATATGTGCATTTATGGTGGAAAATGTGCAAGGATATTTTTAGGGGCTCAAGGAGAAGGCATGTGTACATTCTCTTTCTTTAAAAGGAAAGATTCCTTGCTCAGTTTTCATCATTCCAACTATGATAGGCAAGTAATTTAATTCGTAAGTTTCAGTATGAATGGTGGAAGTTTCTCTAGTCATATTTTTAAAGTAGTGTTACTGGGTATGTTAATAGACTTGATTTTAACAAACATTTCTGTAATTTCTTCAGATGATCCAGCATCCAGTGTCCTTGTGAAACTGGTTGTAAATCTCCTGCAACTGTGTAAGTCTGCTATCTATCACCCTGCTGGAAAAGATATATTAGGTGAGTGTTTAATCAGCCGAAGATTCAATGAGTGATGTGGGGTGGGAGGGGGAGGAGATTGATCCCTGTTGTTAGGCTTCATGGAGAACCATACACAAGCACAGTATCAGAGAGCTAGAAACTCTGTCATTCAGAGGTGACACTTTAAATTTACTGACCAATTTTCATGTATATTAGTTTAAAAATTGGAATATGGCACTAGTTTGTTCCTATAAACTGCAATTTTAGAACTTGAAATAGTCCTTTATTCAGATTGATTAACACATACTGTGGACTCCTAGATTGTGTACTGGAGCCAACAATCTGGAAATGTTTAAGGAACCATTGGACATTACTAAGTTTTTTGAGGGGTCTTCCAGAACAAGTAAACTAACATCATAAAGCAACAACTTTATTTATGTTAAGTTAGTCCTGACGAAGGGTCTCGGCCTGAAACGTCGACTGTACCTCTTCCTAGAGATGCTGCCTGGCCTGCTGCGTTCACCAGCAACTTTGATGTGTGTAACTTTATTTATGTAATGCCTTTAACATAGTAGTATTCCAAAGGCACATCACAAGAGCACAACCCAGCAAAACTATGCCTCCCAGCTAAGCTCAAAAAATGAAGACAGATTGGGATTCAAAGTATAGAATATGTGCCACATGATGGAAAATCCAGCCTGATCTGATGGAATGTTCAGTGGTTTCAAGAGCCCTGCCTGAAATTAGTTTAAATCATCTCACTTCAATTCTTCCTTACATTAGTTGGTATAATAAAATTAAGGATGATTAACTCAAAGCCAATTCTGCTTGTGATGGCTGCTGCAGAGGATCATGTGTTTTTGAAAACTGGGACTTATATGCAGCTGATTAAACAGTTTCCTTATCCAGAGGGGTTTGACACTACCACTGGATTCAAACACTATGGGAACACCCTTTCCCTTGAAGATACTACATTACTAGTTCAAGGAGGTACAATGTTGTGTCCATGTTGCTGGGATATTCTATCCATTATGAAAAATTGTAATGCAGTTTATTGGTTGTCTGGATTGTTTAGTTTGTAATTCACATATTTGAATATATCCTTTTCATTTACATTCATTCTGTGATTTCAGAAGCTGCAGGAAAGTGCTTAGGAGAAATGGGTCCAATTGACTTTTCCACTATTGCTTTACAACATAAGAAAGATGAATTTCATTTCAAAGCAATGGAACTATTGAAAGAAAATGATTTTAAATTGGTTTTCATTCTTCTAAGTGTAATTAATAATGCCCTCATTGATCAATGGTAAGTTTTTATATGTTTAGAGATGCTAAAAACAAATCTGTTTGGGTAGCCTCTAACCTGACAGCATGAACATCAATTTCTCTAGCTTCCGGTAATTTCTACCCCCCTTCCTCCTTTTCCCTTTTTCAGTTTGTTATTCTGGTTACCCTCTTACCCTTTCTCATCTGTCACCTCCCTCTGGTTTCTCTCCTCCCGTTTTTTACCCCATGGTCCACTATCCTGTCCTATTAGATTCCTTCTTCAGCCTTTTGCCTCTTTCACCTATCCCCTCTGACCCACCTTCCCCCTCACGTAGTTTCACCTATAACCTGCCAGTTTGTAGTCCTTCCCCCCCCCCCTTCTGCTGCCTTCCTTTCCAGTCGTGTTGAAGGTATCGACTCAATGTCAGCTGTTTATTCCCCTCTGGAGATGCTGCCTGACTTGCTGAGTTCCTCCAGCGTTTTGTGTGTATTGCTCTTGCAGATCTCTAAGCTATTTGCTTTATAGCCTGCAAAATGTGCAATAATTATTTGACTAAATTTTTGTGAATTATTGTCTTTATTGTGCAGAATATTACTAAAATTTTATACCATTCTGTAGAATCATATCAGCGAGAGGCAGAGAATTGCTTTAAAGATCTAAGATCTTTAAAAATTAGTTTTATTTGTTATGATCACGTGGGTATCCTGCTGGTGCTCTGGTTTCCTCCAATATTCCAAAAAGGTGTACAGATTCAGAATTAGAATCGGAATCAGGTTTAATATCACTGGCATATGTCATGAAATTTGTTGTTTTGAAGTAGCAGTACACTGCAATACATGATAAAAAAAATCTTGAAACTACAATGAGAAATATGTGTACAAAATTAAATTAAATATGAAGTGCAAAAAGAGAGCAAAACAAATAATGAGGTAGTGTACATGGAGTCATTGTCCACTCAGGGATCTAATGGTGGAGGAGAAGAAGCTGTTCCTAAAGTGTTGAGTGTGTGTCTTCAAGCTCCTGTACCACCTCCTTGATGGTAGCAATGAGAAAAGGGCATGTCCTGAGTGATGAAGATCCTTCATAACAGATGCTGCCTTTTGAGACAACGCCTTTTAAAGATGTCCTCAATGCTGGGGAGGCTAGTGCCCATGATGGAGCTGGCTGAATTTGCAACTTCTTGCAGCTTTTTCTGATCTTGTGCAGTGTTGGTATGTTGGGCCCAGGATAGATCTTCAGAGATGTTGACACCCAGGAACGTGAATCAGATCACCCCTTCCACTGCTGATCCCTCGATGAGGACTGATTTGTGTTCCCTCGACTTCCCCTTCCTGAAATCCACAATCAATTCCTTGGTCATGCATTGAGTGCAAGGTTGTTATTGTGATACTACTCAAACAGCTGATCCATCTCACTCCTGTATGCCTTCTTGTTGCCATATGAAATTCTGCCAACAGTTGTGTCACCAGCAAATTTAAAGCATTTGAGGTGTGCCTAACCACACAGTCATGGTTGTAGAGAGAGTAGAGCAGTGAGCTTAACACACATCCATGAGGTGCAACAGTGTTGATTGTCAGTTAGGAGATGTTATTTCCACTCTGCACTGACTGGTCTCCCCATGAGGAAATCAAGGATCCAGTTGCATAGGGTTACGGTTAGGGTTGGTGAGTTGTGGGCGATGCTGTGATGGCACTGGAGGCAAATGATAGGCTTGTTTGTACATGATTCTATTTAATGATTTATAATGTGAATCCATGTATGCGTAATTGTATTTCCAAGGCAAAGTCTTGATTTTCCATTGTGGATTTTCTATTGTAACTATTCACCCAGTGTTAGAAATAATCATCTGGAACTCCATTTAGTTAACTTTTAATAATGCCCTAATTCTCTAGCACACAATTATTAAAATGTCATTCACCATGTTAATAAAGGACAAAACATAATTTTATGACTCTTTACTACATAATAGTATTGCATCTTTTGCTTAAGGTCAGACACCCTGAGCCAATAGACTGGTCCTGGTCTTATTTTCCATCTGGCATAGTTTGCATTTGTTGTTTGATTGTTTGTGGTTTTTGTATTGCTATATTTATACTCTATTCTTGGTTGGTGCGGCTGTAACGAAACCCAATTTCCCTTGGGATCAATAAAGTATATCTATCTATCTATCTATCTAAATGAATAACATAACCTTTGAAAACCAACACCAGCTTGACTGGAAAGTAATTCTGTGTTACGTACTCAAAGAATGCAGTCTGTAGTTGGCCATAGTTTCATGCTGGTAAAAGTTATTAAGGGATTAATATGCATTCTACTCTAAGGCAGGAAATAGAATTCACTGAAATTTGGAATTTTTTAAAGACTTGCTAAAGAATTCCAATTTGTTCTCTAAATGTGGATGATACCAACATTAGTGGGCTTGCAACGTTGACAGGTTTAGTGGTGGAGGAATATTTGTCGTAGCTTTGACTTGTGTTGATGGCAAAGCCTGTCAACCCTTACAGCCTCCTCACTTGACAATTTCTAGCTTATTGTGGCATTTGCTAATTCCCTATATTTATAGAAGGAAAAAAAATTGCAGAACATTTGTTTATTTTGGCATCCTGAGGTTGATTTGGTTAGCTGAATCTCTTTAAAACTAGGCTTCCTTTTTAAAAATAATGCCTGACTAATGAGACATTAAGTTACTATGTGATACAACGTGCTGAAGCAAAATGGTTTTAATTCACATTGTGCATCACTTTGGAATTTCAACTTTGCCATTTAGCGGGGATTAGGCAGAGCAGAGTCTAGCCTTTTATGTTTTTATTCTCCTTTCAACCAAAACTCAGTGATTTGTGAACCTGAAGTGATCTTCCTCACCAGTCTGAGGAGCTTCTTAAGTATCATTCTGTAGAACTTTAGATACAAACACCAATGTTCTGTACCATGGAAGCAAATTTGGATTTTTCTTTCTGCACTTGGTCTGTTACCAATTTAAAGCATAATCCTTGCAGGCAGAGGGAATTGGAGGGACAGTCAGCTCAGAGCAATCCCAGTCTAAACTTGCCAGCCATCCAGTTCTGAGTGAGTGATAAAATGTCCGAACACGTTGCAGTTCCATCAAAAGAATGTAATGAGTACTTTCTCAGGAGCTATTCGTGTAGAAGACTGCACAGAGTTAGATGTCTGATAAGGAAATATCCAATGTTAAAGGGAAAAGAAATCCAGGTTATTTATATGCATTTTATATTATATTTAAGGATGTAATGACCCTGCTTTCACATTATATGCCTTCCTGTTCTTTTCTGCCAGTATTGATGTTCGCTATGCAGCTGCTAAATGTGCGAAGAATATACTCGCTACTCAAGCAGGCTTCCAGTTCTGGGAGCTGAGTAAGAAAAATCCCAATGGTCCAGATCCCATGCTAATGTATTTGCAACCATTCCGAACACCCAAGAAGAAGGTAATTATTCAGCTTCATATATGTTAGTAGAAGCAGAACTGTGATCTGATCTGAAGCAAAATGTTATCTGATAAACCGATGGCAGCTCTACCGCCAAGCTTTCTTCTTTAGTATCATTTTATTGGTTTTCCCATAGGCCGCTTCAAACTGCCTATAATTTTCTGATTGAATTTTTTTCAATAGTTATTTGTAGTAATGTTTTTCATGTGTTAAAAGATGTCTAGTCTTCCTTTGTGACAAGGCTAAATTCTCTTTTTTCAGTTTTCCTTTTAACCTCTTGTAAAGGAGGAAAGGATTTTTTCTACAGTTTTGAATACTTTCTATATTTGCTTGACCTTCCCTGTTGCAGAAACAGTTTTTTTAAAAATAATAACTTTATCCATTACATCAAGCATTAGCCATTGGTTCTATAGTGCACCTTTTCTATGGTATCAATATCCCTTCTTTAAAAGGGCACTTAAGATGCACCTATTATTCCAGTAATGATCTGTGAGGTTCTTATGCTGATTTATCATGCAAATTCTGTTCTCAGTGTCCTACTATAGAACTCCCACGATCCTTTTGCAGCATTTTGGTGTTTTTCCATATAGGTTCCCATAACCTTAAAAAATTTTATTTTTATTGTGTCTTCTAATTAATCCTTATTGCACTTTGCTAATGCACAATTTTCTTCATTGAAAACCAATTGAAACTTGTTTTCACATCTTAAAAATTGATCATGAGTAAAGTAGTGGAAGGCTGCTTGTTGCCATAATGTAACAGCCTACAGTAATTTTAACTCAACCATAACCTGTTCCAAACCAAACATTTGTGATACTTTTTTCACAAAATCTTTAAAATGATTGTGTGAATTATTTGAAATTTCAACTTCTGCATAAAATAGTTGAATATAAACTGGTAGTTTTTTGAATTAATGGTTTATAAACCATTTTGTAAATCTTATCATTTGTTGACATAGGCTTCTGAGTCGCCAGTAGTTAGCAGATCCAGTCCTTCTGAAAAGCTTGATGATGGCTGTTTGTGGATACCTCAGGGTGCAAACCATGACACATGGGTAAAAACATTAACCTGTGCACTATTAGACAGTGGAGGTGTGAAAAGTGAAGTTCTTCGGTTAATAAAGCCGCTGTGTGAGGTAATCTGAATCTTGGTGATTATTTTGTGCCTTTGTGTGAAATGTATATTTAATTATCAGCGTTTCATCAATACATAATTAGTGGAATAATAAGCAAAATATGATTTTATAACTCAGTTAATATGAATGAGGGTTACACCCTTGTTGTTTTGCCACCCTCAGTTTACTAGCTACTGGGCAAACAGCAACTTGAGACGAAAGAAATGCTGGCAAAAGTGATTAATAGGGGTATTGGTCAGTAGGTTTATTCACAAAATACACTAATTAGATCACCAGAAAATGATGCCCAGTTAATAACCGATCAGATTGACATGAGACCGTGCATGTTTTGGTAATAAAGATTTTATTTGTGTCTATTTCTGTTTCAATTGTTAATGCTGATGACCTTCTTGAGAATTTAGGTAATCAGAAGGAGAGTTTATCTCAGTTCAAATAACCAGCTCATTAAAACATACTGATGAGAGCAGCAAGTTGGTTCAGTGCCTCAGTCTTCCTCCAAGTCATTTCTCTGATTAAGCTGGTTATACTCACCATTGAGATATTTAACGAATTGACATACTCTTTTCATAAGGCACTGAAAGTCAACTTCACAGTTCATTTTTCTCAAAGAGACTCCTGGTGGGGAAGTGAACTCTGTTTGAGATACATGCTTCACTTTTCTGGTCTAGGTCTGTGGTCAGTAGAATGATGTTTAAACTAAGTATTTGAGCCAGACTTACAAATTGTGACACCTTGACCCCATAGACAATAAATATTTGCATTTCAACTGTTATATCATTGAAAATACATGAAAATTGTAGGAGATATAGGTTTCCTAATTAGTTGCAGAGTGCTTTTTGGTAGCTGTCGCCGGAGAGGTTACTGGTTCAAGTCGCTACTGTCGGAGAGGCTGCTGGTTCATGTCACTTTCCTCGGTGAGGCCGCTGGTTCGTGTCGCCTTCCTCAGTGAGGCCACTGGTTCGAGTCACCTTCCTCGGTGAGGCCGCTGGTTCGTGTCGCCTTCCTCGGCGAGGCTGCTGGTTCGTGTCACTTTCCTCGGTGAGGCCGCTGGTTCGTGTCGCCTTCCTCGGCGAGGCTGCTGGTTCGTGTCACTTTCCTCGGTGAGGCCACTGGTTCGTGTCGCCTTCCTCAGTGAGGCCACTGGTTCGAGTCACCTTCCTCGGTGAGGCCGCTGGTTCGTGTCGCCTTCCTCGGCGAGGCTGCTGGTTCGTGTCACTTTCCTCGGTGAGGCCACTGGTTCGTGTCGCCTTCCTCAGTGAGGCCACTGGTTCGAGTCACCTTCCTCGGTGAGGCCGCTGGTTCGAGTCACCTTCCTCGGTGAGGCCGCTGGTGCGAGTCACCTTCCTCGGTGAGGCCGCTGGTTCGAGTCACTGCCGTCAGAGAGGCTGCTGGTTTGAGTTGCTGCCCTTGGACGGGCTGCTGGTTTGATTCACCACCATCAGAGAGGCTGCTGGTTTGAGTTGCCGCCCTTGGAGGGGCTGCTGGGTCGTGATGTTCTCAGAGATGTTATCAAAAATCTGAGATTTATTGATTGAACTGTAGTTCAAAGTAACTGTAGTTCATATTGGCTTCTCTCAATTCTATGTGTTAATCTTTTCATGTTCTCGCCTATTCTTTCTTGTTGCCAATTGGTGGGCTGGCGGATTGGGTGATCTGTTAGTTTCTGTGTGAAGGAGGGATTGGAGTGGGGTTTGGGGTTTGTGAGTTTTTGTTTCTTTTTCTTTATCTTTTTGTGTGGGGGGATTGATGTTTTTCTTTCAACTACTTATATGGTTTTCTGTAATCTATTGCTATCTGGAGAAGAGACAAATTTCAGAGTTATATTCTGCATAGTTTGATAATAAAATGAACCTTTGAACCTTTAATAAATATCAACAAGAGACCATTGTAGTAAAGATATTCAGTGTACTTGTGCTTTTATACAACAGTAGTTCCTCACTTCCGAGAGAAATAGCTGACATTCTTAAATCACAGTGCTGTTTTGTATATTAATGCCATTAGATAATTCTGAAGTGATTAAGAGGCAAGATAGTGGCAGTGACAAAATTAGTTAAACCATAATACTGAGAAAACTCAACTAATATTGTTTGCAACACACATAAAAGTTGCTGGTGAACGCAGCAGGCCAGGCAGCACCTATAGGAAGAGGTACAGTCGACGTTTCAGGCCGAGACCCTTCGTCAGGAGGGTCTCGACCTGAAACAATATTGTCAGGAAAACAATGTTGTTTTCTGTTCAGCCTGAGTAGTCTGTGCTCTAAACAGATTATTCAGTATTTATGTACATTAATGTGTTGGCGCGTGGCCAAGTGGTTAAGGTGTTGGTCTAGTGATCTGAAGGTCGCTAGTTCGAGCCTCAGCTGAGGCAGTGTGTTGTGTCCTTGAGCAAGGCACTTAACCACTAATTGCTCTGCGACAACACCGGTGCCAATCTGTATCAGTCCTAGTGCCCTTCCCTTGGGCAACATTGGTGGCGTGGAGAGGGGAGACTTGCAGCATGGGCAGCTGCTGGTCTCCCATACAACCTTGCCCAGGCCTGCGCCCTGGAATCCTTCCATGGCACAAGTCCATGGTCTCACGAGACTAACAGATGCCTATTATGTACATTAATCAGTGTTGTTTTGAAATTCACAATTGAAATATCATGATTGTTTTGCTGAGTAGCTCTAAGTGCCCCAGTTACCAAATGTATACCCAGTTTTTCTGTAATTAGTTACTTCACTATTGCTCAGTGACTTAATTAACAAAACCTGTACTTTGTTCTATATTTATTATAGATTTAGCAGAGCCAAGAATTTGCAGTTTCCTATTTGAAAACTAATATTTTGAAAGTCACAGTTAGCACTGGGTTCTGAACTTTTAAAAACTTATATGCAGATTTATACTTCATACATTATAATTCTGAATTTGATTTTGTTAATGGTTGTTAACTTATTTCATCAGGTGAAGGCTGACTTCTGCCAGATGGTCCTACCATACTTGATCCATGACATTCTCCTTCCTGGCGATAATAATTGCTGGCAGGAGTTGTTATCTAACCACATTCAAAGTTTCTTTAATATGTGCTGTAGAATAGGATCAACCTCTAGCCGATCCACTACACCAGCTATGGACTCAGGTAAATAGATTTGGGGTGCGTTTGCTGAGAAAGGTATTTCAATAATATTTGGATTTGCATGCGTGAATCAGTTTAAAATATTTTAGAAAGTAAGCTAATGCTTGTAGGAAACCTTGGATAATTAACTAATAATGCCTACCACCTTGTTATTTTGAGTCAAAGAAAACTACAGAATATAAGCAAGCCCTTTTAATCAATGCCGAATTCTTAATCTGCCTAGTTCCATCAAGATGTCCCAAATCATAGCCCTGTATATCTCTCTAATCCATGTACGTATTCAAATTTCTTTTAAATGTCTAGCTCACACAACCTCAGTGGAAAAATCCTGCTTGCATTTATCCTATCTATAACCCTCTTCAGTTTCCTACACTTTAAGGAATAAAGTCCCAAACTATTCAACCTTTCCCTATAACTCAGGCCCTCAAGTCCTGGCAATATCCTTATAAATGTTGTCAGCACTCTTTCAATCTTATTGACTTCTTTCCTATAGGTACTATAGGTGACCAAAACTGCCCACAATGCTCCATATTAGACCTTACCAATGTATTATGCGATTTCAACATAGCATCCCAATTCCTGTACTCAGTACTTTGATTTATGAAGGTCAATGTGCCAAACCTTTATGACCTTATCTACCTGTGACACAACTTTCAAAGAATTATGGATCTGTATTCCCAGATCCTTCTGTTCTGGCACACTCCTTGGTGCCCTACCGCTCACCATGTAAGTCCTACCCTAGTTTGTCCTTCCAAAGTGCAACACCTCACACTTGTCTGCATTAAATTCCATCTGTCATTTATCAGCCCATTTTTCCAGCTGGTCCAGATCCCACTGCAAACTGAACAGTCTTGATCAACCTCCCATGCAGGAACTTATTATATCTGTAGGAGCCTTTGGGATTCTCCATCACTTTGTCTGCTAGAGCAATCTCGGATCTTCTTTTAGCCCTCCAGATTTTCTTCTTAAGTGTTCTCTTCCATTTCTTATACTCCTCAAGTACTTCATTTGTTCTTGCCTGCCTATACCTGCTAAACATCTCTTTCTTCTTCTTAACATAAAGCTAAGCCACCAATCCATTGCAGACTGTGTCATGCAAAAAGTTCACCTTGAGTCTGCTCAGTTTGTTTCAAGGAAAAGCCTGTATCACTGCTGTCTACTGGGTATTCCTAGTCCAGAATTGTAATTGGCAGAACGAGCACAACATCACACAGGTTGTTCACGTATGTCGTCAGGTACATGTTGGCCCATCTGTGGGAGAATGTATAGTTCTCACATTAGCCTACTCAATTACTTCAGAAACCACAAGTTCGTGGAAGCAAGTGATCCTTGATCTCTAGGACTGCGTAAGAAGAAACTGCTGCCTCTATGTTTAAGGATGTAGAACTTTTCTCCTTGGCTTCACATCTTCCATTATTTTGCCAGGAAAAACACATTTACCAAAGATGATGCAATGGTCCACCTCAACAGTTATCTCAGAATAGAAATGTTACCACTTATTAAGTCATCAACAAAGTAACTATTCCTCTAAAAGTAATCCTTTCTGATTAAATATACAAAAATATATTGTTATTTATAAAATCCTCAGCTGTTTAGATGTTGGGGTCTTCTTTGCCTTCAAATGTTTGTGGCTTGGCCCTGTCATTATCACCAGATATATCTGATAATAATATTTCTAAATGGCTGTAAACTGCTGTGAGTACAATCCATTAGTTGTGAAAGGTGTTGCAACTTAAAGCTTTTCTATATTTCCATTTGCTTAAACTGTTTTATTACTTTTTCAGAAACAGACAGCCTTCCCCAGGGATATATGGATAAAGCCTCTCGGCGCACAATGCTGGCGGTGGTCAATTACTTACGCAAGCAAAAAAGGTCTCAACAAAATTAGTTCATGTTCTTTTAATTTAGGAAGCAGGAAGTACTAAAATGACACAACAGGTCTTTCGCCATCTGAAGAAGAAAAGTTCATCAGCAAAAATGCTGTAACTCGTAAGAAAGCTTCAGTGAATGGCTGTGGCAAAAGTATTAAACTGAATTTATTTCTCAGATTGTTACCGGAATGAATTACCTCAATGTCAAATCACAGTGATTTTGATTTAATGTTGCCATCAATGCCATCATATTCTTTGAGTTAATAACAACTTAATTGAATTAGTTTAATTTTAAGTATTTGATATGAAGACTTCATGAGAAGCTGTTTCATTCATTTGATGTTTTCTTATTCTAGACATCAGCTGAGCACTGTTTGGGATGACAACTTCTGGCTAGATCTGAATTACCTGGAGGTTGCTTTGACAGCCCAGTCATGTGCAGCTCATTTTACAGCCTTGCTTTATGCAGAAATCTATGCAGATAAAATCAGATCTGAAGAAGAAGAGTTGAAACGGTACTGGTTTTAAGTTGTAGCAAGTAATACAAGGTCATTATTTAGTATGAACTGTGCTGTGTCCATGTCTGACAATTTATCTTAAATATAAAATAACACCATTTTAAACTTTACCATAGTGTGCAAAGGCTTCACTCAATCAATGTTAATAGATTGTTTGAAACAAATATAGGTATTTTGATTGGCAGCTTTCTGTTTTGGTTTGGCATCTATTTAAATTCATCTGGATTCTCTTTTGAGTGTATGGTCTCAGAGCACGGAGTGGATAATTGATGCTCACGTGATTTTTCTGCTATACACAGTATGGTAGACAATTAAAGGATACAGTAATAGTTTAAGATTGATTACTGAACCAGTTTGGTCTTCTTCATTCTCTTGTCAACAACTGAGGGAGACGTTTAAAAGTGGAGAAGCAGGCAGTTTTATTCAGCCTGTTAACTGAATGTAAGGCAGAGAGGCATAGATAGAGTAGACAGACAATACCTTTTTCCTAGGGTTGAAATGTCTAATACCAGAGGGCATGCATTTCAGGTGAGGGGGTAATTTTAAAGGCAATGTGAGGGGCAAGCTTTTTTTTATATACAGAGAGTGGTGGGTGCCTGTGATGGTGGTATAGACAGATACATTAGAGACTTTTAAGAGAGATTTAGACACATGAATGTGAGGAAAATGGACATTGTGTGAGCAGAAGAGATTAGGTAACCATTTAGTTATTGATTCAATTGGTTTGGCACAACATTGTGGGCTAAAAGTCCTGTTCCTGTGCTGTACTGTTCTATGTTCTATGTAAAGTCAGTAGCTAAAGTGAAAATGAAGGAGATCACTGGATTCACCCTGATACATGAACAAGAAGAAATAGTAAGCTGGTATTTGCCTCAAGGTGTGCATTCTAAGTGTGATATCAAGTAATTCTGGAAAAGAAACATAAGAACAGAAATTCCCCAAGTGTTGTTTTTCAAAATTCACCCAGTGGCTGGTTGTAGTCAGGTGGGATAATCTATAACAGAATGCTACAACAGAGAAACAGGGAACTCGTGCTTCCAGTGTGGAAAGAGTGGTTGGTGGGAATAGTATGGCACAAGATAGTATTTACAAAGAGATAAATTATGTTCAGAGCAGAACTATTGTGGGGAGGATAGAACATGGTTGATGGCTTTGGGTAGTAATTTAAGGGAAATGCAATTAACAGACACATCGCAGGTCATTTATAGTGAAGATTGCAGCGTCAGAGTGAAACAGTCCCGACCCAGGTATAAAGCCATAATAGCATTTACCTTACCTTCAAATTTTTTATGCTTGATTTCTCTAAGTTTAAAGTTTGTTCAAATGGTATGCACCCAATTGAAGATCATAGTAAAAGATGCTATGGTAACACAATGTATGTTTAAAGAACTGTTTATGGTACTTAGGGGTTCTTACAAAGCAGCTCGCAGCTTAAAGTCTGATGAAAGCAGCCAAGAGCTAACAGTCTCCAGCTTGAGCAGCAAAAGCAGAGAAGAAACGGGGATTGGCTTACAGGTACATAAATGTCCCTTCCCTCTTTCCTGCAGCAAACTGTCCAGCAAGAACTTAATCACCTGTATTTCATTTTCCATTGTAGCAGTGCAATCTATGAATAATAGATTGGTTTGAGTTATAGAACACTACAGCACAGAAGCAGGCCCTTTGGCCCATCTAGTCTGTGCTGAACCATTAATCTGCCTAGTCCCATCGACCTGCACTCGGACCCTGGCCCCTCATATCCCTCCTGTCCCTGTACCTTTCCAAATTTCTTTTAAATGTTGAAATCAGCCCCAACCCCACATCCACCACTTGTGTTGGCTGCTCGACCACACTCTCACCAACCCTCTAGGTGATGAAATTCCCCCTCATGTTCCCCTTAATTATTTCACCTTTCACCCTTAATTAAGACCTCTAGTTGTTGTCTCACCCAACCTCAGTGGAAAAGCTTGCTTGCATTTATCCTATCTATACCCCTCATAATCTCAAACCTCCCTGCAATCTTCTACGTTCTAGGGAATAAAGTGTTTCCTATTCAGTCTTTCCCTATAACTAAGAGCCTCAAATCCTGGCAACATCCTTGTAAATTTTCCCTGCACTCTTTCTATCTTATTTACTTCTTTCCTGTATATAGGTTACCAAAACTGCACACAGTACTCCAAATTAGGCCTCACCAATTGTTTATATATTTTCAACCTGACATCCCAACTCGTGTACTCATTATACTGATTTATGAAGGCCAGTGTGCTAAGAGATCTCTTTACGACCCTGTCTACCTGTGACACCATCTGCAAGGATTAATGGATCTGTATTCAGTGATCTCTCTGTTCTGCTCCACTCCTTAGTGCCCTAACAGTTAACATGTAGGTCCTACCCTGATTTGTCCTCCCAAAGTGCAACACTGACACTTGTCTGCATTAAATTCCATCTGCCATTTTTCTGCCCATTTTTTCATCCGGTCCAGATCATGCTGCAAGCTTTGGTAGCCTTCCTCCCTGTCTGCTGCACCCCTTATCTTGGTGTCATCTGTAAATTTGCTCATATAGTTGACCACATTATCATCCAGATCATCAATACTGTAGATGACAAACAATGGACTCAGCACCAGTCCCTGCAGCACACCACTAGTCACAGACCTCCAGTCATACAGACAACCATCTACTACCACTCCCTGGCTTTTTCCACAAAGCCAATGTCTAATCTAGTTTACTACCTCATACTGAATGGCAAGTGACTAGACCTTCTTGATAACTTTTTTGAAAAACTCTATTAGATTCTGTCGTACAACTTACGATGCACAAAGACTAACCCTAATCAGTCCCTGACTATCCAAATACTTATTTATCTTGTCCTTAAGAATACTTTCCAATGACTCCCACAACTGATGTCAGGCTCACCGAACTATCATTTCCTGGCTTATTCTTAGAGCCTTTCTTAACAACAGAACAACATTAGCTATCCTTCAATCCTCTGACACCTCACTTAAGTTTAAGGTGTGTTAAATATCTCTGCTAGGGCCCCTGCAGTTTCTGCACTGGCTTCCCACAAAGTCCGAGGGGACAGCTTGTTGGGCCCTGGGGATTTATTCACCCTAATTTGCCTCAAGGCAGCAAACACCTCTTCCTCTGTGTTCTGTATGGGATCCATGAAGTCAATGCTGCTTTACCTCATTTCTGTAGACTCTGTGTCTGTCTCCAGAGTAAATACAGATACAAAAAATCAATTTAAGATCTCCTTCATTTCTTTCTGCTCCACCCATAGATTACCACTCTGATCTTCCAGGGGACCAATTTTGACCTTTCTATCCTTTTGCTCTCAATATATCTGCAGAAGCCCTTGAGATTCTCCTTCACCTTATCCACTAGAGCAACCTCATGTCTTCTTTCAACCCTCCTGATTTCCTCCTTAAGTGTGCTCTTGCAATTCTCATACTCCTCAAGTATCTCACCTGTTCCCTGCCTGCGTATACTTGTTATGTATCTCCTTACTTTTCTTAACCAGGGCCTCAATATCTCTTGAAAACCAAGGTTTCCTAAGCCTGTTACCTTTACCTTTTGTTCTGATGTTTTGTACTCTCAGAATTTCACTTTTGAAGGCTTCCCATTTACCAAAGACACCTTTGCCAGAAAACAATCTATCCCAGTCTACACTTCCCAGATATCTTTCTGATACCATCAACATTGGCCTTTCTCCAATTTAGAATTTCAACCTGAGGACCAGACTGATCCTTTTCCATAATTACCTGGAAACTAATGGCATTATGATCACTAGATGCAAATTGTTCCTCTACATAAACCTCTGTGACCTGCCCTGTCTCATTTCCTAATAAGAGATCTAGTATCTCATCCTCTCTAGTTGGGATGTCGATATACTGATTAAGGAAATTTCTTTGAACACATTTGACAAGTTCTTTGTCGTCCAGCCCTTTTATAATATGGAAATCCTAATCAATATGTGGAAAGAAAAGCACCCTATTACAACCTTGTGCTTCTTGCAACAGTCTGCGATCTCTCTACCAATTTGCTCTTCTAAATCCTCCGGACTGTTGGGTGATCTGTAATATAATCCCATTAATGTGGTCATCTCTTTCTTATTTTTCAGTTCCACCCTTATAGTCATAATAAATGAGCTCTGCTGTCTGTTCTGTCTGTGGACTGCCTTGACATTTTCTGTTACCCCTTAATGCTACCCCTCCCCCTTTAATCCCTCCTACACTATCACATGTAAGACAACAGAACCCTGGAACACTGATCTGACAGTCCTGCCCCTCCTGCAACCAAGTTTCACTAATAGCTACAATGTCATAATTCCATGTGCTGATCCATGCCCTAAACTCAAACCACCTTTCTGACAATATTCATTGCATTGAAATGTACACAGCTCAGAACATTAGTCCCACCATGCTCAACTATTTGATTCCTGACCTTGCAGATAGGCTTAACAACATCTGTCTCCACAACTTCTCCACCATCTGTTCTGGCTCTTTGGTTCCCATTTGCCTGCAAGTCTAGTTTAAATCTCCACCCCTCATGCAGCGCTAATATTCCTTCCCAGTAGGATATTAGTCCTCCTCCAGTTCAGGTGAAAACCATCCCTTCTGTACAGGTCCCACCTCCCTGGAAGAGAGCCCATGATCCAAAAATCCGAAACCCTCCCCGCTGTACCAAGTCCTTAGCCATGAGTTGATCTGTATGATCTTCCTATTTCTGGCTTCATTAGCACTTGGCATGGGTAGCAGTCCTGAGATCCCAACCCTGGTGGTCCTGTCCTTAGCAGCTAATTTCCTGAATTCACTTTGCCAAACCTTTTTACCCATCCTACTCATATCATTGGTACCGACAGAACCAGGACTGCTGACTGTTCAAAATTAATCATCAAAGCATGTATAATATATACAACCTTGAGATTCGTCTCCTTACAGGCAGCCATAAAACAAAAAAAAACCACACCAATACAACCCATTAAAAAAAGACCAGTAAACACCCAATGTGCCAAAAAAAGACCAAATCATGCAAACAATAGAAAATAAGCAAATAACAGTCAGCACTAAAGTTCCTGAAAGTGAGTTCACAGCCACGAAGCCAGTCATCTCTGCAGCTAGTTCAGGAGCCCATGAGTTGCAGGCCACAGCCTCAGTTCAGTGCAGAGTTGAGTATAACTCACAGAGCAGCGAGCTAAACACCAGCCTGTCCCTTGCCTCCAGCTCCAATACCCTGGCCTTTTCAATCTGGCCCAGTGTTTAAATTAGACTCCATCCTCACTCTCAGACCCGGGTCCCACAACCTCAGATCAACCCATATTCAACCTTTCCAATTTGGCACGGCACTTAAATCAGTCAAACATCAGCTCATTACTCATTCTCAGACCTGAGCCCCAACCCTTCCCTCAGATCTGCCTTCAAGTCCACTTCAGCAATGGTTAAATATTAGCATGTTCCCCCTCTCCGGCCCGCGCCCCGCCGCCTCTATTTGGCCCATACATGCCATAATCATCCATTTAAGATGCTAAGCTTATCCTCCCTTTTAAGAATGCTGTGGACTCAATCTGAGGTGGCCCTGACCCTGGCACCCACCCGGAAGGCAACAAATGATTCAGGAATTCTCATTCTCATCCATAGAACTCCCTTTCTGTCCCTCTAACTAGTGAATCCCTTATCACAACAGCTCCCCTCTTCTTCCCGCTTCTCTCTGGTTGGTCATTTCACCCCCTCCCCCCTCCCCCCCCCCCCCAAGAGTATCCAAAGCGGTATACTTTTGGAACAGCCACAGGCGTACTCTGTACTGGCTGCTTATTCCCTTTCCCTTCTGATAGTCACCCAGGAACCTGCCTCCTGCACCTTAGGAGTGACTGCCTCTCTGTGGCTCCTATCTATCACCTCCTCATTCTCCTGTATGAGCTAAAGGTCATCGAACTGCTGCTCCAGTTCCTTAATACGGTTTCTAAGAAGCTGCAGCTCAATGCACTTTGTGCCAATGTATAGTCGTTATCAGGGAAACCGGAGGTCTACCAAAGTTACTAATCTCACACAAGGAACGTACCACTAACTCTGAACCCATTCTCAGTGCACTAGCTATGTACTAACAAAGAAAAAAAACTTACTGGAAACTTACTTAGAGCATGCGCCTGTGCTTATCGGAACCTGTCGAGCCAAAGCTGGACCACTCTAATACTGCCCCACTCACACAATGAACACGCCAATTACACCTCCCTTCTGTTTAAAAATAAAACTCCTGCTCTGCAAGATGTTGCTCTTTCACTCGCTTCTTCAAAACAGTGACAGATACAGTAATGCAGTGATTGAGTGAATGCAAATATATAAACAAGAATTCACAATCCCTTGCCACAGTTATTGTATCCCATTAATTTGAACCTATCATGACTACAGTGAGAATTATGTTTGACTGATCGTTGCACCTTGCACATGTAACTAAAATTCAATGATCAATATGTATCTGCTTCTTGATTTCTCCCTGTGCCTCCCTGAAACTCTCCAGATCTTCCTCCCATTGCTTCCATCCTGATTCTCCTGGTTTTGTTCCCTTTCACAGTCTTGGAGCAGCCCTTCCCATTGCTTTCCCATTAACAAGATGTATTGAACACTACTTTGTTATTCCTTTTATTTTTGCACTATTTATTTGTTTTATATTTTACTGTAATTTTGTTTATTGAGACACAGCACAGAATAACCCCTTCCAGCCCTTGAAGCTGCATTGCCTAGCAATCCTCCAAGTTAATCCTAGCCTAATCATTTGACAATTTACAACGACCAATTAACCTACCAAACGGTACGTTTTAGGACTGTGAGAGGACACCCACGCAATCATGGTGAGAACATATAAAATGCTTACAAGCAGCGGTGGGATGTCTTGAACTGTACTGCTGCCGTAAAACAATAAATTTTGCATCATATATAAATCAGTGATAACATAACTGATTCTGAGGTTTCAGCACCTAGGCCGTACCATTAGGTAGCCCTTCAGTCAGCTAGTCTTTTAACTTTCTAAACCTTTAAATAAAGGAAAGTAAGGGGAGTCTTTGGGAGGTCAAAACACTTCAGGAAATCACATTACTGCATCAGAGAAGTAAGAGCTTAAAGGATATTGTTCATGTTTAAACTATTGTGTTTTTCAACAGGAATTGCTAATTGAGGTCTACAGAAGTATCGGAGAACCTGATAGTTTGTATGGTTGTGGTGGAGGGAAGATGTTACACCCACTTGCTAGGTAAAATCTGATTTAATGATATTACTCACTATGAATAACTGATTTTGTTACATTCTGTATTCATTCTCTCATTTCTCTTTTGATTGTTTAGAGCTCCTACCACACTCACTAGGTTGTGCTACTTGGATGCAGCAGTTTTAATCACCAAAACTTCACTTAGCCATAGCTGCCTGTTGTTTATTTGATTTGGGATCAGTAAGTTGACTGCCAGACGCCTAAGATTGAGGGCCATTAGAGCACAGGTGTTGAACTACTGTGTACTGATTATGATTACAATGTGTTATAGGTCCAAGGATGAAGGTAAGTAAGTTGTGTGCCTAAGCGTAATGCTGTACTATTTGGACCATGACAGGTGATCCCAGGACTAGATGCCCCAGTTTCCCTGCAGTGATCCAAAAGGAGCATAAGATAGTGAATGAACCAAGTTCACCATATGTAGCAATCATGTCAAAGGTGTGGGGGGGAACCAGGGCCAAAAACCAGGATGTACCTTATCAAATTTCTGGATCGATGTGAACCTTCGCAGAAATTATTATTGTTGTGTTTTCTTGGGGGGCATTTTTTTTTACTTGAATGATGCTGAATGAAAGAGCACTGTGCGATTGAATTTCTAGACATACATTTTACCATCTATCAGGCAGGCTGTTCACACTAATCCAAAGCACCGTTTGAAAATCAGCCAGTACTCTAGTCATTTTTTTACAGTGTAGTATTGAGGTGAAAATAGTTGATAGTCTGAGGTAAGTATAAGAAGTATATGTTACATGGAAGTTTGGAAAGAGAGGATGGGACAAAAGAGGCAGATGTTGGAATCAGAAGCAAAAAACAGTATGTTGGTAGAATTCAGTGGACCTAGCAGCATCTATGGAAGCAAACGGTGCAAGTCAATGTTTTGTGTCAAGATCCTGCATCAGAACTGAGAAGGAAGTGGGACAAAGGTTTGAAATTGCTTAATACTGGATTATAGATATAAATTTTCAACAATGCTAATTTGATTGGTAAATAGCCTTTCTTGTGTTTCACACAGGTGGAAGTTACACGGTTACAGCAATGTCCTTTGAATGCTGTTGTGCACTGGATATCCTTATCACAACTGAGCTTGTTGTCAACAAAACTTCCTAATCATTGCATGCTTCAATTCAAAAGATTGTGTGTTGCTGTATATGATTTGTGGCACGCCCTCTTAATAAACCTTGCAGCTTCCACCTAAAACGTACAGTATTCCATTAAAAGGTTCAAATATTTATTGCAATGTGCTGACTAAAATAAACTTGGCAGAAATAATGCAGCAAAAGAAGGCAGACATCCCACCCTGCAAAAACTCATTTCAGGGAGGTAGCACCATCAATTTGCGGGAGACTTCCGGGAGAGGTGGGATGTGTGCAATAGAGTAGCAGCTGGCCAGCCAGTTTAAATAACGTTAGCTATGCTAATGAATGAATGTCACCTGTTAAACTCACCTCAACACGTCTTTTACAGTCTTAACCCACCATGGGCAATAGAAAAG
Organism: Mobula hypostoma; assembly: GCF_963921235.1. NCBI lineage: Eukaryota > Metazoa > Chordata > Chondrichthyes > Myliobatiformes > Myliobatidae > Mobula > Mobula hypostoma. The sequence goes on from NC_086103.1 coordinate 139,357,481, forward strand.
TCACTGTTGCAAACAGTGCAGCGAGCAACACTGTCATTATTTTGACCCCTATTAGGCAGGGGTACACTTTAGTGTAGTCTAGGGTGACATACGTTTTATATTTTTTTGGAACACTGCAATGGCGCGCTCTCTCTCTCTTTCGTGGTTGCTCGCGCGCTCTCGCTTGCTTTCTCTCTCACTCGCTCTCTCTCCCTCTCGCCTTCACGCGCTCTCGCTTTCTCGCTCTCTCTCGCTTGCCTTCGCGCGCTCTCTCTCGTGGTCGCTCTCGCGCTCTCTCTTGCTTTCTTTCGCTCGCTCTCAAAAAAATTGATTTCTGTGATATTGTATATAATTTGCAGGCATCAGGGAGCCACTATTAATATGCAGGAGACTCCCGGAACTTCCGGGAGAAGTGGGATGTCTGAGAAGGAAGTGTTGCTGATAATGTTGAGTGGTTTACAAAGCCTTCTCAGTACCATTGCTAATTAGATCCACCATGTACATTTAACTATACAGTGTGATCACAGTGGTTGTTGCTGTAATTTTAGAAAGGCCTGGTCACGATATAGTATATCCAAGACATTGTATACCCATATTACAAAAACAGAGATTGTCAGGGTCATATATTATGACATCTGCTTCAAGGCTGGAGCCAATATTGTAGATCATTAACCTATTGTTTTTAGAATTGCTGATCAGAGCCTGCAGCCTGAGGGGATAACAAAACTGTCAGCTTCTAACTTTTCCATAAGCCTAAAGAAACACTTTCAGCAGCTTTATCATTAATTCCTTTGTGTACCATGCTAACCTATTGATGAATTATGCGTGATCTCCAGTAATGGAGCAAGGAATTTCTTATATTTAAAATGAATGCTATAACTTAGCATTTCTTAATGTTATGTATTATGTACATATGTAGAAGCTAATTTCACTGTTATGGGTGACTTGATGGGAATCTTCAATTGGGTTTTTTTTCATTGAATTAATTGGAGGAAGAAGGGGAGTAAATCAAATGAATACATTAAATCACAAGACTAGCAGAGGACATGAGAAAAAAGTACTTAGAGATGGTTGTAGAGGAATTGTAATTATACAGTGGAATAACGGAAAATAGATATATAGTTGGAAGCAAGCAGGAAGATTGAAATGGATTTATAAAACGATGGGAATAGCATTGTCTTAATTGTGTATGCATTTGTGCTGAGTAATTCTGGAGCATCAAAATAGAAGTTGGTGGCAATATAACTGAACTTAAGATACACAGTTAACACTTATCATGCATACAAGAAAATTTACTCTTTTGGAGAAACTAGTTACAAACAATATGCAGTAGACAATTTATCACAAATAATTTCAGAAGAAAGTAATCCTACTTTGTTTACTATTCACATTATTAACTTAATATTTTGCTCTTCAATGTAACAGAGTTCGAACATATGAGCATGAAGTGCTATGGGATAAGGCTCTTGTAACATATGACATTGAAAAGAACCTTCCTGTCTCTACACGGCAAGCTGGTATTGTCCAGGTAGGATTTATTTCATATGGGTCTTAACACTAGTGCTAAACATGCACTAAATTACTGTAACCATGATAACTGCTTGGCTCAGAATATGAAAAGTCGTAAATTTACCTGCAGGTTTTTCATTCAGAAAACTTGCAGAGAATTTTAGGGAACATTTCTAAGACCACCCATTCTGTGGTTGAGTATAGCTTTCACATTTTGAATAATTTTGTAATAATTTATTCAATAATCATTACCAAACTAGAATGAAACACTTTCAGACTAGTTACTCTTTCAATTTTCATCTCATCAGCAACAAAAGATTAAAGTCCTCACTCTGAGAGTTAGAAAAAAGATGAGAAAAGAAGGGTGAGCATTTGCATAGAGTCTTCTTTATTCTCAGAATAATCAAACCACTTTAGAGCCAATAACACTTTTTAAAGTGTAATCACAGTGGTGAAAACAGCACCCAATTTATGCACAGGTTCATGACGACCATTTAGTCAGTTTTAGCAAGGGATTGTAGATTAAGATTACATTATACACTTTTACCCCTTCTCTAATGTCACTTCCACATCTAAACATGGTCACTGCTTGGCTTATTTGAGGGTTGCAGACTAGAGAGTGGGTGGCAGTACACTTAAAAAGCTGCCATAAAAAGTGAAAGCTATATCAATAGAAAAAGAGAAAGGATTGGCACAGTAGAGAAGCTTCAAGTGTAACGCTATTACAGCACCAATGGCCCGGGTTCAATTCCACTGTTGTCTGTTTCCTCCAGGTGTTCCAGTTTCCTCCCACCTGCCAAAAACATGGGTAATTGGTCTCATGATGCAATTGGCCAGCATCGGCTTGTTGGTCTGCAAGGGCCTGTTATAGTGCTGAATCTTTAAATTAAAAAATACATTAGTCATGTCTTTGGAGGTAATTACCCTGCTAAAGGATGTTTAGAATGCCAGAAAAGAATGCAAAGAAAATTCTCATCCAGAAAGTAATATCTCCAGTGTAAGACACTTATTTGAGTGTCAGTCTAGGTTTTAGTGTTCAAATCTCAGGAAAAGAAGACATTTCCTGGCCTTCTTACATTCTTCATCTATTAGATAAGATTCTGAGAATCCTACATCACCAGGATATGCTTGGCCTTTGAAGACAGCAGGTAGTGGCAGAGGGATGTTACTCTGACTGCAGGTCTGCAAGAATCAGTGCTGGGACCTTTGTTGTTTGTGATAAATTAGGCAACAATGTAGATAGATAGGCATCCGTTAGTCTCGTGAGACCATGGATTTGCGCCTTGGAAGGTTTCCAGGGCACAGGCCTGGGCAAGGTTGTACGGAAGACCAGCAGTTGCCCATGCTGCAGGTCTCCCCTCTCCATGCCACCGATGTTGTCCAAGGGAAGGGCACTAGGGCCGATACAGCTTGGCACCGGTGTCATCGCAGAGCAATGTGTGGTTAAGTGCCTTGCTCAAGGACACAACACGCTGCCTCAGCTGAGGCTCAAACTAGCGACCTTCAGATCCCTAGACCAACGCCTCAACCACTTGGCCACCTACCAACACAATGTAGATGGGCTGATTATTAAGTCTGATGTAGGTCCATAGCTCACTGAAAGTGACAATTAGGAGAGGTAGATGCCTGGAACATGCCACCAGAGAAGTGCTGGAGGTGGATCCAAAGTAACATTTGATGAGCATCATTTAGACAGTGAGGGAATGGAGGGATATGGATCACATGCAAGTGGATGAAATGTTTGGATTTGTGTGATGGTTGGCACAGGCATTGTGGGCCATAGATCTGTTCTTGTGCTGTACTATATTCTCTGTTCTGTGTTAATTGCGCAGGTTGGGGGTAAAAAAACAACTAAAGTTAGAAACCTAGTGGCCTGGGAAGTCCTCAACATTAAATTCAGGAGCGAAATTCTCTGAATTTGATGGAATCAGAAGTAGTCAAATAAACACCTTTCTAGTTACAAAACAGTATAGCGCTTTAAAAATAAAGACAAGTGTCTCTTCTCCACAGTAGTGCCACCATTTCATTTTAGCATGTTCCATAACAAAAGTAGCTGAATATTATATATCTAAGAGACAAATTGGCACTTTGACATTTGCACAACATTCATTCCAAAATCATATAGAGGCCACAGTGAAACTATTGTAATCTACTTAGGAAATTAAGTAAAATCTAACATGGGCAGTTATATCGCATTGACATAACATTTATAAACCAAGTAATATAAGCACTCAGAGCACCACCTACTCATTTATGAGATGCAGACCTATTTTATTTTTATGATGTTGACAAGAAGTCTGCTTTTCTTCTCATATCTCATATATTTCTGTTCAAAATGTTCAGAGTTACTAAAACTATGAATTTGTATTTGTTTATTTTAGGCTTTGCAGAACTTTGGACTATGCCATATACTAACTACGTATCTAAAGGGACTTGAAGTTGAAAACACAGAATGGTGCGAGGAATTGCAGGAAATTCGTTTCCAGGCAGCCTGGAGAAACATGCAGTGGGATCATATTCCTCCAAGCAGGTAAATGCAAAGTTTCCTGCTACGAATAAACTGAGTTATGCTGTTCTTTAATGTAAAATGGTTTATTAAAATTGTGCCTTAATTATCATTTTCTGTGGTAAATAGACTTCAAACCAGCCAAATCCTTTGAAAATTAATTGCTAACCACCAAACTCACTTTTAGTTACAAAATACATACACAATTCACTTTAATTCTGTCAGTTACACTCAAACAGAAACCCTAGTTACATTGTGTTTGTGAGGTTCTGAATTTCATCAACTTATATTACAACAATTAAAAGTGCATCAAAAAGAGACGATTGGAATTATTGAAGATTACTAAAAGAGGTGATCCTACCCTTCCAGTACTTATATAGAATGGTATAACTGTAGTCAGAATTTGTAACTTAAACTTGGTCTTCAGACCAAATTTTATGGCTTTTACCAGTGACAAAACCATTAATTGTTGCCATTTCTCAGAAGCAGACAGAATTGTATTTTTGATTTCATATATTGGGACGACACGGTAGTGTAGCGGTTAGCATAACGTTATTACAGTCCAGTGCATCAGAGTTCGGAGTTTAATTCTGGCATCCTCTGTAAATAACTTTGTATGTTCTTCCTGTATGCGAGAAGCTTTCCTCCGGGTGCTCCAGTTTCCTCCCACAGTCCAAAGATGTACCAGTTAGTAGGTTGATTGGTCATTGTAAATTGTCTTGTGATTCGGCTAGAGTTAAATGGATGGGTTGTTGGGCAGCGCGGCCCAGAAGAGCCTGTTCCACGCTGTATCTCTAAATATATTTGGAATTCCATAAAAGTTCCAAAGGTGGCATGCAAGATGTTGCTACATAGATTATCTTTCATACAACTGGTTCACAAACAAAATACAGAGAGAAAAGTTATATTTACAATAGCAGGATATAATTATGAACTACCTGAGAGTTCATGTGTATAACTCAGCTCTTTGCAAGATGTATCAAGGTAATAATTAAGGAGACAAAAGTCAAATATCTGTGCTGATTTAAAACTAGATGGAAGCAGCAAAGACTGCCTTATGGATTAAACAGGAAGGATACTGATGGAATGCAATTTAGATAAGCATGAAACTATCCAATAAGAAGATTGTGTTTTAAGAAGATAAGAGTTAAGTAAGTGTTGCTAACAACAGGAATTCTGCAGATGCTGGAAATTCAAGCAACACACATAAAAGTTGCTGGTGAAAGCAGCAGGCCAGGCAGCATCTCTAGGAAGAGGTGCTGTCGACGTTTCAGGCCGAGACCCTTCGTCAGGACTAACTGAAGGAAGAGTGAGTAAGGGATTTGAAAGTTGGAGGGGGAGGGGGAGATCCAAAATGATAGGAGAAGACAGGAGGGGGAGGGATGGAGCCAAGAGCTAGACAGGTGATAGGCAAAAGGGATAAGAGAGGATCATGGGACAGGAGGTCCGGGAAGAAAGACAAGGGGGGGGGACCCAGAGGATGGGCAAGGGGTATATTCAGAGGGACAGAGGGAGAAAAAGGAGAGTGAGAGAAAGAATGTGTGTATAAAAATAAGTAACAGATGGGGTACAAGGGGGAGGTGGGCATTAGCGGAAGTTAGAGAAGTCAATGTTCATGCCATCAGGTTGAAGGCTACCCAGACGGAATATAAGGTGTTGTTCCTCCAACCTGAGTGTGGCTTCATCTTTACAGTTGAGGAGGCCGTGGATAGACATGTCAGAATGGGAATGGGATGTGGAATTAAAATGTGTGGCCACTGGGAGATCCTGCTTTCTCTGGCGGACAGAGCGTAGATGTTCAGCAAAGCGGTCTCCCAGTCTGCGTCGGGTCTTGCCAATATATAAAAGGCCACATCGGGAGCACCGGACGCAGTATATCACCCCAGCCGACTCACAGGTGAAGTGTTGCCTCACCTGGAAGGACTGTTTGGGGCCTTGAATGGTGGTAAGGGAGGAAGTGTAAGGGCATGTGTAGCACTTGTTCCGCTTACACGGATAAGTGCCAGGAGAGAGATCAGTGGGGAGGGATGGAGGGGACGAATGGACAAGGAGTTGCGTAGGGAGCGATCCCTGCGGAATGCAGAGGGGGGGGGAGGGAAAGATGTGCTTAGTGGTGGGATCCCGTTGGAGGTGGTGGAAGTTACGGAGAATAATATGTTGGACCTGGAGGCTGGTGGGGTGGTAGGTGAGGACCAGGGGAACCCTATTCCTAGTGGGGTGGCAGGAGGATGGAGTGAGAGCAGATGTACGTGAAATGGGGGAGATGCGTTTAAGAGCAGAGTTGATAGTGGAGGAAGGGAAGCCCCTTTCTTTAAAAAAGGAAGACATCTCCCTCGTCCTAGAATGAAAAGCCTCATCCTGAGAGCAGATGCGGCGGAGACGGAGGAATTGCGAGAAGGGGATGGCGTTTTTGCAAGAGACAGGGTGAGAAGAGGAATAGTCCAGATAGCTGTGAGAGTCAGTAGGCTTATAGTAGACATCAGTGGATAAGCTGTCTCCAGAGACAGAGACAGAAAGATCTAGAAAGGGGAGGGAGGTGTCGGAAATGGGCCAGGTAAACTTGAGGGCAGGGTGAAAGTTGGAGGCAAAGTTAATAAAGTCAACGAGCTCTGCATGTGTGCAGGAAGCAGCGCCAATACAGTCGTCGATGTAGCGAAGGAAAAGTGGGGGACAGATACCAGAATAGGCACGGAACATAGATTGTTCCACAAAGCCAACAAAAAGGCAGGCATAGCTAGGACCCATACGGGTGCCCATAGCTACACCTTTAGTTTGGAGGAAGTGGGAGGAGCCAAAGGAGAAATTATTAAGAGTAAGGACTAATTCCGCTAGACGGAGCAGAGTGGTGGTAGAGGGGAACTGATTAGGTCTGGAATCCAAAAAGAAGCGTAGAGCTTTGAGACCTTCCTGATGGGGGATGGAAGTATATAGGGACTGGACATCCATGGTGAAAATAAAGCAGTGGGGGCCAGGGAACTTAAAATCATCGAAAAGTTTAAGAGCGTGAGAAGTGTCACGAACATAGGTAGGAAGGGATTGAACAAGGGGGGATAGAACCATGTCGAGGTATGCAGAAATGAGTTCGGTGGGGCAGGAGCAAGCTGAGACAATAGGTCGGCCAGGACAGGCAGGTTTGTGGATCTTGGGTAGGAGATAGAAACGGGAAGTGCAAGGTGTGGGAACTATAAGGTTGGTAGCAGTGGATAGGAGATCCCCTGAGCGGATAAAGTTGGTGATGGTGTGGGAGACAATGGCCTGGTGCTCCTTAGTGGGGTCACGATCGAGGGGTAAATAAGAAGAGGTATCCGCGAGTTGTCGCTGTGCCTCGGCAAGGTAGAGGTCAGTACGCCAGACTACAACAGCACCCCCCTTATCGGCGGGTTTAATAATAAGGTTAGGATTAGTGCGGAGGGAGTGGAGAGCAGAGCGTTCCGAAGGAGTGAGGTTGGAATGGGGACAAGGTGCGGTGAAGTCGAGACGGCCTGAAACGTCGAGTGCACCTCTTCCTAGAGATGCTGCCTGGTCTGCTGCGTTCACCAGCAACTTTTATGTGTGTTGCTTAAGTAAATGTTGCTATTCATTCAAATTTAGGAACCCCTGTGCACAAATGACAAAATTTAACAAGTAATAGCAAGCTGTTAGGAAGACAAATATTATGCTACATTTTTTGCTTTGTTTTTCCTACTTTGGTGTTCCTCTATTTCTCCTTCCTCTTTCTAAACTATTTATTTTCCAGAGACGGAACTTCAGGATTTGGATATCATGAATCTGTGTGCCATGCTTTGCAATCTTTGAAGGATCAAGAATTTTCTTCCTTCGTCGAGGTTTTGAGGGCTGCCAGGTAATCTTTCAATCAGATGATTTTTTTCCCCAAAGTTTTGTCTACTATTGGCATACTGGAGCAAGTTTTTGTTTTCCTTGTCGTTAGGAATCGTGCAAAACTTGACTGTTATTGAATTCTGCTACAATTGCTCCTCTCAGCTTTCTTTCATGTGTTAATTGTGGTTCAAGCCTGCCGAGTAAATATTGGAAGTAATGATTTTGAATACCAACTTTATGCCAATAGGATAAAAGAAGTTGAAGAATTATGCAGAGGAAGCCTGGAATCTGTTTACTCTCTATACCCCACACTATGTAGATTGCAAATACTTGAAGAACTGGAAACCATTGGACAGAGACTGTGCGGGTAACTAAACATTTTTTTCTTAATCCTTTTTTTTATCATTTATACTGAGAATGATATTTATTCTTTATGAAGCAGTTAGTCTTAGCTGTATTCCCCAGAGTTAAAGAACCTCCCTTATCATTGGGGTTTATATATAATTGTTCCTTAGCTACAGAGATTGTATAATGTCTGTTGAACCACAGTTCAACAAGGAGTCACTATGTTAAACGGAAAGGATACAGAGGAAATTCATCAAGAAGGAGCAAAAAGAAATAATGTTTTCTGAACTGGTGAAAATAATATTCAAAATGTTTTGATTTTCGTATGTAGAAGAGGTCAGTGAGTCAGTCTCTATGTAGGGAAATGGCCATCAGTATGTCAGATTGAAAATCATCTTCTGGACCAAAACCCCCATTTCCACTACCCCACCACCTGCTTATCTTCCCCCTCTCATCTAAATTCACCCACCAACTCTTGCTCCAACCCTCCCCTACTCTTTGATACTGTTGTTCTCCCTCTTCTTTCCAGTCCTGAAGAAGGGTCTCAATCTAAAACACCAACTACCCATTTCCCTTTATAGATGGTGCCTGACCAGCATTTTGGGTGTTGCCTCAGATTTCTGGCATCTGTAGTCTCTCTTTTATCTTTTTTCATATGCGATATTGCTTCATTTTCAGATCTGACCCGGATGATGCATTGAATAAGGTGCACAAAAAATGGCAACAACAACTTCTGCTTCTCAAGGACAGTGACTTTACCTTCCAGGAGCCTATCTTAACCATGAGGACTGTCATTCAGGAACTGCTTATTACAAAAGAAATGGATGGTCAGAGGAAGAACCTTATTAAAGATGCTCTGACTAAGTATTTGCTTGAAATGGCAAAATTAGCACGAGCAGCAAAAAATTCCCAGGTTCAGCATCTTCTGAAGTTATTTTTAGTGGCATTAAGCAATACAAATAGTTAAACTGTTAAGATGATAATAGGTGAACTGTCTTTTTAAATTGAAAGCATCGTGTGATTTATGTGCATATTTCTGAACAAGAGAATATTATGAAGAAAAGTGTTTCTGTATTGATGTCAAGCTGTCTTTAAAATTGTGTTACACTAAATATTTCCATTTATCCAATTAATAAAACTTGTTTACAGCTGGCAGAGAAGGCCATCTTCCAAATCAAGCAACACAATCCGGTTGGGTTTGGTGTTTCTACCTGGCAGCTAGAAGAGGCTCAAGTCTTTTGGGATAAACAGGAACAGAGTCTTTCCCTAGATATTCTCAAACAGATGATTGACAAGTTAGAGGTATGTTCTTTAGGCTGAAATTATCCAACGAAAAGGTTTTGGAATGTTTTAATTGGAATTGGTAAAAATGAATGACGATGATGTTGACCTAAATATGTATTAAATATTAATCCTTTCCACTCCCCTTGAAAGATAAATAAAGTTAACTTAGAATGAGGTTGAGTCAGTGCTGAGAAAGGCAAATGCAACATTAGCATTCATTTCAAGAGGTCTAGAATAATACGAGAGCAGGGATGTGATGCTGAGGCTTTATAAGGAACTGGTGAGGCCTCACCTTGAGTATTGTGAACAGTTTTGGGCTCCTTATCTAAGAAAAGATATGCAGGCATTGGAGAGAGTTCAGAGCAGGTTCACAAGGATGATTCCAAGAATGAAAGGGTTATCATATGAGGAACGTTTGATGGCTCTTGGTACGTATTTGATGGACTTTAGAAGGATGAGGGGAGATCTCATTGAAACCTTTCAAATGTTGAAAGGCCTAGACAGAATAGATATGAAAAGGATGTTTCTCATGGTGGGGGAGTTTAGGACGAGAGGGCACAGCCTCAGAATAGAGGGGCATCTATTTAAAACACAGATGCAGAGAAATTTCTTTCGCCAGAGGGTGGTGAATTTGTGGAATATGTTACCACAGGCAGCTGCGGAGGCCAGGTCATTGAGTGTATGATTGGGCAGAAACTGTTATGTTCTTGATTGGACATGGCATCAAAGGTTATGGGAGAAGGCTGAGAAGGATCAGCCGTGATTGAATGGTGGGGCAGACTTATTGGGCCAAATGGCCTAATTCTGCTCCAATATCTTATGATCTTGATATTGACTTATTAGCTTCTAAGCCCTTTCAATTTAGCTACCACTCCAATAAGCCAGCTCAACAACTTCTGGCAGCTAATTCCATGTAGATACCACCCTTTATGTGAAAGAGTTGCCCCTCAAGTTCCTCTTAAATTTTTCCCCTCTCACCTTAAATTTTGCTACCCTCTGGTTCTTGCTACCCCTACTCTGGGAAAAAGACTGAATACATGCACCCTATCTATACCCCTCATGATTTTATACACCTCTGTTGGATCATTCTCAGTGTTCTACCCTCTAAAGAATAAAGATCTTAGCTGTCTATAACTCAGTCTCTTAAGTCCTAGCAGCACCCTTGTAAATCCTTTCCGTACTCCTTCCAATTTAATAACATCCTTCCTAGAGCAGGGCGACCAAAACTGCACACAACACGTGTGGCCTTATCCTCATCCTGTACAACTGCACCATGACCTCCCAACTTTTCTATTCAATGCCTTGAGTTATTGAAGACAGACATGCCAAAAGACTTCCTTTCATCACCCTGACTACCTGTGACTCCTCTTTCAGTGAACTATGTACTTGTACTCAAAGTTGTTGTTGTGTAGAGAAGGCAAGGATATTCAGAAATATTGAAGTAATATAAGGGGGTAAGGTATTGGTGTGGGTGGAGAATTGGTTAGCAGACAGGAAGCAAAGAGTGGGAATAAACGGGACCTTTTCAGAATGGCAGGCGGTGACTAGTGGGGTACCGCAAGGCTCAGTGCTGGGACCCCAGTTGTTTACAATATATATTAATGACTTGGATGAGGGAATTAAATGCAGCATCTCCAAGTTTGCGGATGACACGAAGCTGGGTGGCAGTGTTAGCAGTGAGGAGGATGCTAAGAGGATGCAGGGTGACTTGGATAGGTTGGATGAGTGGGCAAACTCATGGCAGATGCAATTTAATGTGGATAAATGTGAAGTTATCCACTTTGGTGGCAAAAATAGGAAAACAGATTATTATCTGAATGGTGGCCGATTAGGAAAAGGGGAGGTGCAACGAGACCTGGGTGTCATTATACACCAGTCATTGAAAGTGGGCATGCAGGTACAGCAGGCGGTGAAAAAGGCGAACGGTATGCTGGCATTTATAGCGAGAGGATTCGAGTACAGGAGCAGGGAGGTACTACTGCAGTTGTACAAGGCCTTGGTGAGACCACACCTGGAGTATTGTGTGCAGTTTTGGTCCCCTAATCTGAGGAAAGACATCTTTGCCATAGAGGGAGTACAAAGAAGGTTCACCAGATTGATTCCTGGGATGGCAGGTCTTTCATATGAAGAAAGACTGGATGAACTGGGCTTGTACTCGTTGGAATTTAGAAGATTGAGGGGGGATCTGATTGAAACGTATAAGATCCTAAAGGGATTGGACAGGCTAGATGCAGGAAGATTGTTCCCGATGTTGGGGAGGTCCAGAACGAGAGGTCACAGTTTGAGGAAGCCTTTTAGGACCGAGATTAGGAAAAACTTCTTCACACAGAGAGTGGTGAATCTGTGGAATTCTCTGCCACAGCAAACTGTTGAGGCCAGTTCATTAGCTATGTTTAAAAGGAAGTTAGATATGGCCCTTGTGGCTACAGGGGTCAGGGGGTATGGAGGGAAGGCTGGGTTCTGAGTTGGATGATCAGCCATGATCATAATAAATGGCGGTGCAGGCTCGAAGGGCCGAATGGCCTACTCCTGCACCTATTTTCTATGTTTCTATGTAAACCAAGTTGATAGTCCCTGTCAATTGATATTTTCCATGGCATTAAGCTTGTGGCCTCAATTTTATGATCCTGATGTTTTATAATTTTTCCACTTACTCGTCTACATTTATCTCCTTAGGGAACAAACGACAAGGAATTAGTGCCGCTCTATATTGAATGCCTTAGACTCTGTGGAACCTGGTTGGCAGAAACATGTTTGGAAAGTCCAGGCACCATCATGCAGAAATATTTAGAGAAAGTAAGCAGGGTTATATGAACAACTTCTTGTGTACTGCACTGACCTCTTAGGGAAACATTGGGCTTTTTACTTTTATTATACAGTATATAGTATAAAGTGTCGAGCCTTGCTCTTAGGTTCCTATTATAAATACCAACATTAGTAAACATGAATGTCATGAGTTATTAAAATAATAAGACATCTCATTATGTATGATGTCTCCATTTCTGAATGCAAATTCCTAAAATGATGTCAGTCATCCAGAAGGGCTTCTTTAACCTATTAAATGTGATGTTTAGTAAAATTATTAATCATCTCTGCAGCTTTCTCTACAAATGGACCTGACAGTTTTAAAATAGAATTTAATCATTTGATGTACTTTAATCATACTTGTAAAATAGCATGAGTGTTGGACAATTGATGCTTGTTCTTTCAGGCTGCGACTCTTAGCATTGAACATAATAGCTTAGTTCACAGTGGGAAGATAGAAGCATTCTTGTCCTTGGCACGGTTCTCAGATGCACAGTATCAGAGTATCGACAATTATATGAAGTCATCCGAGTTTGAAAACAAGCGCGCACTTCTCAAGAATGCCAAAGCGGAAATCCATTTGATCAAGGAACATAAATTTCAGGTCAACAGGTAAATACTTAACAATATGGCACCATTTATAACCTTTCATGATATAACACAACGTTATTGCCATTATTGTTTTTGACTATTGCATGCTCTCCAATGATGGGTCATGGTCACTTCTACGTTATTGAATTAAATTGACTTTATTTCTTACATCCTTCATATACATGAGGAGTAAAAATCTTTATGTTATGGCTCCATCTAAGTGTGCAATGTGCAATCATAGTAATTTATAATAAATAGAACAGTCAATGTAATATAGAGTACACTTAAATCAGCTTGAGTTCATCAGTCTGATGACCTGGTAGAAGAAGCTGTCCTACGGGCTCTGTCTTTGTAAATGTCCTGAATCATGGGAAGTTCACAACTACAGATGCGCTGGGCTGTCCGTACCACTCTCTGCAGAGTCCTGCGATTAAGGGAGGTACAATTCCCATACCAGGCAGTGATGCAGCCAGTCAGGATGCTCTCAATTGTGCCCCTGTAGAAAGTTCTTAGGATTTGGGGGCCCATACTAAACTTCCTCAATCGTCTTAATCATAGTCATAGTCATACTTTATTGATCCCGGGGGAAATTGGTTTTCGTTACAGTTGCTCCATGAATAATAATTAGTAATAAAACCATAAATAGTTAAATAGTAATATGTAAATTATGCCAGGAAGTAAGTCCAGGACCAGCCTATTGGCTCAGGGTGTCTGACCCTCCAAGGGAGGAGTTGTAAAGTTTGATGGCCACAGGCAGGAATGACCTCCTATGACGCTCTGTGTTGCATCTCGGTGGAATGAGTCTCTGGCTGAATGTACTCCTGGGCCCACCCAGTACATTATGTTGTGGATGGGAGACACTGTCCAAGATGGCATGCAACTTGGACAGCATCCTTCCTCACCACAGACTCAATATGCAAATTAGCGTTTAGAAAATCATGCACGAGCACTCTCGAGTCCCTTTACGATTCACTTTGTTGTATTTTCTCTTCACTTAGAAAATAGTCAACCCTTTCATTACTTCCGCCAAAGTGCATGACTATACACTTCTTGACCCCGTACTCTATCTGCCACTGCTTTGCCCATTCTCCAAGTCTGTCTAGGTTCTTCTGTAGCCTCAAAACTACGGGCCCCTCCACCTATCATCTGCAACCATTGCAACAAAGCCATGAATTCCATCATCCAAATCATTAACCTATAATGGAAAAAGAATGATTCCCAACACAGAACCCCATGGAACACCACTAGTTACCAACAGCCAACTAGAAAAGGCTTCCTTTATTCCCATGCTTTGCCTCCTGCCAATCAGCCACTGCTTTATCCATGCTAGAGTTTTCCTTGTAATACCATTAGCCTGTTAAGCAGCCTCACGTGTGGCATCTCTCCCTTCCTGAAGAGTGGAGTGACATTTGCAATTTTCCAGTCTTCTGGAACCATTCTAGAGTCCAGTGATTCTTGAAAGATCATTACTAATGTCTCCACAATCTCTTCAGCCACGTCTTTCAGAACCCGGCAATGTACACCATCTCCATCTAATCCAGGTGACTTGTCTACCTTCAGAGCTTTCAGTTACACAAGAACCATCTCCCGAGTGATGGTAACTTCACATGCTTCAAGACCCGACACCTGTAACTTCCACCATAATGCTGGCATCTTCCACAGTGAAGACTGATGCAAAATACTTACTCAATTCATCCACCATTTCCTAGTCCCCCATTACTACCTCTCTAGCATTGTTTTCTAGTGGTCTGATATCCATTGTCATCTCTCTTTCACACTTTATGTATCTGAAGAAACTTTTGGTATCCTCTCCGATATTCTTGGCTAGCTTACCTCTGTATTCCACCTTTACCTTCTTAATGACTTCTTTTTTAGTTTCCTTCAGTTGGTTTTAAAAGCTTCCCAATCCTCTCACATCCCACTAGGTTTTTGCTCTATTTTATGCTGTCTCTTTGGCTTTTATGTTGGCTTTGACTTCTCTTGTTAGCCATGATTGAGTCATCCTTCCTTTAGAATACTTCCTCCTCTTTGGGATGTACATATCCTGTGCCTTCTGAACTGCCTCCAGAAATTCCAGCCATTGCTGCTCTGCTGTCATTTCTGCCAGTGTTCTTTCTCAATCAATTCTGGCCAACTCCTCTGTGATTCTTTTTACTCCACTATAATATCGAATATCTTGGGTGAAAGAGGCGCTGTTGTGCCTTATTCACCACACAGCTGGTGCGTACAGACCACATGAGGTCCTCGGTGATGTGGATGCCAAGAAATTTAAAGCTGTTTACCCTCTCGACCCCAGATCCATTGATGTCAATAGGGGTTAGCCTGTCTGCATTCCTCCTGTGATCAATAACCAGCTCCTTCATTTTTGCGACATTGAGGGAGAGGTTGTTTTCTTGACACCACTGTGTCAGAGAGATGACTTCTTCCCTGTAGGCCACCTCTTTATTGTTTGAGATAAGGCCAATCAATGTAGTGTCACCGGCAAATTTAATTAGCAAATTGGAGCTGTGGGTGGCGATACAGTCACTGGTGTACAGGGAATAAAGGAGGGGAATCAGTTAGCAGCACTGAGGGGCTCCTGTATTGAGAGTTAGAGGGTTCGTGGTGAGGAAGCCCACTCTTACAACCTGCTGGTGATCTGACAGGAAGACCAAGATCCAGATGCACAAGCCGGGGTCAAGGCCGAGGTCTCTGAGGTTCTTGTCAAACCCAGGTGGAACTATGGTGTTAATGCTGAACTGCAGTCCAAGTACAGCATTTTCACATATTCTAAACATTTGCATTTGAACACATTGTTCCATCTTCATTTCATTACTAGGTTGTTAATTTATTAAAAAGTTGAGTGACACATAGAAATTGTACTTCTATTTGAACACAGCTGCCCATTAGTTAGTTATATTAAGATTTGTTAACTAATTCTATGTAAACCATGCTTCCATTCTGAGTGGTATAGCAACACTATGACCACTTTGCACAACAACAACAGACTTTTTTCTAATTGTGTTCATTCTTGTGAAATTTTGCTTATGTTCTTTGAAAAGTTTTGTCTAATGTGATGTGCCTGTGATGCTGCTGCAAATATTCATATGTGTGTATATGACAATAAACTAGACTTTTACTTTGTACTTTTACATTACAAAATAAGTTGGAAAGGTTCCATGAACACTAATAAGTCTGATTTGTTATCTATTCTAAGATAGGAGTAGAAACTGGGGTCAGTACTTGCCTAAAGCTAGTTAAGTAAAAATGTGGAGACATTGAATAACAGGTAAGTAGTTATGATTTTCTCCATAATAGGGGCAGAGAAATGACGGTGATGTATGCTGCTGGAATTCTCTGGCATTGCTTGTTCTACATGTATAATGGTTGAAACAAAATAAAGTGCCTCGAATAAAACTGTTTGGTTGAAAGATAATAACATTACTCATTAGATTTTAACGCATTCCATATATATATTCTGTTGACTAGATATGTAGTGAAGATTCAGCGGGAATGTGAATTAGATGAACGAGCAATGTGTGCATTGCAAGACGATCGCAAACAGTTTTTGTGTAAAGCAGTGGAGAACTATATCAACTGCTTACAGAGTGGTGAGGAACATGACATGCGTATCTTTAGACTCTGCTCCTTGTGGCTTGAAAATTCGGGTGTTCCAGAAGTGAATGAAATGATGAAGGTAATATCTGGTGATTGTTATGAGTTCTGATAACAAGTTGTTTGAAGTTTAAAAAAAACTGTATTTTCAGAAAATGTAATATTTCTGTCTACATTTCATATTTGTTCATCTTTAATTATAACTAGGTCAATTCAAATAGATAATATCCCTTTTGCATAATTTATATCATCATATTTTCTCTTCTGAACATTATCTTTGTTGACAATACCTCACCAAAGCGGTCTCTTTATGTGTTCATGTATCAGCGCTGGCTGCAGGCAAAATTATTTGATGAGGGGTCAGGAGAGTAAATCAATTCTGTTTCTCACCCTTGATCCACATAGCCAAACTACCCTGTAGAAGCCGTTGGATACCAAACAGGATTTGGATCCTCCACAACCAGGTTACATTTTAACTTTTTGTGTTGAATGGCTTATGTTGGGGAAACTAGATAATATTGATTTTCATTACTTAGACATCTGTTCAAATGCCATGTTGATATTTAATTTTAATAAACTGGATTTCTCATATTTTTAACTGCTGTTAATGGGGGGAAGAATCATGTTATAGTATGAACCCAAGAGCTCACGTAGGCTAAAAGTCAGAAAAGAAATTGGTTAGATTTAACAATTCCTCGTAAGTCAATGGTTTAACCTATTAAAAGATAGTAAATATAACTTTGGATGTAAGCATTTCCCAATTATACATGTATATTTAAAATGAAGATTAAAAAATTCTGGAAATTCTTAGCAGTTGAGACAGCAAATGTGGTGGGAGAACAGTGTATTTCAGGTTAATGACCTTTCATCAGATTGTGATCAGGAAATACTGTAGAAGTATTTAAAGTGGAGGTGAATAAACTTTTGATGGATGAGGAATAGATGGATATAGAGGAAAGGCGTGCAAGAGTAGTTGAGGCCAGCATAGATCAGCCATGATCATATTAAACGACTGAGCAGGCTTGAAGGGCCTGATGGGCCCACTCATATTTTGTTGTTGTGAAACGTCATTGATGTGAAATGTTTTCTGTTTTGTTTTAAGTTAAATAGTTGTAATTAACCTGCATTGTACTGCCTTTATTGTTTATCTGTACACAGCTGATTAATAATGTAAGAAAGCTTAAACCATTTAGGCTGAAAAATCTGCCACGTGCTTATGTTCCATACATTTTCTTATGACTTGATCCACTTACCACTCAGTAAAGTTACCTTCCTGGGAAGGAAATTTAATATGAGCAAGATGATCACTAAAAAAACTTATGTTAAAAACAAAATGTTTGTCCAAATACAGGTTTGTGTTGCAAAAAGAGCTAAAAAGAATCTTCTTTCTTTGACTATTTTAACAGAAAGGTGTAGAAAAGATTCCATCTTACAAGTTTTTACCTTTAATGTACCAGCTGGCCGCTCGAATGGGAACAAAGATGGCAGGAGGGCAAAGATTTCATGAAGTATTAAACAAGGTACTTTAGTTTTGAATGCAGACAACATAATGTAACTGTGGCCAAAGAATGTATGCAGGGATGTCCAAAATCTTTTCTGAGTAAGATTATTCTCTCCGGCAGACAGATACATTTCTAATAGATTTATGGACACTATTTATTATTTAACATTATATAATAAAGCAAAGATGCTATTCCTGAGAAACCTAATGTTGAAGATGAGGAATATATAAGAAAGGAGAACTTTAACGAGCACAGCACAGAAACAGGCCTTTGAACCCATTATGTCTGTGCTAGCTATGATGCCAAATTAAACTAAGCCTATCTGCTTTTACATGATTTCCTGTGTGTTCATATTTCTGTCTAAATGCCTCTTAATTGCCACTATTGTGTCTGCTCCACAGCCACACCTGCCAGCCTATTTCAGGCACTTACCGCTCTGCAAAACATTTTCCCACACGTCATCTTTAAACTTTTCCCATCTCACCTCTGATGTTTAGAGAAAGCGATGCAAATTTGTTCAATGTCTCCTTGTAGGTAAAACACTATTCTGGAGAGCATCCTTGTAAACCTCTTCTGCACCCTCTCCAAAGCCTCTGCATCCTTCCTGTAATGGAGCGGACAGAACTCGACACAGTACTCCAAATAAGACCTAACCAAAGTTTTATACATCTGTAATGTGACTTTCTGACTCTTATGCTCAGTACCACAACTGATGAAGGTACACATACCTTTACCCATTTGTGTTACTGCTTTCAGGGACCTGTAGATTAGGACCATAAAATCCCTCTATATATCAGTGCTCCAAAGAGTCTTGTCAACCATGGTTTATTTTTAGTTTTGCTTCCCTATTTGATCTCCCAAATTACAACACTTCACACTTGCCCAGATTAAATTCCACCTGCTTGCCTTTCTCTGTCCATATCTTTATATCCTGCTGTGTCCGTTGACAACTTTCTAAGGCTCCCATCAATTTTATGTTATCTGAAAACTTTCTAACCAACCATCTATATTTTCATCCAAGTTATTTGTATATCGCAGTGATGTTGAAATTTGAACCTATCATCCGTAATAACATTAGTAGATCATTGTGGAGAAAAATAATAGTTGTGATTCAGAGAAGGTCTGATAAAGGACAGAGGAATTGCTTTCACAGAGGACAAAGGAATAGATAATGTATTTGTTTTAGAAGAGTAATGCATAATGAGTTATTTGTAAAAGCACAAGTGTATCTGTTTCCTTCATAAATAATAATGTAGTGTATGATTATAATTTTGCTGTATTACTATCTTACAGCTAATTGAAAAAACTTCATTGGATCATCCTCATCATACATTGTTTATCATTTTGGCCTTATCGAATGCAAACAAAGATGATGTTCTAGGGAAACCTGATGTATTGAGGAGAGGGAAACATATAAAGAAGGATATGCCTCACTTGGATCAGGTTTGTTGGTAAATTAAGATAAATAATCAGAACCAAATTACCCTTCCATGGCAGGTTGCTCAATTCTTTGCAGAGTTGTATGATAATACTCCAGGGCTCACTGGGCAACACAGTCAATATGAGCGAGTTGGGCCAAATGGCTCATCTGTTTCCATTTTGCATGACTCTGAGACAGAACTGATAACACATCCATAAACTTCATCATGTCCAGATAGTTAGACCTGTCATTGGAAGATGTGCTTCTTTCCACTGTGCTCCAAGTATCACTGTTTGATCGTGCACTAAAAATTACAGTGACCTTGACAGAGAAAAACAAAGCAAGACAAATATAAATTTATAGGTTATTTCTGTGTCTTTGGAACATTTTATTGTTCCATTGCTATTGATTTAGTTTTCAATATAGTTATTGTTCCTTGGTAAACGCAGCAGGCGAGCTTATACAGCATGGTATCTTTGACTGTTTGAGTGCTGATGGTTAAAGAATAATGTATATTGCATTAAAGACCAGCATATCATCTGCTTTCCTAATTTGCCTGCTGCGCTCCTCATATTAACTCTCAGTAACTTGCATTCAAGGTCATCCAGGTATCTTTGTATATCTACATCTCTCAGCCTCTCAGTATTTAAAAAAAAAAATCAGTATTGCTGTTTCTTCCACTTCACATTTTTCTCCGTTTACTTCAGTTGTCACTCAGCTTATCAATATACCATTGAAGACTCTGCATCCTCATTACTACTCAAATTAACACTTAAATACATACTATCCAAAAAATGTGAAAATATTATGATTGGTGCCTCAGCTAAATTGTCAATCTAGATTGTGAATAACTGAGACCTAAACTCTGATTATGTTGGTATCCCTCTGTTGCAGCCTCCCAACTTTCAATCTACTTAAGTATGTTGCTCCTAATTTCATGTGATCTGAACTTGTTTACCAACTTTCTATGGGGGACATTATTAGGTTCATTTATTATTTCTCTTTAATAAATCCATCTGTCTTAACACCACTTCCAATGGTTCCACTGAAACTGGGAAAGTAAAGTCATTCCTTGTTTTCTCTACTCCTCCTTTCTTAAATAGTGGAATCACATTTTCTTCTCTCTAATCTGCAAAAATCATTCCCAAGGTAACTAGAGCATCCATTATTGCTGGAGCAAACTCTTTCAAATTTCTGGTGTTACGAGAATACACATAAAATTAAGATGTTTGCTGGCCTGGGCTAGCATCAGTGGCATCAGCAGTTGGTCTGCCACCTGCCCTCAGGGGAAGGAGAGATAAGGAACAATGGAGCAGCGTCTGGAGATGTGTAATGAAGGGATGTGGGAGGAAGAGCTGTCTGGAGCGGCTCCCCCCTTTGAAGCCTGAACTGTTTGAAGTGATGGACAGGCGATACCCCAGCAGGGGGATAAAAAGGGACAGGTTCGCTAAGACAGACACACACGCCACCCGAGGTAACGAGACCCTGGAAGCGGTGCGCCTCTCACGAGTGGTGAGAAGTACCGGACAACGCCCAGGGTGGAAAGGTACGATCAGCGGGAACCCGGTGTGTGTCCGCCCTTGCCTGGGTGCCGGGTTCACTGCAGAGGATCGACCGCATCTGGAGGAGGGGTCACAGTCGGTGACCTCAGGTGACATCACCAAGGACCTACCCAAAAGCTGTTTGTGAGCCATCTCGCTGGTCTGTGAGCCATCCCGCTGGTCTGTGAGTGAAGCCGTTCTGAATGATGAGTTGTTCCTATTCTATCTCTCTCTTCCCCCACGTTGTCCACCGCCATGGCAACGATTACTGCGAACTGAACTACTAAACTGGACTGAACTTTGAGTCATTTTGAAATTGGTCATTTACCCCTAGACAACGATAGAGCTTGATTGATGCTGTTATCTTAATTCTGTGCACATGTGTGTTTATCATCACTGAACTGTTGCATTTATTATCCTTTCGATTACTGTGTTGCTTGTTTCTGTAATAAAACTTTCTTAGTTCTAGTACTCCAGACTCCAACTGAGTGATCCATTTCTGCTGGTTTGGCAACCCAGTTACGGGGTACGTAACACTGGATATAGATTATTTGCTCTTATAAGTCTTTTTATTTTTGAAAAGTATGAGATAGAAACAGGTGCAGCCCATTTGCCAGATCTATTTCATCACCATTTTTTTGCTTTTTTAAATCACTGAGCTTTCAGCCTTCTACAATAGAGAATTCTAAATGTTCACCACATCTGAGTCAAGAAATTTTTCTGCATTTCAGACTCACATGGCCTACCCCTTATTTAGATTCCAAGCTCAAAACCCTATCAAACCCTCGTAAGAATTTTGTTTTACTTCTCAATGGTCTAAGCTCCAAAGAATGGAGGTCTGTTATCCAAGACCGGTCTGGTGAATCTTTCTGCATTTCCCCTATAGTAGATACAGCACACCTATAAAAGTTCATGCATGCCAATAGTAGCTCTAACCGTGTTTAATGTTTGTCACTGGTTTACTTCTGTGTTCCATTTTTCCTGCATTGATTTCTTTATCATTTTAGTGAAATCCAGAAGATTCCCAATTCTCCAATGTACTGCATTATTTGGTGATTTTGTTAATGTTATTTTCTAAAATATTAAGAAAATATTAACCATTGATATTTCCAGTGTCATACTTATTAATGAGTCCCCAATCTTCACAACCAACATGCTGCTAATATTTTCATTGTTTCCTTGTTTAATTGAATCTGCTTTCAGATTCTACTATATCTGTTTTAAACAATGTAAAATTCTGTCATATGATTTACTCTTTTCTGGGGCTGTTTTATACAAGATTATTAGTTAACTCTTCTGTTGTACAGTACTAGGTTTAAAATAACCTGAGCACAGGTCTGTTTTGTTGATCTGCAAATTCATTGCATAATAGTTCCAAGAAATTCATCCTATATTAGTATAACTTAAAGTACCCTATTACTTGTACCTCCTTATTTATGTAACAATGGTATTACAACTAGTATTCAGAAGCCTCTCCCATCAAGAGCAACACACACAAAATGCTGGAGGAACTCAGCAAGTCAGGCAGCATCTATGGAGAGGAATAAACAGTTGACATTATGGTCTGACCTCTCAGCTGGACTGGAAAGGAAGGGGGCAGAATCAAGAATAGGAAGGTGAGGAGAGGAAGGAGTACAAGGTGACAGATGATAGGTGAAGCCAGGTGAAGGGAAAGGTGGGGTGAAGTAGGAAGTGGGGGGGTGATTATAGGTGGAAGAGGAAAGGGCTTGAAGAAGAAGGGATCGTACAATCAAAGCTTCTCAGCTTCACCCAATCTCACTCAATTTCTGTACCATGAATTCCTGGCCTACCTAAATGCTTTTCTTATTCTACCTGGTGATCACCCATTCCTTCCCTGTCTGCTTAAGCTGCTGTGTGACCACCCTCTATAGGTTATCCAAGAAGTCCTCATCTTCACAGTTTCATTGTCTCCAGATGTCTGGAATGCTTGCAACATTGTACATGCAAAAGGATACACATTCCATATTGTCATGCCATGCCTTCATTCATTGATAACTTTATAGGCTTTTGATGTAGGTCTGATATCTGGTTGTTTCCATGTCCCCTTTTCCCCCCACTTTTAAAGTTTTCTTTTACAAACAAGAGTACTGATTCTGAATCATTTGAGAATATAGCGAACTTTTCAGATCATCTGAACAGTGCTGTGTTACTTGCTTTAGGAGAGAATGGATGCTGCCAGAAATATTATAAATACAATCCAAAAATCTAAAGCTAAAATGATAAAGGACATCGAGAGATTATGTGATGCTTTAATCACACTTGCAAATATGGATGCAAGTAAATGGAAAACAGAAAGAAGTAAGTATTCATCAAATTCTTCAGTTCATTATTTACCAGCCCATGTATGATGCAAGTTTAAAAGTATGTAAGAAGTCAACAATAGGAGAAAGGAAAATTGCTTTTCTGGAAACTCAGTATGAGTTTGAAATGTGGTTTGTCTTCCAATCCCAATCAGGCTGGTTTTGCTTTTTTTATTGCTCCTCTCCTAAGTAATATTGGTTCTTACATATGACAATACCACTACTGCCTTCTCCCTGGCGCTGTGAGAAAGCTAGATACATAATATTTATATATTTCACTTCCTAAAACCGTTCTTAAATTTTGGTGTGGTCTCTCAAGCTACCTGTTTAGGAGAACGAACAGGAGAGGTCTTTGGTGGTTAAACCAAATATTGAGAAGAATTGGCCTGACACTGTTCACATCGTTATTTCGTGATTCCCAATCTTTCTCACTTGTTTACTTTAAAATGTGTGCCAGTACCCTTTTGATTTTTTTTTCCCCAATTATAGAAGCCATTGAAATTCCTGCAGCACAACCTATCACCAAAATAAAGGATCTGGATGATGTTGTTATTCCAACCATGGAAATCAAGGTAAGCTCATTAATAATGATCCTGCCCCACAATTTGTGCAGAGTCCTTGTAAGATTTCCTTTCTCTCCTAGTCTCACTGAAATTGAATTATAATAAAAGATTTTTAAATGTTTCATATTACTATATTAAATTAATAAATCACAGCTTGATTTTAAAATAGACATTAGAGGTGTAGTTCAGATTTTTCCCTGTCTTGAATCCTTTACAGCATTTTCTACTTACTGGAAGGAATACTTTGTTTCTTTGTATCTCTTTCAGGATACTTCATCGGACAAAATATGAGATTATTCTTTCATAGTTTGTTCAATCATATAACCATATAACAATTACAGCACGGGAACAGGCCATCTCGGCCCTTCTAGTCTGTGCCGAATTCTTACTCTCACCTAGTCCCACCGACCTGCACTCAACCCATAACCCTCCATTCCTTTCCTGTCCATATATGTATCCAATTTAACTTTAAATGACAACATCAAACCTGCCTCAACCACTTCTGCTGGAAGCTTGTTCCACACAGCTACCACTCCCTGAGTAAAGAAGATCCTCCTCATGTTACTCCTAAACTTTTGCCCTTTATCTCTCAACTCATGTCCTCTTGTTTGAATCTCCCCCACTCTCAATGGAAAAAGCCTATCCACGTCAACTCTGTCTATCCCCCTCATAATTTTAAATACCCCTATCAAGTCCCCACTCAACGTTCTATGCTCCAAAGAATAAAGACCCAACTTGTTCAAACTTTCTCTGTAACTTAAGAGGTGAAACCCAGGCAACATTTTAGTAAGTCTTCTCTGTACTCTCTCAATTTTGTTGACATCTTTCCTATAATTCAGTGACCAGAACTGTACACAATACTCCAAATTTGGCCTTTCCAATGCCTTGTACAATTTCAACATTACATCCCAACTCCTATACTCAATGCTCTGATTTATAAAGGCCAGCATACCAAAAGCTTTCTTCACCACCCTATCCACAAAAGATTCCACCTTCAGGGAACTATGCACCATTATTCCTAGATCCCTCTGTTCTACTGCATTCTTCAGTGCCCTACCATTTACCATGTATGTCCTATTTTGATTAGTCCTACCAAAATGTAGCACCTCACATTTATCAGCGTTAAACTCCATCTGCCATCTTTCAGCCCACTCTTCTAACTGGCCTAAATCTCTCTGTAAGCTTTGAAAACCTACTTCATTATCCACCACTCCACCTATCTTAGTATCATCTGCATACTTACTAATCCAATTTACCACCCCATCATCCAAATCATTAATATATATGACAAACAACATTGGACCTAGTACAGATCCCTGAGGCACACCACTAGACACTGGCCTCCAATCTGACAAACAGTTATCCACCACTACTCTCTGGCGTCTCCCATCCAGCACCTGCTGAATCCATTTTACTACTTCAATACTAATACCTAATGATTGAACCTTCCTAACTAACCTTCCGTGTGGAACCTTGTCAAAGGCCTTACTGAAGTCCATATAGACAACATCCACCGCTTTACCCTCATCAACTTTCCTGGTAACCTCTTCAAAAAATTCAATAAGGTTTGTCAAACATGACCTTCCACACACAAATCTATGTTGACTGTTCCTATTCAGACCCTGTCTATCCAGATAATTATATATACTATCTCTAAGAATACTTTCCATGAATTTACCCACCAGTGACGTCAAACTCACAGGCCAATAATTGCTAGGTTTACTCTTAGAACCCTTTATAAACATTGGAACAACATGAGCAATACACCAATCCTCCGGCACCATCCCCGTTTTTAATGACATTTGAAATATTTCCGTCAGAGCCCCTACTATTTCCACACTAACTTCCCTCAAGGTCCTAGGGAATATCCTGTCAGGACCCGGAGACTTATCCACTTTTATATTCCTTAAAAGCATCGGTACTTCCTCTTCTTTAATCGTCATAGTTTCCATAACTACCCTACTTGTTTCCCTTACCTTACACAATTCAATATCCCTCTCTTTAGTGAATACGGAAGACAAGAAATTGTTCAAAACCTCCCCCATCTCTTTTGGCTCCGCACATAGCGGTCCACTCTGATTCTCTAAGGGACCAATTTTATCTTTCACTATCCTTTTGCTATTAATATAACTGTAGAAACCCTTTGGATTTATTTTCACCTTACTTGCCAAAGCAATCTCATATCTTCTTTTAGCTTTTCTAATTTCTTTCTTAAGATTCTTTTTACATTCTTTATATTCCTTGAGCACCTCATTTACTTCAAGCTGCTTATATTTATTGTAGATCTCTCTCTTTTTTCCGAACCAAGTTTCCAATATCCCTTGAAAACCATGGCTCTCTCAAACTTTTAACCCTTTCTTTCAGCCTAACAGGAACATAAAGATTCTGTACCCTCAAAATTTCACCTCTAAATGACCTCCATTTCTCTATTACATCCTTCTCATAAAACAAATTGTCCAATCCACTCCTTCTAAATCCTTTCGCATCTCCTCAAAGTTAGCCTTTCTCCAGTCAAAAATCTCAACCCTGGATCCAGTCCTATCCTTCTCCATAATTATATTGAAACTAATAGCATTGTGATAATTGGACCCGAAGTGCTCCCCAACACATACCTCCGTCACCTGACCTATCTCTTTCCCTAACAGGAAATCCAACACTGCCCCTTCTCTAGTTGGCACCTCTATGTGTTGTTGCAAAAAACTATCTTGCACACATTTTACAAACTCCAAACCATCCAGCCCTTTTACAGAATGGGTTTCCCCGTCTATGTGTGGAAAATTTAAATCTCCCACAATCACAACCTTGTACTTACAAATATCTGCTATCTTATTACAAATTTGCTCCTCCAATTCTCGCTCCCATTAGGTGGTCTATAATACACCCCTATTATTAGCGTTATTACACCTTTCCCATTCCTCAATTCCACCCAATTAGCCTCCCTGGATGAGTCCTCTAATCTATCCTGCCAAAGCACCGCTGTAATATTTTCTCCGACAAGCAATGTAACACCTCCCTCTCTTGCCCCTCCGATCCTGTCACACCTGAAGCAACGAAATCCAGGAATATTTACTTGCCAATTACACCCCTCCTGCAACCATGTTTCACTAATAGCTGCAACATCATACTGCCAGGTATCAATCCATGCTCTAAGCTCATCCACCTTTCTTACAATGCTCCTAGCATTAAAATAGGTGCATTTAAGAAACTCTCCAATTCTTACTCTCTGTTTATCCCTGATGGGGCAAACAACTTTGTTATCTTTTTCTTCCTTCTCCCCTATATCTTCGGTCTGAGTGCTCCTGTTCTCTGTCCCCTGCCTATCCTCCCTCACACACTGTCTACTAGCTTTCCCTATTAGTGAACTAACCTCCTCTCTCCTAGTCTCTTCAATTTGATTCCCACCCCCCAACCATTCTAGCTTAAAGTCTCCCCCGTAGCCTTCACAAATCTCCCCACCAGGATATTGGTCCCCCTAGGATTCAAGTGCAACCCGTCTTTTTTGTACGGGTCACACCTGCACCAAAAGAGGTCCCAATGATCCAGAAACTTGAATCCCTGCCCCCTGCTTCAATCCCTCAGCCACGCATTTATCCTCCACCTCATCGCATTCCTACTCTCACTGTCGTGTGGTACAGGCAGTAATCCCGAGATTACTACCTTTGCAGTCCTTCTTCTCAACTCCCTTACTAACTCCCTATATTCTCCTTTCAGGACCTCTTCCACAATCAGGTATGCTAAAAAAGATACCTCAATGAACAAAATATGAGTGAAAGTACCGCAAAGTGATTTGAATTACCTTTGCATCCTTATATTTGGTCTGCTCTCTAGTGAAGCTACCCTTTGGCCCCTCACTTTCCATGAGTAATCTTCTAAAGGCAATTTCCTTCATGAAGCTAACTCAGACCTAAATCATTGCAAAGTGCAGATTCTTTGAAATGTTAATCGCAAGCCTTGCTAAACCGTAACCCCATGCTCACCATTTATCAAAACTACCTCCAACATTCACAAGCCTCCAAAACTGTCCAAGACAATTTATGTTTATTGCTATTAAGATGGATGCAAATTCAACGGCAAGTTTCCTGCAAAGCTAACATTTCATTGTTGGATTTTATGAGGACTCCAGTGTAAGAACATGGTTACAATGACTGTGGCACAGATGGATTTGCTGGCTTCTGCGAAGCTCCAGGCATCTTCTGCCGGGTAGTAGTTAGGCATTTCTGTGTGCCTTCTCTCCCTGCTTCACTATACATTCCCTGCCCTGAGCCACAATCGGGTACTGTCAATCAGAAAGCTGGGGATTGCTGATTTTAGACATGCTTAAGTGGGTATCCTAGATCTACTGGCTGTTACTTAAGGAAAACTGTGCTACTGTTATAATGACCCAATAGCGATGTTGAAAGAAAGATAAATATTGAAATACTGGTTAGGACACTAGAAATAATTATTTATCTCTTCATTGAGAAAGCAGAGAAAGTCCCAGTTTAGCATCTCATCACAAAGGCAACATTTAAGACATTCCAACACTCCCTTGATACTACTCTGGAGTATCACTCTGGCATTTTATGCTCAGTTATTTTATTCTTTTGCAACATTACACAGGCACTTACTGGCTAATATATGTATCTTTGAGAAAGTGACAGTGAACCATGTCATCAGAATGGTATACAGGGAGAGCCAAATTGCAAGATGGTCCTGTTCCTCAGAATAGTTCACAACTAAACTCCGTAAGTTGGAAATGAAAAAAAAAACTGTGTTAGAAAGGATCACAGAAACACCATGACAGGAGAGTGAGCAGGAGGGAAAGGACATCCGTTGGCTGGTCTCACTAACTCAGTGAGTGAGCAAGTGAGTCTGCTCTCTTTATATGGGCTATGTGTAAGTTGGGCTTCATAACTTGAGAGGCCTGTGGTTGAAACATTTAAAGCATTTATAGCCACATTCAAACAACTTTGCAAGATGGATATTCCATCATTACTTCCTTCTTATGTTCCAACCATCATGGGGCCCATTCAACCAATTTGTTTCACCTATGGATAATTAAGAAAGGACTGAGCATTAAAGACAAAAAGGCAATGAGACAGAATACACAATATCTCAACTATAGTGCTGAAGACCTATGCTCTAGAACAGTGAAAAATTATCCAACTTTCTTCCAATAAAACAGTACGTATCCAATTCAACTTAGTATTGTACAATCAGCCTTCTGTCAAATATTAGCAAAATGATGGAAGGAATCGTCAACATTACTCTCTCGGGTCACCTACTCCCTAATAATCTGCTCACCAATGTTCAGTTTGTGTCTTGATAGGACCACATGTCTCCATACCATATAGGCTTGATTTCCAGGGTGGGGTGAGAATGACTGTCCCTGACATCAAGATGGCATTTGACTAAAGATGTCATCAAGACAGACTCACATTATTAAAGTTAATGGTCATCAAGGGGAAATAGTCCATTGGTTGGTTTAATACCATGGCAGAAAGGGAGTGGTTGTAATGGAGGTTAATCGATCCAAGACATCATAGCATGAGTCATTAAAGGCCTAATCACGTTTGGCTGCTTTGCAAATGACCTTCCTTCTTTCATAAAGTCTGGTTGTTGAAGACTGCATAATATTCAAACTTATTTGCAACTCTAGCAAAGAAGCATTCCACACCTACAAGTAACAAAACATTCAGGCATTGACGAATAAGTAGCAGTAGTATTTTTGCCAAAAAATGTTCTACAAAATGTTCTGTAATTATTTACTGAGCCTATTTTAACTGTGCCTCCCAGATCCATGATCCCAACTAGCGAGAAACATAAAGGAAGCAGGTTCATGAAAACACCTCCATTTGTTACTGATGACAGATTACTGGAACAGCAATGTGCTACTGCCATTCACCAGAATGGTTGCAGAATTTTAGAAAGGCATCCACTGCCACTTTCTCAAGGACAATTAGTGATAGAGAGGAGATGCTTGCCAGGGATGTTTAAAACCCACAAAAATGAATGAAGAAAATTGAATGAATCTTACTGGGAAAGACATCAACTAGGAGTTGAAAGCATCTTGAGTGCAGCTCCATATTAATCAAATTACTTACGTGGTTTTCCAATACTAATTTATAACTTTGTGTTCTGCTTTCAGGTTGATCCATCTGGAAAGTATGAAAATCTGTTAACTGTGAAATCATTCAAATCTCAGTTTCGATTAGCAGGAGGAGTGAACCTTCCAAAAATCATTGATTGTGTCGGGTCTGATGGGAAAGAGAGAAGGCAGCTAGTCAAGGTAATTTGCAGTTGAGGGGAACAAGAAATTTAATTTGTGAAATTAATTAACTTCGAACCAGCAACTCCAGCTTATGATTGCATCAAGGCTTATTTGTTGAGTGCAAGTTAAATATGGTTTGGTAAAATTGAAACTTGTCCCAAGCTCATCTTAAGTGCATTTCCAGTTTAAATACAGCAAGTTTTGAATCAAATGATTTCCCTGCATTGGAAAAATCAGGCCAGAAATAATAGTATTTAAATGAGACTCAGTTTCTGCTTAACTGGTGCACAGTGGATTTGCAGGACTCTATAACTACAGATCAAGCTGAGTCCTTCTCCAGCACGAGTTGACTATATCCTACTTCAGGCATTCCCACGTTGAGCCAGCCAGCCTTCCTTCAATGTCCTGTGACCTAGGAAATCTAGTCTGCCTCTGGAAATGGCCAGTTGCAAGCAGCAAACAAATAAATTCTAAAGTGATTCTAACATTAAAGTCAGCTAGAAGCTTTCTTGGCTTTACACAAACTTTCCAATAAATAGGCCTTTGGAATTTGGTAATAATACATAAAAGTGTGCATTCTTTAGAACTTCACCTAAAGCAAAACTATCCATTCTTCCATAGAAATGATAAAACTGGCTTTGTTGACATAAATGCCTAATGCTGCATTAGAGTCTAACATGCCCTGGAATTGCTTACCTGTTCAGAGGGTGCAATTCTCAATAGTTACTCCCCATGTTTTCCATGGTTTCCAAAGCAGAAGAGGCTGAGATGTGACATGAGAAAAGTATATAAAGTTATGAGAAATAGATATAGCGAGAATTTGTTTCCTATGTAGAGCTGACTAAAACCAGAGGGAGGAGGATTAAAGGGGATCTGAGGGATAGATTGTTACGCACACACAAAGTAGTTGTATTTAGAATGAACTGCCAGAGGAGGCAGAGACTGTAACAACATTTATAAGGCATCAGAGAAGGAACTTGAATGACAAGACATAGAAGGGTATGGAATAATTAATGCAGGCAGTGGGATTCGTACAGAAAGGCATGATGATCAGCATAGATATGGTAGACTGCATAGCCATTTCTGTGCTATATCATATATGTGACTATATGATTTCTTAAATTTTCTTTCCTTTCAACTTTTGGGTCTTTGCAGCTTTTCTCCTCATACTCTATAGCATTAATTCTCAAATGTTGTTAGAATTAAGACTATAAGTGTTGGAAACACGTAACCATTAGTTGAAACTGTCCTTTGGCATGAATTGCATAACTTAATCCAAAATTGGTTTAGAGATAGGAGTCAGAGGGTAACGGTAGAAGGATATTCTTATTGGAGATCTAACAAGTGGTATACCATAAGGGTCAATGTTGAATCCTTTCCAGTTTGTGATATACACTCAGAAGCCACCTTATTAGATATATCTGTACACCAGCTCATTAATGTAAATGTCTAATCAACCAGTTAAATAGCAGCAACCCAGTGCATAAAAGCATGCAGACATGGTCAACAGATTCATTTGTTGTTCAGACCAAACATGAGAATGGGGAAGAGATATCTAAGTGACCTTGACCATGGATTGATTTTTGGTGCCAGACGGGGTAGTTTGAGTATCTCAGAAACTGCTGATGTCCTAAAATTTTCACACGTCTAGTGTTTACAGAGAATGGTGTGAAAAAGAAGAAACATCCAGTGTGTGGCAGTTCCGTGGAGAAAAATGCCTTGTTAATGAGAGAGGTTAGATAAGAATGGACAGACTGGTTCAAGCTGACTGGCAGACGACAGCAACTCAAATAACCACGCATTACAACAGTTGTGTGCAGAAGAGCATCTCTGAATGCATAAAATGTCGAACCTTGAAATGATTGGGGCTACAGCAGCACAGGACCACACCAGGTTCCATTTCCATACCTAATAAAGTGACTACTAAGTGTATATTAATGACATGGATGTGAATGTAGGAATTATGATTAGTAAGTATGTGGTTGATGGTGTGAGTTGTGAAGAAGGTTGTCTTAAGCTACTACAGGATATAGCTCATTTGGGAAGTTGAACAGAAGATTAGCTGATGGAATTTAATCCAGACTTGTATGAGCTGGTGCATTTTGGGAAGTCAAATAGGGTTAAGACACATATTGTAAATGATGGGGCACAAAAGAATTTTGACGAACCCAGAGAACTTGGGCTCCATGGATGAATAATCTGATGAAGAAGGCATGTTTGTCTTCATAGATTGAGGCATAGAATATAAGAGTTGCAATGTTATGTTGCAATTTCAAAATGTTGATTACACTGGACAACCAAGATTTTGCTTCCTAAATACTTTTGGGTGTAACTTATGGATTTTGGACTGCTGCTGATGAAACTCACCATGAAATTACCCCGTCACGCGCTATTTATTTGAAATTGCCTATAACTGTTATTTCAATATATAAATCAAGTCAATTAAAATATTGCCCACAATGTAAGCTGAAAAATTAATTATCTTGTCCAGGAACACCTGGGCATACTTAGGCAGTGTGGATGCTACATGGCAGGACATGTTTTAGAATGGCTTTAAAAGCATCTCTCTTACACATACACACACGTTCTAAGCATTGATTTTACATGATATATTGGTTTGCGATCATGTTGATACACAAGCTCTATGCGCATAACATATTGTGTGTATTCATTATAATAAAGTAACATTGTATTTTCAGAAGTATTTGTGGTAGCAAAATGTCTCACCAGTGTTGCAACAGCATGTTATATTTGTGGCAAGTGCACGCTTAAATTTCAAAGATGGAGCATGACTCCTCTTATTAAGAAAGCCTATGAGCTCTACTTTGGGTGTAAAGTTGACAACCAAGACAAAGCCTCACATTTGTTGTGCAACGTGTGCTGTTGACCTTAGAGTTAAATCAGGGGTCAGTGCGGTTCACTGTCCCGATGATATGGTGAGAACAGAAGGATTATATGACGGACTGCTACTCCTGTCTGACCACTGTGTCTGGTTTCTCTGCTAAAAACAAAGTAACCCTTCAATATCCCAATTTCCCTTCAATCATTAGACCTGTGCTGCTAGCTGACAGTCTTACAGTACCGAAGCCACCAGAGATATGGAGTCTAGAGGAAGAAGACGAAGATACCATGATGCACGAGCCAGGAATAGAAAACAACATTGATACTGATACAGATTTTGAACCCTTTGTGTTAAGTGAGCCTCATCTGATAACTCAATCTGAATTAAGCGACCCGGTCAGAGACTTGGTTTGTCAAAGGCAAAAGCAGAATTACTGGGTTCAAGACTGCAAGGATGAAATCTTCTGTCACCAGATACAAAAATTTCCTTGAGAGATTCGATACTTGAGACAGATGTTTTCCAGAATAATTGACGCCAGGATTAAGGAAGGCATTTTTATTGACCCGCTAATCTAAAAGGTCATCAGTGACAGGCAATTCAAAGAACATCGAGTGGGTTCAGAGAAAATAGCCTGGGAGGCATTCATGGTTATTGTTGAAAAAAATTTCTTGGCAACAGCAGAGCACCAAACTATGTGCAGCTGGTTGATAACATGCTTCAGGCACACAAAACATGAAGTGCAACATGTCAGTAAAGAATAATTTTCTGCATTCCCATTTAGACTTCTCTGCAAATCTTGGCAATGTCAGTGATGAGTATGGTGAAAGGTTTCACCAGGATATCGTGGTAATAGAAAAACAGTATCAGGGCAACTGGAATCCATCAAAGCTGGCCGATTATTGTTTGACACTTAAGCGAGAAGCCTCAGACACTGAG
This sequence comes from Mobula hypostoma, assembly GCF_963921235.1. Taxonomy (NCBI): domain Eukaryota; kingdom Metazoa; phylum Chordata; class Chondrichthyes; order Myliobatiformes; family Myliobatidae; genus Mobula; species Mobula hypostoma. The sequence goes on from NC_086103.1 coordinate 139,391,288, forward strand.
TACAATACAAGCAAAAATCATCAACAAAACACTTTTAGCTTAGTTAAATTATAGCAAATGATCAGCAGTGTTATGCAGTTAAAAACATCATATTCAATTAAAGTTAATGTCTTGTTTCTGCAAATTTCTATGTGATTCAAGTAGTCTGAAATTATATTTGTGTTCAGCTTCAAGCAGTATATCATAATCACAAAAAATTTCTGAGGAAGCAACAATATCAAAAAAAAATTGCTGTCTAGAGTTATGATTATGCCACACTTGCCATGCCTAATCACAACACTCAGAAAGGAATTGATTGGGCTGGAGAAAATGCAGAATTACGTTGGGTTCTTACTTGATGGCCAACTTAGATAGAATGGTTTAAAGAGCCTGTTTATTTGCTCTTTGACTCACTGACTATGGGTGATTTCCTCCATTAAAAGCATTAAAATTATATAATGCAAAATGTTATAGGATTAATTAGATACAAGAGAATGAATGATGTGTTGAGCCTGGCATTTAAGAATTGCTCCTATTTTCTCCAGGGTCGTGATGATCTGCGACAAGATGCAGTAATGCAGCAGGTTTTTCAGATGTGTAATAAACTTTTGGAAAAGAATTCAGAAACCAGAAAGCGAAAGCTAACTATTCGCACATACAAGGTAAAACTATTTTAAGTGGATATAAAGCAAGTACTTATCTATTTAGTACCTTCAGAACATTGCAAAAGACTTTATTGATGTTGCTTGGAGAAAATATTATACAGGGTACCACCATCGCTTCCCTATTCTTTTAATTAATGCCATAGGATTTTTTACATCTACCCAAGAGAGCTGAATAATCTTAGTTTAATATATCTTCTGAAGATAGCTGTGGTATTTCCTCAGTCTGCAGTGGAATATCATATGAGACTATTGTATTCAAATCCCAGGGATTTAAAGACATAAAAGCTGGCATGCTGGATGATATTAAATTGTTAGTACCAATGAATGAGCTATCAGTCACCTAGGTTCCTCCTCTTATTTCTTTTTTAAACAACATAAACCATTGTAAATATAACTTGTTTTAGTATGTGCACATTCCCTTTCTCCTTAGCCACCAAGTTACTTCCCTGAGCTCTCATTGCATCCTCAAGTTTTATGTTTGCCTTACTGAATCCCTTTCAAAAATGTTCTCTTGTCTGTCAGTCCTTTTTTAATCACATTTCCATTAAACTGCCGCGTCTGGACTTTCCCCCCTTCTGACATCTTATCTTGATTATACTCTAAATAATTACTGTTATTACATGCCATCCTCACAACCCTTTTTTTAATAAAATGCACTTAATCATCAATTTTCACCTCCAACACTTCTTTAGCAGTTTAGAACTTATGGTTCCATTCTTTCTTATCCAGTCATTGCCTGATCATCTACAGCAAAGGTTCCCAACCTTTGTTATGCCATGGACCTTTACCATTAACCGAGGAGTCTGTGGACCCCAGGTTGGGAATCCTTGATCTTCAGTGATTGCAAATGTTTCTATATTTTTCATTCTTGACTTCAACCTCTACCACCCCCTTCCGCGTCCTCCGTCAACCCATTCCTTGCCCTCCCCCATCCCAAATTTCACAATCAGCACAAGCTGTTAATCTCAGTAAGTTCACTGCTTGCAGTCTCCAGTCCCGCTTGCTCTATCCTTTTCTATTGTCTCTTCCCCACACCCCCATCATTCAGTTATGGGCATTCAGCTAATTAGGTGCGTGCACAACTTTTTCTTGACCTGTTTGGGATTTGTGCAAAAGGAAGAATTAACCGTGGAGCATTTTTTTCAGGGTTAAGATTATTTGGCTGTAAACACTTCATTAGAGTGACAGTACCCTAATCATTTTCATAGAGCACACTATTGTGTAGAGGTTCATCTTTCCTTCATCATAATTCCTATAAACTAAATGTGTACAACTTGGTATTTTTCAGTGTAATTTTTAAGCCAGTCCCCTGATAAAGTATTGGAATCCTTGGCCAAAGCCTCTCCTATCCTGGAGTAAGTTAATGATAAGCCCTTCCACTCAACTAAAGAAGGTTCCATTGTGCAGAGCATGGAAGGTCTATATTGTCTTGAAGTGATGAGTCATTAGAAGTTGACAGTGTTGGCACTTGTGCCAGCTAATCAGCCCAGGACGTTCAACTTTCAGAAGGAGAACTGAAGCTCCTTAATTATTTGATCACATCTTACTGACATAGCCCTATGTCCATATTTATTTGATCAAGATCCAGAAAGTTTAATTTGGCTAGCATGAAACAACCAGGACTTCATTAGCAGGGTCTCCAACAGTTCTTTAGAAGCCTTCTCCAAAACCTAGACAACCAGCATCCACATCGCCAGATTAGGCAGCTTTCAGAGCTGTGGTTTTTAATGCCTTTGATATATTCAGAAACATCTCATACTATTAAGAGTAAACTGGGCAATTAACAGATGTATTTTTAATTATTTTAAAATAAAATTAGTTATAAATAGGTGTAATTAATTAATTTTGCTTGTTTAGTTTTTTTAATCTCTTTTCAAGAATGGGAATTTGCCTTTTTTCTTTCCCTCCCTGTATTCCTGGTATCTTCATTGAAATCTTAGACTTGTAAATCTGGCAGAGGCTCCAAGAGCTGATTTCTCAGTATAAACGCCGGAGCATTGCCGCTGGACTCCATGCAGAGTTCAGTCATAGAGTGACTTGATGTGTACAGTGATCCCTTTAACCAAGTTAGTTAAGGACTTCAGCATTTGACTACTTGTATTGAAATCGGTCTTTAATCATTTAGAAACATAGAAACATAGAAAACCTACAGCACAATACAGGCCCTTTAGCCCACAAAGTTCTGCTGAACATGTCCCTACCTTAGAAATTACTAGACTTACCTATAGCCCTCTATTTTTTGAAGCTCCATGTACATACCCAAAAGTCTCTTAAAAGACCCTATCGTATCCGCCTCCACCACCATTGCCAGCAGCCCATTCCACGCACTCGCCGCTCTCTGAGTAAAAAACTTACCCCTGTTATCTCTGTACCTACTCCCCAGCATCTTAAACCTGTGTCCTCTTGTGGCAACCATTTCAGCCCTGGGAAAAAGCCTCTGACTATCCACACGATCAATGCCTCTCATTATCTTATACACCTCTATCAGGTCACCTCTCATCCTCCGTCGCTCCAAGGAGAAAAGGCCGAGTTCACTCAACCTATTCTCATAAGGCATGCTCCCCAATCCAGGCAACATCCCTGTAAATCTCCTCTGCACCATTTCTATGGCTTCCACATTCTTCCTGTAGTGAGGCGACCAGAGCTGAGCATAGTACTCCAAGCGGGGTCTGACCAGGGTCCTATATAGCTGCAACATTACCTCTGGGCTCCTAAATTCAATTCCACGATTGATGAAGGCCAATACACCGTATGCCTTCTTAACCACAGAGTTAACCTGTGCAGCTGCTTTGAGCGTCCTATGGGCTCGGACCCCAAGATCCCTCTGATCCTCCACACTGCCAAGAGTCTTACCATTAATACTATATTCTGCCATCATATTTGACCTACCAAAAGGAACCACTTCACACTTATCTGGGTTGAAATCCATCTGCCACTTCTCAGCCCAGTTTTGCATCCTATCAATGTCCCGCTGTAACCTCTGACAGCCCTCCACACTATCCACAACACCTCCAACCTTTGTGCCATCAGCAGACTTACTAACCCATCCCTCTACTTCCTCATCCAGGTCATTTATAAAAATCATGAAGAGTAGGGGTCCCAGAACAGATCCCTGAGGCACACCACTGGTTACCGACCTCCATACAGAATATGACCCGTCTACAACCACTATTTGCCTTCTGTGGGCAAGCCAGTTCTAGATCCACAAAGCAATATCCCCTTGGATCCCATGCCTCCTTACTTTCTCAATAAGCCTTGCATGGGGTACCTTATCAAATGCCTTGCTGAAATACATATACACTACATCTACTGCTCTTCCTTCATCAATGTGTTTAGTCACATCCTCAAAAAATTCAATCAGGCTCGTAAGGCATGACCTGCCCTTGACTATTCCTAATCATGTTATACCTCTCCAAATGTTCATAAATCCTGCCTCTCAGGAATTTCTCCATCAACTTACCAACCACTGAAGTAAGACTCACTGGTCTGTAATTTCCTGGGCTATCTCTACTCTCTTTCTTGAATAAAGGAACAACATCCGCAACCCTCCAATCCTCCGGAACCTCTCCCGTCCCCATTGATGATGCAAAGATCATCGCCAGAGGCTCAACAATCTCCTCCCTCGCCTCCCAAAGTAGCCTGTGGTATATCTCATCCGGTCCCAGCGACTTATCCAATTTGATGCTTTCCAAAAGCTCCAGCACATCCTCTTTCTTAATATCTACATGCTCAAGCTTTTCAGTCTGCTGCAAGTCATCACTATAATCACCAAGATCCTTTTCTATAGTGAATACTGAAGTAAGGTATTCATTAAGTACCTCTGCTATTTCCTCCGCTTCCATACTTACTTTCCCACTGTCACACTTCATAGGTCCTATTCTTTCATGTCTTATCCTCTTGCTCTTCACATACTTGTAGAATGCCTTGGGCGTTTCCTTAATCCTGCCCGCCAAGGCCTTCTCATGGCCCCTTCTGGGTCTCCTAATTTCCTTCTTAAGCTCCTTCCTATTAGCCTTATAATCTTCTCGAGCTCTAACATTACCTAGCTCTCTGAACCTTTTGTAAGCTTTTCTTCTCTTCTTGACTAGAGCCTTTGTACACCACGGTTCCTGTACCCTACCATAACTTCCCTGTCTCATTGGAACATACCTATGCAGAACTCCACACAAATAACCCCTGAACATTTGCCACATTTCTTCCGTACTTTTCCCTGAGAACGTCTGTTTCCAATTTAAGCTTCCAATTTCCTGCCCGATAGCCTCATAATTCCCCTTACTCCAATTAAACGCTTTTCTTTCTAACTTGTCTGTTCCTATCTCTCTCCAATGCTATTGTAAAGGAGATAGAATTATGATCACTATCTCCAAAATGCTCTTCCACTGAGAGATCTGACACCCGACCAGGTTCATTTCCCAATACCAAATCAAGTACAGCCTCTCCACTTGTAGGCTTATCTACATATTGTGTCAAGAAACCTTCCTGAACCCACATAACAAACTCTACCCCACCTAAACCCCTTGCTCCAGGGAGATACCAATTGATATTTGGGAAATTAAAATCTTCCATCACGACAACTCTGTTATTATTACACCTTTCCAGGATCTGTTTCCCTATCTGCTCCTCGATATCCCTGTTACTATTGGACAGCCTATAAAAAACACCCAGTAAAGTTATTGACCCCTTCCTTTTCCTGACCTCCACCCACAGAGACTCCATAGACAATCCCTCCATGGCGTCCACCTTTTCTACAGCCGTGACACCATCGCTGATCAACAGTGCTACGCCCCCACTTCTTTTGCCTCCCTCCCTGTCCTTTCTGAAACATCTAAAACCCGGCACTTGAAGTAACCATTCCTGTCCCTGAGCCATCCAAGTCTCTGTTATGGCCACCACGTCATATCTCCAAGTACTGATCCACGCTGTAAGCTCATCCACTTTGTTCACAACACTCCTTGTGTTAAAATAGACGCATCTCAAACCTTCGATCTGAGCGCGTCCCTTCTCTATCACCTGCCTATCCTCCCTCTCGCACTGTCTACAAACCTTCTCTATTTGTAAGCCAACCTCCTCCTTCCCCAGTCTCTTCAGTTCAGTTCCCACCCCCAGCAATTCTAATTTAAACTCTCCCCAGTAGCCTTAGCAAACCACCCCGCCAGGATATTGGTCCTCCTGGGTTTCAAGTGCAACCCATCCTTTTTGTACAGGTAACACCTGCCCCAAAAGAGGTCCCAATGATCCGATCTGAATCCCTACCCCCGCTCCAATCCCTCAGCCACGCATTTACCCGCCACCTCATTCTGTTCCTATTCTCACTGTCACGTGGCACAGGCAGTAATCCCAAGATTACTACCTTTGCGATCCTGCTTTTCAACTTCCTTTCTAACTCCCTGTACTCTTTTTTCAGGACCTCTTCCCTTTTCCTACCTATGTCATTGGTACAAATATGTACCACAACCTCTGTTGTTTCATTTGAAATCACCAAATTCCAGGCAAGTGAACTGGTCATATCCAGAAATGGCTCTCAATAGTAATCCTAATGCATTTATATTTAGAGATGTAAAACAAAAATAGTTTAATTAAAGTTAAAGTGATTTGTATTTTATTTCTTTGCTGATTGATCCACCTGTAATCCTGGTGTAGTATAGTGACAGTTATGTATCTGAATGTATTGTCTTCTTGGGAAGGTCATTCCTCTTTCTCAGAGAAGTGGCATCCTTGAATGGTGTACAGGAACCGTGCCCATTGGCGAATATCTGGTTCACCAAAATGAAGGAGCTCATAAGAGGTATCGACCAAAAGACTCAAGTAGCCTGGAATGCAGGAAAAAAATGTCGGTGAGTCACAACAAATTGATGATTCTCAGAAACCCTTTTGTTTTTGAAGTTATTTATGTATTTTGCACTATTCCAACATAGTTTTAACATTTTTTGGAATTGGTCATGTATCCAGGTGCAACTCTGTCTCAGGTATTTAATATTAAACTGGGTCTGTTTTCTGCACATGCATATATCATTCGGATTGCTTTTCACCAATTCCTAAAACTCTGGCACCCAATATTAGCAAGGGTTTCAGAAGGAAAAGATGGGAATAAACTGACCTAACCCATCAAGATCAACGCCAGTATCAAAGTAGCTACAAAATTATTTTTAGTATGAATAGTCCAAAAGACCATGGCTGGAAATTCATACATTTATATACAGCACAGAAATGAATTAGTATACCATCAGTCACTAAACGATACTCATTTTATTTAGAAATAGGCGCAGAATAGGCCCTTTCCTAGGCTTTGAGCTGCGCCGCCTGGCGACACCTGACAACCCCCGATCAAACCCTAACCTAATCACAGGACAATTTACAATGACCAATTAGCTACTAACCGATGCGTCTTTGGACAGTGGGAGGAAACCAGAGCACCCAGAGAAAACCATGCATTCCACAGGGAAGACGTACAGACACAAAGGATGCCAGGACTGAACTCCAAACTCCGACACACTGGGGTGTAATAGCATACACTACAATGGCGCCATTCATTAGCTTCTACTGTATGATACTATGCCTGTGATACCCTATATGCAGAAATCTATAGACAAGTGAGGCGAAGCATCATGTTTAATGCCACTGCTGCACATGGAGTTGCAAGTACACAAAATAAAAAAGTGTGGGCTTCAACTGGGATAGAAGGCCTTGAGGAAAGGAAGGATTTCCATTTGAGCACTTCACAGAGGGGGAGACTTAGCTGGTTTACTTTCAGGTAAAGGTAAGAACGGATTCTTCTCCAGTACTGTAGATTTCTTGGCATTGTGCAGATGAGACCTTCTACTTTGAGGATGCCAGTAACATCAACAGAACCACCTCTGCCTTCAAATTTCTACTGATGTACCATGGAGGGCATTCTGACTGGCTGTATCACTGTCTGGTAGAAAGCCCCCAATTCTCTGGATCAGAAAACGCTGCAGAAGATTATAAACTCAGCCAGCTCCATCATGGACATTACCTTTCACACCATGCAGGACATCTTCACAAGGCGATGTCTCAAGAAGGCAGTGTCCATCATGAAGGATTCTCACACAGGACGTGGCCTCTTCTCATTACTACGATGAGGTACAAGATGCACACCCAACATTTTAGGAACAGTTTCTTCTCTGCCATCAGATTTCTGAATGGTCCATGAACACTACTTCATTATTATGCTTGCTTTTTCCATTATTTATGTTTAATATATTCTTATTGTAATTTATAATAATTTTTATTTATTGCTGCTGCAAAACAACAAATTATACACATATGTTAGTAATAACATACCTGTTGATTCTGAATCAGGCAAATGCCTTTTGCAATCCAGTTACCTTTATCTACCTCACTACTTCCAGCAGCTGTTCCCTTAAGAAACACTGATTTAGAAGTACCAACTGTCGTCCAGCTGGTAATAAATATCCATCTAGTTCACTAAACAGCATATGGAAGAAAGTCTCTCTTTTGTACCTAGTATAACCTATGTGTGTGCAAGCAACACAAGAAACATTATGAACACTTCTTAAATGGTTTGTTAAATGTGGGATTGGTTGGTGAATATTAAAAACAGTGAAGAAGATGAAGAAAAGGGATATGTTACAGACAGGAATCTTTGGGTGCCTACCTTGTTAATGTCACAGATGGTGGTAAAAATAAAAATGAGCTTCAATAATCAAATGTCAATAGAAGCACCAAATGCTGGACCATAAGATGCAACTTATCATTACAGGAAGCACAAAAACTGAGTTTTGAAGGTAAATATCAAGCCTTCATGGATGTCTGTAAGAATTTCCGGCCTGTCTTCCGATATTTCTTTATGGAAAAGTTTTTGGATCCAGCTGTATGGTTTGAAAAGCGACTTGGATATACTCGAAGTGTAGCTACATCTTCAATTGGTATGTCACTGTTTATTACTGCATTTTAAGTTATCAAAGTGGTTTTCAGATTACTTGATTATTACACAAAATGTAATTCTGAGGGTTTTTGTAGCCTATTTCATTTAGTATTTTCAAGATGTTGTATGTGTATTCTAAGTCCAATAGTAATGTTCTTGGTCACAGAGCACACCATTTGGTCAGCAGGGGTTCCTCTGCGGTATATGTCACAGTTTCTTTACACTGCTGCTGCATATTAGGTTATTCGGAGAAATTAATAGTGCGGGTTGACTACACAGAGGGCTTACTCCGTCCAGAAATGGTCAATAATGGACTTCTGTTGATGTGACTGAATCTTGGTGTAACTAGGATTCACTAGTAACTAATTCTAGGAGGGCCTCTGTTATAAAAATAAAAGAACACTCTCGGGTGGAGTTGGAAAGAAATCTGAAATAAACATAGACTTGCTGAGTGCTTCCAGTATTTTCTGTTTTTATTTCTGACCCCTTGTGTTATGTTCTGGCATGGTGAACATTCATTTAATACAGGAATGGAACTGGTGGTTTGAAAAGGTTGTTGAACAAATGTCAGCTTAGATTAATGTTTTCTTAGGCAGCAAGTTGTTAATGTCTCCCTCCTAATTAGTGGTAAAATAGAATGAACTTAGAGTGTTGGAAGATCTATGTGAAGAAGCTCATTGTTCAATGAGTTTGGTCTGTGGCGTGAAACTCTCATACTGGGTGCATAGTGTTCTCCATGTAGCTGCCATCAAATTTTCACTGTTAAATTGTGAAGCAAGAATGTAGAGCTAGCATTGAAGGGGCTACAAGATTTCATATGTTTATAGTTAATTCTTCAAGTGCAAAATTTGGAATTAGCTTTCTGGAGAGGTGAGGTAGGGACAGATAATGCAGCAAGACATCGATGAGCAGACTGTTAAATAGAAATCTTCAGCTAGGCACACCTTATATTATTATTATCATTCTCCATTTAACTGTTCAGAATTGATCTCAGTGCTTCTGGTTCAACTGAGAGACAAATCGAGTGAGTTCTACCTGCTGGTTAAAATGTGTAAGTGCAGATACCAAGCAAAGAATGGAGAGGACCTGCATTAGCTGTAAGGTTGCAAACACTGTGAACCTATTATGCCAACTTTATCCTGAGAGATTTATTCCCATGTGCATGAGGTTTGAAATCCTTGGGCTGAGTTGTCTGATCCCATGGAGAGAGGTTAACTGTTGCTTATGGTCCTGACTGAAAGGTGATTGAATAGTCCCTCATGATTATCAAGCTTTGGATTTTCTGTGGAACCACCTGCTGGTGAATTGGGTCCCCTGCCATATCATGGGAAACATCCTCTTCTAGCCAACCAGCTGTGCTGAGAACCTATGCTTTTGGAATGTTAGGTGGTAAGAAGCCTCTGACTGGGGAGACCCTTGGAAAGAGTGGGGTCTCCGGGTCTGACTGGGATCACTGTGGAATGAGAGGAGAATGGAAAGGAGAGGTTTGCAATAAGTGGAGTGGTCAGGGAAAGAATTCATTGTTCAGCTTTGTTGTCATAAAGAAGGGGTTCCCAACCTGGGGTCCATGGATCGTTTGCTTAGTAGTATTGGTCCATGACAAAAAAGAGGTTGGGAACCCTTGTTGTACTTTATACTTTTATACTTTATACTTTATTGTCGCCAAACAATTGATACTAGAACGTACAATCATCACAGCAATATTTGATTCTATGCTTCCCGCTCCCTGGATTACAAATCGATAGTAAATATTAAAAATTTTAAATTATAAATCATAAATAGAAAATAGAAAAATAGAAAGTAAGGTAGTGCAGAAAAACCAAGAGGCAGGTCAGGATATTTGGAGGGTACGGCCCAGATCCGGGTCAGGATCCGTTCAGCAGTCTTACTGCAGTTGGAAAGAAGCTGTTCCCAAATCTGGCCGTACAAGTCTTCAAGCTCCTGAACCTTCTCCTGGAGGGAAGAGGGACGAAAAGTGTGTTGGCTGGGTGGGTCGTGTCCTTGATTATCCTGGCAGCACTGCTCCGACAGCGTGCGGTGTAAAGTGAGTCCAAGGACGGAAGATTGGTTTGTGTGATGTGCTGCGCCGTGTTCACTATCTTCTGCAGCTTCTTCCGGTCTTGGACAGGACAACTTCCATACCAGAGTAGAGTGATGTTGATACATTTTAGAAGGGAGGGGGTGGAAAGCAGGCTGCTTTAATTGTTAATTTTTTGACACTTTTTTTAATGTATCTTTTTTACCAAGTAATTAGCATGGAAGATCTTTCTGATATTTCTCAGTTGGTCCTCACTGTGGGGTGGAGAGGGTGGGCTTAAGTTCAAATGCTCAAAGTAATTATATTAATATACAGTACATATATGTCACCATATACATTTTGAGATTTATTTTCTTGCGGACAATCACAATAAATTGAAGGAACACAGTAGAATAAATGAAAGACCGCTCCCAACAATAAATGCTGAGAACCTGAGATGAAGAGTCCTTGAAAGTGAGTCCATAGGTTATGGGAACACTTCAGTGATGGAACAAGTGAAGTTGAGTGAGGTTATCCCCACTGGTTCAAGAGCCTGATGGTTGAGGGGTAATGACTGGTCCTGAACTTGATTACTTGGGTCCTAACACTCCTGTACCTTCTTCCTGGTGGCAGCAGTGAGAAGGGCGCGTGGCTGGATGGTTGGGGTCCTTGATGATGAATGCTGCTTTCCTGAGACGATGCTCAGTGTAGATGTGCTCAGTGATGGGGAGCACATGACTAGGCCATATCCACTACTTTCCTCCCCAAAATAGGACAGAGCTTTTGTTTCCCTGCCTATCACATGAGAGAACCAAGAATTGTTAGGAGCCCAACGTGCTGAACCCAGGCAGAAACTCAGCTGCTCCTTTGGTAATCAGAGAGCACTGAACATTGTGACCACACCCCTTGTGAGAGTCATGGCAGATATCATATTGGACCATTCATCTCTCTACTTTTAGCTTTAAGTTTTTCACTGGCCTTGCTTGATATGTTTTTGTTATGTTTCCTTGTCTCACTTTAGTTTCCTCCCTATCAAAAATGCTTCCTGTGATTTCAAATTTTTTGCATCACTCTCCTTCCCTTCCATCTTCCCCCAAGCCATGGATTAAGTAAACTTTCTCTGACACAACTGATCAACAGAAATATTTCTGTTATTCCTCACTGCAAAATACACCTTGTTGAATGAGGTTTGAGTCACTATTCATATTCCCTAGGTTTGTTGTCTCCTCTGTTACTTTTAACATATCTCACAACTGTTTTATATAAAAGCTGCTGTATAAACATAAATCGGTTGTTTACTATTATACCATGAATTGGAAAGAAAGTGGAGGAATAAAAACAAATACACTGATGAATAAACTTAAATTAGCCATGCTTGCAAAAATGTTACTACATAAAATAGATGTTGTAATTGCTGTTCATTGAGTATTCTGTTGCTTTACTGGAATTTTCTATATTGCAGTATGCTACATTGTTGGTCTTGGTGACAGACACGTACAAAACATCCTCATTGACGAAGAATCAGCTGAACTTGTGCATATAGACCTAGGTAAGCCTTTCATAATCATAACATTCTCATATGCGCTGTTCGACATCTAGCAAGTTACTTATAACTATGAGAATATGCAAGAGAGTCAAGGATCACCTACCTGCAGTTTCCAGCAGATGAAGATCTCCACTACGTCCTGAATGAGTGTTAAGTCAGGTGTTAACTCAAAATTGAGTATTTCATCAGTGAGGAATAAAGGAAATATTCAAATCTCAAAATAGTCCACCGAAGAGCCATGATGCCGATTTCCAGTACTGGAAGACAGATGGAGAAGGAAGGGTTAAAAAAAATAGAAGCATTCTTTCACCTTCGAAATGTAGTTAATGGGAAAGGTAACTTCATTGACTGAAATTAAACTGGGAAAGCTGATTTCTGAGACCAGTTACAAGTTAGACAGCATCCAAAATAAGAGGACAGGAGCACAAATTAATGTGCCAACTGATGCCTGAATTTCATCTATGATTAATAGCGAAAATTAATTGTGAGTTAAATGTTAATTTAAAACCCTTGGGATCCATTGGGCTATTGGATATTATGAAGTGAGATTATAGTTTTCTATAGGTTCCATCATCTGTAATATTTTTCATATTATCCAGTATTAAGAGCCAGGAACTGTGACAGTGAAAGCCCACACTACAAGTAGGTCATCACTCTACTTCTACAGGGACTAAACCATTAAATGCAGTACATCACTATGTAACGCTGAATGCTCTTTGAATGAGAGAAAATATTGACCTAAAAATTACATATTTTTGCTCTAGTGGTTTCAATTTGTTTCTCAACCACAGTGTTAGAGGTAACATTATTTCCTTCAGAGATTTTTATGCAGTAACTTTGTTTGGATAAAGCCTAAGTTAGCAAAATGTTAGCTGATTACTTGCAGTTGTGTGCGACCACCTTTTAAAATAAAAGTTTTTGTTTTGAACTATTTAGCCCCATGGAGGGCCATATGAGCACTCTAACTAGAAGCATCAGCTATGGAAAATTAAAGGGATGCATAGAGCTATGAGAATTTTATTAATGGTTACAGCTAAAATGCAGCTTTTTCATCTGATCTTTTATACATTTGTTTTCTCGCAATAGGGGTTGCCTTTGAACAAGGTAAAATTCTTCCTACACCAGAGACTGTTCCATTCCGTCTAACTAGAGACATTGTTGATGGAATGGGCATCACTGGAGTGGAGGGTGTCTTCAGAAGGTAAGGAATACTTCTGTTAAGAATACCTTATGTTAACAAATAAGTAAAAACTATAAAACTCAAGTAATATTTTGTGATACTCCATTTTATAGATGCTGTGAAAAGACAATGGAGGTTATGCGAAATTCCCAAGAGGCCTTACTAACAATCGTTGAGGTAACTTTATCAAATCTCTTGCCTTATTGCTGCAATAAATGGTACACTTTCACTTCCATTCTCATCTCAAATACTACATAAAAAGGAGCTCACGGATTTGATTGTCTGCAAGTTGTGTTTATCACCTTCAGTTTGTTAACACAACCATCTTTATGCAGTTTCTCCCTCACTTTCCTCCCCACACTGCCTTATTCTAGCTAATGAAATTAATACCATTTTGTTTTCCATTTTTCCATCTTACTCCATGAGTACTCCATCTCTAATTTGCCTTTCCTATTAAGATCCTGTAGGAGTTGACTTCTAGCTCCTTTCCTTTCTCTTCTGAAACTTCCTGTTTGAAATCCTTCAGTCTGAGCTTTGTCCATCTCCCATATTGAAGCAACTCTAATCAAAGAATGCAGTTCTGAGGAAGTATACAAAATTCATTTTATGTAGTTCATTATAGCTGAATGTGTCATCCTTCAACAGTACTTCTCTCACTCAGCTCCATGGGATTTCCCTTTCATGGATTCATTACCATCTATCAATTTTTTTTTCTCTTTCTTCTCACTTTCCCTAGCCCCATTCATTCATTTTGGAGCCCATCAAAAGTTTTGCATTGACAACTTCCTTTACATCATCCATAAACTTAGCTTAGCCAATTGACTTGATACTGTGTTGCTAAATTGCTTGTCTGATATGAAATCAGAACAAGTCACAACTTTCCTCTCAACTTAAAGAAACTTTTAGCCTCACTAGTATTTTATTCTAATTTGCCATTGAATCAAATCCATCAACAGATCATTTGTATTTTGGTATTCTGTTTTACCTTGGGCTGAATTTTACATGTTGCATTCCATTGTTTTCACTTCTACATCCACGTCGTTAGCCACCCGCCACAATTTCAATCACATTGTTTTGTCACCTTCAAACATAACTACTCCTACAATCTTATGTAGTTTCCCAATCCCCTTCACATATAAATTTAAACTTGTCCAAAACTGCTGCCCTACTCTGAGTCTTAATTGTCCAGAGACTTGGCCCCATTGTCATGCACCCTGTATGAGAATCTCTTCCCTACGGAAGAGTTTTCAATGCCTAGTCCCACTACATCCCAGCAATAACACCCGCTCCACATTGTTCTATGGATTCTCTGTACAATCCCATTCCTGGTAACAATTCATTCAGCAACCTTTTTCTTTCTGCATCTCTTAACTCTTTTCCAAGGTCCTTGCTGTCTTTTTAAAATTCTCAAAGTTCAATGTAAATTTATTATCAAAGTACATATGTGTCACCATATACAACTCTGAGATTCATTTTCCTGCGGGCATTCAACAGTAAATACAAGAAATGCAACAGAATCAATGAAAGACCACACCCAAAAAGACGGACAAACAACCATCGAGCAAAAGATAACAAACTGCAAATACAGAAAGAATGAAAAAATAAATAATAACAATAATAATGAAACTTATATGAAACATAAGTATCTGGGGTATCAACAAGCAAAGAAAATAGAACATAGTGCAATAAAGGGAAAACATATGACAGAATTTACTTCAAGGCTTAAGAGGATTTGCCAAACAGTGCTGAATAGTAAAAAATTTAACAAAGGCAATAAACACTTTAGCTATGCCCATATAAAAGTATTCTTTTTGCATAATATTTTGGTCTCAAGGCGATCTGGAAAATTTACAAAGAAAATAATGATAGATTTTAGGAAAAACTATGTATACTCGAACATACTTAGATTAATAAGAGGAATAACAGACATAAAAAATTTACACAAGACTAAGGGTATATTTTCATCAACAAAAACAGATTCAGCACTCCATGCAAGCGTAAGCAATTCTGATAAGAAGTACTTACTATTAAACATAAGTGAAAACATAATCCAGAAAATGAAGAAATTATCACTACAGAAAAAAAAGTTAACCAGTGGAAGAGCATGACCCCCTATGAAAGACATCCCCATGATCTGAGCAGACTAGATGTCAACAAGGAAGTGTTCAATGCCTGGCTCAGATTTGAAGACCTCTTCCCAGAAACAGAGGGATTCCTTGTGACAATACAGCACTAGGTGGTTAACTGAAAACAATTTCAAAAGTACATAATAAAAAAACTAACAAATTCAAGATAATAAATGCAGAAAGTGCGAAGAGAGAGCAGAAACAATCCAACATATTACACAATCCTGCAGGAGTTTAGCTCAATCTGATTACATACACAGACACAATGAAGTGACAACATCATTATCAAAATATTGCTTTAAAATACAAACTCATAATAGACACCATAACTAACTATAAATACAAGCCTAATCAAGTTTTAGAGTCAAATATAAAAAACATATATAATATATAACAAATTATATTATGACTGATCTATTATTACAGATAGGACAATCCATAATAACCATTCAGATATAATATTACAGGAAAAACAAGCAAGAACAACTTAATAGATAAAGCCACTCCAAGCACATGTAACATACAGAAGTTACTAAGTGAAAAACACCAGAAATATGCTAAATTAAAAGAGGAAATTGAAAGATTATGGAATATGATATACTTTGTTCCAAGAATAATATCCACAACTGGTATCATCCCAGACTCTCTAGTATACCATTGAACAATTAGGCCTACAGAGCAATATTTGTGTAAATCTTCAGAAAGCCACAATACTAAACACCACTAGAATAGTCCAAAATTTCCAAGCAGTTGAGAAATGAGTTTGTTTGGCTATGCCCATACAGGTTTTACCAGCTTGAACTGGATAAAGAAATACAATAATAATAATAACAACAAATAAGCAATAAATATCAAGAACATGAGATGAAGAGTCCTTGAAAGGGAGTCCATAAGTTATGAGAACAGTTCAGTGATGGGATGAGTTAAGTAGGGAGAGTTATCCTGTTTGGTTCAACAACCTAATTGTTGAGGGGTAATAACTGTTACTGAACCTGGTGATGTGGGTCCTGAGTCTCTTGTACCTTCTCCCATATGGCAGCAGTGAGAAGAGAGCATGGTCTGGATGGTGGGAGTCTTTGATGATAGATGGTGCTTTCCTGCAACTGCACTCAGTATAGATGTGCTCAGTATAGCTCTACCCTTGATGGACTAGGCTGTATCCACTTTTAGTAGACATTTCCTTTCAAGGGCATTGGCGTTTCCATGTCAGGCCATGACGCAACCAGTCAATATACTCTGCACCACACACCTACAGAAGTTTGTCAGAATTTTAGATGACATGCCAAATCTTTGCAGACTTCTAAGAAAGTAGAGACGCTGCCACGTTTTCTTCATAATGGCACTTACATGCTGGACTCAGGACAGATCCTCTGAAATGATAACACTGAGAAATTTAAAGTTGCTGACCTGCTCCATCTCTGATTTCCTCCCACTGAGGACTGGCTCATGTACCTCTGGAATCCTCCTCCTGAAGCAAAAAATCAGCTCTTGATCTTGCTGACATTGAGTGAGTGAAGTTGTTGTGGCACCAGTCAGCCAGATTTTCAATCTCTCTCCTATATGTAGATTTGTCACCACCTTTGATTCGGCCAATGACAGAGTCTGCAGCAAGCTTAAATATGACATTGCAGCTGTGCTTAGGCTCACAGTCGTAAGTTTAAAGCAGGTAGAGTATGAGCCTAAGCACACAGATCTGTGATGCACCTGTGCTGATGGAGACTGTGGAGGAGATGTTGCCAATCCAAATTGACTGGGGTCTACAAATTTAGAAACTGAAGATCCATTTGCACAAGGAGGTATTGAGTATTGAGGCCTATGTTTTGAAGCTTATTGATTAGTTTTGAGAGGATGATAGTATTGAATGTCAAACTAGTCAATGAAGAGCGTTTTGATTCTACAAGTTTCAAAGAAAAGTTTATGACCCCTTTGCAATACCTGGTTTTCTGAATTAATTACTCATCTTATGAGTAATCAGTGCAGAAAACCAGGTAATTACAGAGGGTTCACAAACTTTCTTGCAACTGTATGCATCTTCACTGTCCAGATGTTCCAGGGTTGAGTGAAGAGCCAATGAAATGACATCTGCTGTTGACCTGTTGGTCTTTTTAAGTAATTACAGCACTGAATGATTTGGTCACAGTCAGTGTACCTTGTTTGAGGCCGTACGTGCCAGTAAAATCAGTAAATCATTAATGTCAATTCAAAATGAAAGGGGAATTTTTATCAAGACATACCACTGCTCTTAGTTATGAGAATCTATCATATCTATTCTTGCTCTCTAGGTGCTGCTATATGATCCTCTTTTTGATTGGACCATGAATCCTTTAAAAGCACTTTACCTACAACAGAGACCTGAAGAAGATGCAGACCTTCATTCTACACTAAACTCCACTGTGGCTGGAGAAGATACAGAATGTGATGGAAAGACTACGTAAGGATAGGGCAATCAATGTCAAAGTTACTTACCTCATTGTTATCACAAACAAGAGAAAATCTGCAGATGTTGGAAATCCAAGCAGCATACACATACAATGCTGGAGGAGCTCAGCTGGAACGTCGACTGTACACTTTTCCAGAGATGCTGCCCGACCTGCTGAGTTCCTCCAGCTTTTTGTGTGTGTTGCCTCATTGTTATGAATTGTGTTAAGGAGCAGAATATTCCCTGGGTTAAGCAAAATGGGCTAATTTGACAAGCAGGTGCTAGGAATAAAGTAATATTCATTAAATTATTTTTTAAATTGGTAGAAATACACAATTAACTGGGATTGTGCACATGAGGGACAGAAAGTGTCAGATCACAATTTTTATGCATTATGTTACCAAACTTCTCAATACACCCAGGGCATTAACTTTATTTCCAGGATTCACAGCCAATTAGTTTAAACTGGTGAAAGGACAATGTACAGTTCTCACTTTAGCGTTGATTTTGAAAGGAACTTTGCAAATGTGAAAGTTTGTAGACTTGGGAATTGGTAGCAAAGACAAGGAGAGCAACAATATTCTATCAAAACTAATATTTTACCAGTTAGCCCCTGTCTTTGGTGAATACTAAGAGACTAGGTGTTTTACATTTTACAACTAAGTGTTTATTTTCATGCATCTAAAGAATTGAATTTTACTTGCTGTTACAGTGTCTGCTTTTGTGAAGGGCAAACATTGCTATTTGCTGAATTGGTTTGGATTGGTGGCAGGAAAAGGGAATATGGCATTTATGTCTAATTAGTGGATGACCAAAACAGCTGCCTCCCAGGTAGTGATCTTCACTGCATCTTTTGCATTACCTGCACCATCTTCCCATGCTTTCAAATCTCACTACTGCACATTCTCATGTGAAATGCAACCGATCACCATTAGTCTTGGAGGCCTCAGCCAGTGTGTTTAGGACACGTCCATATCTGTCAAGCACCTGAAGCACATCTTCATTATACAAGTACTGTGCAAAATGAGATTTCTCATCAACAAGTGGTTTTGGTTCCAAGTTCCAAGTCTTTTTGGGGGCTCCTCACTGGTGTAAAGAGCCACATTTTAAGGGAGTGTCCTTGTGAAAAGGATCTAGTGCTTTCTTGGCGTATATGACAAATAAACTCTTCTCCGGGCTTCAAGCTGGGTGCAGGTATCAATAATGACCAGCGTTTCGATGACAAACTCTGTCAACTTCTTCAGGGGTGATCCTGAAGAGTTTATTCCTCATATACGCTTGGAAAGCACTCGAACTTTTTTTTTCACTTACTTACCTCTAAGGGGAGGAAGTTCACCACAATATTCGTCGCTTTGTACCATTGCATAAAGAGAAGACGAGGCTTCTTTGTTCTTTACCCTTCCTTCTGAGATGCCGGGACAAAGACATCATCCAGACGTTCATGAGGTTGCATTCCACAGTGGTTTCACATATCCATTACATTAGATCCACTGTGGACATCAACGTGAACAGACTACTTAGTCTCTTCACCTGGAATTGTCATGCATCATTCCTGTAGAAGATGGCAGAGCTTGTCATCGAAACGTTGGTTATAATCAATACCTGAACCCGACTGGAAGCCTGAGAAGAGTTTAAAGTGTCCTTGTCTCTGAATGGTAATGTAGTTGGCTGCTTGATGGTGAAAGAACAGGGAGAGAGGATGCACTAACTGAGGTCTAAGAAAGAATGGTAGCTATCTATAAATTTGATGCACACTTGTAGAAAGACATTGTTTTTGTTTTGCTCAACATGGTTGAACTGAATGAACATTCCTGTTCTAAGGTTCTTTGCTAGCTGTACCTATATAGATGATGCCAGTCTACACCCACAGAAAGCCAGCCAGAGCCAAAATAACTGATCACCTATTTTTTCTGACTGCCCTCATCAGTGCTGGCCATCCTGGAAAAGAAGGCAGCAGTCACCTACCTTATGCATTTGTGCACCACCAGTTGTGACATCCTGCAGTTGTTTCTGCCTGAGCCCTGAAATGGTCACAGGACAAAGTTTAAAGTCACTGGAGACAGAGAATACCTTTCTAACTAGCAGCATGTCAGTAATATCCTACATTTCTATGTAAAGCTCATGTGAAGTGCTCTGATTCATCAGGCATTGGAGAAAAACATGAAATACCAGTTCAGCAATACCTGAGAGGCAGGTCCACATCCACAATGGTGTCTGACTTTTATTATGCAACCAGCACATCAGCAATCCTTAGGGTGTGCTGGAGTTCTGAGGCCTTGAATTTTAGTCTTTCTAATGTCCCTTTCTTGAAAATAATCTGCAAACTTGATTTCTTCAGATGTACTGAAGTAGTTGTGGTATTACTTTTGAATGCCTCCATCCTCGATTAAGGTCAGATCTGCTTGTAGAGATCCTCATCCTGCAATTAAGGGACATTCCAAAGAATATACCAAACAATCTAGTGTCCACAACTCACTTGAATAGATGCACTAACAACAGTAAAAGTCAGCAGTGCACTGAAAAATATCAAAACAAGTTGCACACCTTTCTTTAAAAAAAAGAGCAGTAATCAGAATGGATAAACAGTTCTGCTTCATTGGCACATGCAGACTCATTGCATACACCTTTAAAACTTCAAGGCCATAAGATTAGTTTGCATGTATTATGTGGGCATGACATTTCTGCATTTACAGGACCATTGGAAAATGTAGTGGTACAAGGGGGGGCACGACAATACAGCTGTTAATGTAACGCTTTACAGTGCCAGCAGTTGGAAGATTGAGGTTGATCTTTGCAGTTAGGACAGCTATCAGACTAGACTTTGCCTAAAATTTAAGTCTCAGGTACCATTTGAGTAATTGCCTTCTGCACCCCCTCCTAAAGCCTTCCCTAAGGAAATGCCCTGGGTACTATTGTAGAACAGAGGGGGCTTGGAGTACAGGTGTGATTTCCATCAAAGTGGACACACGGGTATACAGGGCTGTGAAGGATAGACGAGAATTGGTTGATGTTGTGTACTTGGATTTTTAGAAGGCCTTTGACAAAGTGCCACACATGAGGCTGCTTAACATGGTATGACAGGAAAGATTCTAGCATGGATAGCAGTGTCTGATTGGCAGGAGGCAAAGAGTGAGAATAAAGGGAGCCTTTTTTGGTTGGCTGCCGGTGACTAGTCATGTTCCACAGGGGTCTGTGTTGGGACTGTTCCTTTTTACATTATATGTCAATGATTTGGATGATGGAATTGGTGACTTTGATGCAAAGTTTGCAGACAGTATGAAGGTAGGTGGAGGGGCAGGTAGTTTTAAAGAAATTGGGAAGCCATGGAAGGACTTCGACAGATTAGGAGAATGGGCAAAGAATGGCAGATGGAATACAGTGTTGGGAAGTGTATGATTATACACTTTGGTAGAAGAAATTAAAGGGTTGACACTTTCTAAGTGGAAAGAAAATACAAAAATCTGAGGCACAAAGGGATTTGGGAGTCCTTGTGCAGGATTCCATAAAGTTTAATTTGCAGATTGAATCTTTGGTAAGGAAGGCAAATGTGATACTAACATTCATTTCAAGAGGACCAGAATATAAAAGCAAGGATGAAATATTGAGACTTCATAAAGCATTGGTGAGGCCTCACTTGGAGTATTGTGAGCAGTTTTGGGCCACTTACCTTAGAAAGGATGTGCTGTAACTAGAGAGGGCTCAAAGGAGGTTCAAGATGGCTTGTCATATGAAGAGCATCTGATGGCTCTGGGCCTGTTCCACTGGAATTTAGAAGAATAAGGGGTGACTTAATTGAAACCTATCTAATTGTGAAAGGCCCTGATAGAATGGATGTGTAGAGGATATTTCCTACTGAGAGAGCGTCTAAGACCAGAGGACACAGCCTCAAAATAGAGGGGTGTCATTTTAGAATGGAGATGAAGAGGAATTTCTTTAGCCAGAGAGTGGTGAATCTGGAATTCATTGCCACAGGCAGCTGTGGAGGCCAAGTCTTTATGTATATTTAAGTGGAGGTTGATAGAGTCTTGAATGGTCAGGGAATGAAGGGGTGTAGAGGGAAGGCAGGTGATTGGGGCTGAGAGATAAAGTAGATCAGCCATAATGAAATGGCAGAACACGCTGGATGGGCCAAATGACCTAATTTTTCTCCTACAGGTTAGGATCTTAAGAAGTTGCTTTGGTCTTCTGTGCCCCTCAGTGACCAATCAATAAGATCAAGGCTGATCATTCACTTCATCGCTTTCCAGCAGTAACCTCGTAACCAATATTTCTCTTAGTATCTGAACATCTCCTTGATCCAATGTCTCTATTAATATCTGAACATCTCCTTGATTATCTTGACTCAATGACTGGCTGAAAGCTGCCTTCAGTAGGGAGTTCCAAAAATTCACTTCCCTTTCGAGTTAAGGATTTTTTCTTATTTTTGTTGTGAATGGCTGAACTTTATTTTGAGTCTATGACTCGAGGTTCTGGACACCTCAAGCATGGAAGCATCGTCCCTGTACTTACTCTGTCAAGGTCCATAGAAATTTTGTTCACTTTGCTGGGATAGTCTTTTAGCACTGACCTCACAAGCTGGAGAAATTGGGAGAGAAAGTGCAAGAGAAAATCTGGGAAGCTGCACACTTCCCTTGGGATTAGCATTGATTTTTATTTGGTAAGGTTCTATGAATTGCTTTGTCTTTTTCTTACATAAGGATTGCAAACAGTTGCATATTGTATCTGGCACAGGTCCAAAGTTATCTGTCATATTTTTCTTTCAACAGCGATACAAAGAGTATCAATAAAGTGGCAGAACGTGTACTTCTGAGGTTACAGGAGAAGTTGAAGGGAGTTGAAGAAGGTGCTGTCCTCAGTGTGGGTGGGCAGGTGAATCTACTCATACAACAAGCTAGAGATCCGAAGAACCTCAGTCGTCTCTTCCCAGGCTGGCAGCCTTGGGTATGATCAATGCACTTGGGTATACGATATTCATCTGTATATATAAATGTGTACCACTAGATGAAATGCTTGTCATGTTACAACTTTTTCCCATTGTAATTACCTGGTACCTGTAATTACCTAAAACAACAAAGTGCCACTCTTCGATGCCCAAGGCAGCAAGACTATGTCAAGGGCAAAAATTGCAAAAGCTTTCTTAATTAAACTATCAATTTTAAACTCAGTCAGTTTCACGCCTTGCTTGCTATAATAGCTTTCAGACCCACGGCAGATTCTTCTCAAACCTCTGACCTGATCATGGTTTCCCATCAGTACTTTGGATTCAGTGAGCTTACTCTGACATCTCCAACTTGCTTTCAGACTCAGGGTGCAATGTGGAACCTATGCAAAAAGGAAGTGTCTATAAACACTCTAAATCTTTATTTTTGTCAGCTAGAGTTATGTGTAACTATACTATGTTGTACAATTAAAATAGGAAGATTTTCATTTTGTACAGACATAAATTTTGACTAAGTAAAATGTTCAATGATTAATTTTGGACACTAAATGGAACTTGAATCTACTGCACATTAGATTTAATTATTTGTGCCTACTGAAAGTTGTATATTGTCTTTATAATGTTAACTGTGAATTTGTAATGAGATTCTGTGATCTGAAATATCCATTTCGTATTATAAAGCACCTTCTCTATACTTTAAAAAAACGTTCTGTTTATTAGTACCTTTGCAGTACATTTTAGCCTTTACTGGATGATTAGATTAGATTAGATTCAACTTTATTGTCATTGTGCCGAGTACAGATACAAAGCCAATGAAATGCAATTAGCATCTGACCAGAAGTGCAAAAGAATAGTATTATTTACAAAATAACTGTGAATAAAAAGTAAGTGCTACAGCATACAAATATAAAAGTACTGAGACAGTCCAATATGGGTGCAATACTGCTTAGCGCTGTGATGTGAGGTTCAGCAAGGTCACAGCCTCAGGGAAGAAGCTCTTCCTGAGCCTGCTGGTGCGGGAGTGGAGGCTCCTGTAGTGCCTACCAGATGGGAGGAGGGTAAAAAGTCCATGGTTAGAGTGAGATGCATCCTTGATAATGCTTTTCACCCTGCCCAGGCAGCGTTTATGGTAGATGTTCTCAATGGTGGGCAATGAAGTGGATGAAGAAGTATGTCCCATTAATCTTTTGGAAAGGTATAAAGCCAGTATAAAAATACGCCATGCCATTTCTAAATACAGGACTTTGCCCTTGTGCATTTTGGCTCTCTTCCATGTGTTCACCAAAATTGGTTACTACGAGTCTCGGGTACTTAAAACCACTTCAATTATAACAGAGACTTGAGAAGCCAAACAAGATTCTTTTGTTGCAGCTGTTTGTTTAAATCCTAACTTTTCTCAGTGAATTTTCTTTTTGAACTTCTATAAGATTCTTCTGAATTCAAACAAATATATTCCCAGGCAATTCAATCTCTCTTCATAGGCTAACCCCCTCATCTCCTGAATCAAGCTGGCAAACCTTCTCTGCGCCATCTCCAAGGCCAGTATATCTTTCCTCAAGTAAAGAGATGAGAACTGTATGCAGTATTCCAGGTGTGGATTCACCAGTACCCTGTACAACTGCAGCACATAACCTTCCACTCTCAAATTCAATCCCACTCATAGCAAGGACCCATGTTCCATTTGTCTTCTTGATAACCTGCAAACCAACCTTTTGTGATTTACGCAACTGCACTCCCAAGTCCCTCTGCACAATAATATTCTGCATTCTTTTATCATTTTAATAATAATTTGATGTTCTATATTTCCCTCCAAGTGCACGGCCTCACATTTACCAATATTGTACTCCACCTGCCAGACCCTTGCTGACTCAAGTGTGCAACATCCACCTGTTTCCCTAAATCCACTGCATTCATTATATCCTCAAAGACTCCAGTAAGTTTATCAAACAGGACTTGCCCTTCCTGAATCTATGTTGTCTCTCTGCCTGATGGAACCACTTATATCCAGATATCTCACTATTTCTTCCACTACGATGTTGTGGCCGTTACTGAAACTTGGCTGGAGTAAGGGCAGGATTGGCTGGTGCAGGTACCGGGGTTTAGATGTTTTAAAAGGATTGGGGGGGGGGTAGCATTACTGATCAGGGATAGTATCACAGCTATAGAAAGGGAGGACGCTGCAGAGGGAGTGTCCAGTGAGTCGGTGTGGGTGGAAGTCAGAAACAGGAAGGGATCAATCAGTGTGCTGGGAGTAGTCTATAGGCCCCCAAATAGCCCTTGGGACACCGAGGAGCAGATAAGCAGGCAGATTTTAGAATGGTGCAAGAAATGCAGGGTTGTAGTTATGGGTGATTTCAACTTCCCTCATATTGACTGGCACCTCCTGACTGCAAGGGGGATAGAGGGGGCTGAATTTGTCAGGTGTGTTCAAGAACGATTCCTGATACAGTATGTGGACCAGCCGACGAGAGGAGAGGCCATACTGGATCTAGTTCTGGGTAATGAACCTGGTCAGGTGGCAGACCTCTTGGTGGGGGAGCATTTTGGTGAGAGTGACCACAACTCCCTTAGCTTCAGCATAGCTATGGAAAAGGATAAAAACAGACAAAATGGGAAAGCACTTAACTGGGGAAAGGTTAACTGTGAAGGGATGAGGCAGGAACTAGCGAGAGTAAATTGGAAACAGATGTTCAAGGGTGAAAGCATAGCAGTAATGTGGAGGAAGTTTAGGGACCACGTGCTGGGTTCAGGATAGGTTTGTCCCAGTGAGACAAGGAAAAAATGGTAGGAAAAGGGAACCGTGGCTGACGAAACACGTGAGGCAACTCATCAAGAGGAAGAAGGAAGCATATGTTAGATATAAGAAGCAGGAAGCAGGAGGGGCTCATGAGAAATATAGGGTAGCCAGGAAGGAGCTTAAGAAAGGACTTAGGAGAGCTCGAAGGGGGCGTGAGAACTCTTCCAGAATCTAGTCATTTTTGAAAGATCGATATTAATGCTTCCACAATCTCTTCAACTACCTCTTTCAGAACCTTGGGTTGTATTCCATCTGGTTTACATAATGTATCCACCTTCAGACTTTTCGGCTTCCCAAGCACCTTTCCTTTGTAATAGCAACTGCACCTACTTCTGCCCCCAATATTCTCGAATTTATGTCATACCGCTAGTGACTTCCACAGTGAAGAAGGCTGCAAAATGCTTGTTAAATTCATCCACCATTTCTCTGTCCCCCATTACTATCTCAACAGCATCATTTTCCAGCAATCCAATAAATTGACGCTGGAGAGGTAGAAATGGTGGATGAACTTAAGTATTTTGCGTCACTCTAGAGGATACTACCAAACATTTTTTCAGGGTGCATTCTATCATATTATCATCATTACCTCCTAAGGGTTCCTTTACCTTAAACTCCCTAATCAAATTTAGTTTAATAACATAATAGCCAATCTCGAATAGCCTTTTCCCTCATGGGCCCAACCACAAGCTGCTCTAAAAAGACATCTCATTAGCATTCTACAAATTCTCTCTCTTAGGATCCAGCACCAATCTGATTTTCTCAATTTTCCTGCATATTGAAATCCTCCATGATTATTGTAACATCGCCCTTTTGACATGCCTTTTCAATCTCCTGTTGTGATTTGTAGCCCACATCCTGGCTACTGTTGGGAGACTTGCATATAACTCCCATCAGGGTCTTTTTACCCTTGCAGTTTCTTAACTACCCACAAGGATTCTACATCTTCTGATCCTGTCGCCTCTTGCTAAGGATTTGATTTCATTTTTAACAACAGACACACCTGACCCCCTCTGCCTACCTACCTGTCTTTTTGATACAGTCTCACTACACACTGCATTGACTTTCATACCAACTGCCCCATCCTCAGCCCCATCTCTCTGGTTTCCATCCCAGCAGAGCATCTCTGTTACTAAATTCAATGCCTGTCTATTTAATAATGGCTCAAAGCAATTGGTACATTTGCAACTAGCTTTCGTTCCATTTTTCTCTGTACATAACTCTTCATCTTTTCTACAGGGTGATTTATCTCGTGTGAGAACAAAACTTATATAATCAAGTTTCACCGACAGTAGCTCGTTTTTCACAGTGTAAAGTCATTTGAGATGCTAGTTATGGTTATGATATGTTCCCATATAATTGTGTCTTCAAATTCTTTAAACTGCTTTATTGCAAATTGAAGAAACATGATGTGCTTCTGCTGGTTCATAAGCTGTCTCGCATTGAAGCCAATTCGTACAGCAGCATTGTTGCTGCAGGCTGCCTCTGGTCCTGCTACTGTGAATTTCACCCTCAGTTATGCAAGTTGCTTATCACATAAAGGCCAACAAGAGTTTGTTTTTACTTTACTTGAACATAAATAAAAGTAATTTAAATTTATTATGTCTCACAATTTTAATGTTTATTTTTCTCCAACAATAATTTGTTTCATTTGAGGTGTTTGGAAGAGAAATAACTGCATCTTTAACTTGAAAGGTTTGCTTTGTAATCTGCAAAAAGAATATTTTTAACAAGTGCCAGTAAAATACATCAAATACTTTAAAATCTTATACAAAAACAAAATTACTAAAGTCATCCAGGTCAGGCAACATCTGTAGAGAAAGTTTGTGTACGTTCAGGTTTTATTTCAATATTATTTCATTTCAATGTAGAAGGAATCTATTATGCTCATTGAGGCCGTGCCAGTCTTAGAATAACGTCGTCAATCCCATTTCCCTTTTTATTTCCCTGTAACCTATTCTCTTCCCCATGCCCTGTAACCTATTCTCTTCCCCATACCCTGTAACCTATTCTCTTCCCCATGCCCTGTAACCTATTCTCTTCCCCGTGCCCTGTAACCTATTCTCTTCCCCGTACCCTGCAACCTATTCCCTTCCCCGTACCCTGTAACCTATTCCCTTCCCCGTGCCCTGTAACCTATTCTCTTCCCCGTACCCTGTAACCTATTCCCTTCCCCGTGCACTGTAACCTATTCTCTTCCCCGTACCCTGTAACCTATTCCCTTCCCCGTGCCCTGTAACCTATTCTCTTCCCCGTGCCCTGTAACCTATTCCCTTCCCCGTACCCTGTAACCTATTCTCTTCCTCATGCCCATTAACACTGATCCTCCTGTCAGCCAGCGACACTAGGGATAATTTACAATGACCAATTAACATAACATCCAGTAGGTCTTTAGGATATGGGAGGAAACCAGAGCACCTGGCAGAAAACCAAGTGGCCACAGGAAGGTATGCAAACATTATACACAAAACTGGAGGTTAGGATCAAATCCAGGTCACTGAAGCTGTAAGACAATGCACTCTCCCAATAATGATTACAGAGTCTGTACAAGAGAGACGGGTTACACTTGAACCACAGGGGGACCAATATCCTTTCAGGGAGGTTTGTTAGTGCTATTGGGGAGGCTTTAAACTAGATTTGCAGGGGGATGGGAACCAGAGTGCCAGAGCTGACAGTGTGGCTGGGGTGAAAATAAATGATGTTGAAAGTTTAAGCAAATCCGCTGTTGAAAGGTTGTGAGTGGTGGTAAAAATCTTCTGAGGTGTATATATTTCAATGCTAGGAGTATTGCGGGGAAGGCGGATGAGTTGAGGGTATGGATTGACACGTGGAATTATGATGTAGCAATTAGTGAAACTTGGCTACAGGAGGGGCAGGACTGGCAGCTTAATATTCCAGGGTTCCGATGTTTCAGATGTGATCGAGGCAGAGGAATGAAAGGTGGGGGAGTAGCATTGCTTGTTAGGGAAAATATTACAGCAGTGCTCAGGCAAGACAGATTAGAGGGCTTGTCTACTGAGTCCTTATGGGTGGAGCTGAGAAACAGGAAAGGTATGGCCACATTAGTGGGATTGTATTACAGACCACCCAATAGTCAACAAGACTTGGAAGAGCAAATCTGCAGAGAGATAGCAGGCAACTGCAGGAAACATAAAGTTGTGGTGGTAGGGGATTTTAATTTTCCATACATTGATTGGGACTCCCATACTGTTAGGGGTCTAGATGGTTTAGAGTTTGTAAAATGTGTTCAGGAAAGTTTTCTAAATCAGTATATAGAGGGACCAACTAGAGGGGATGCAATATTGGATCTCCTGTTAGGAAACAAATTAGGGCAAGTGATGGAAGTCTGTGTAGGGGAGCACTTTGGTTCCAGTGATCATAACACCATTAGTTTCAATTTGATCATGGACAAGGATAGATCTGGTCTTAGGGTTGAGGTTCTGAACTGGAAGAAGGCCAAATTTGAAGAAATGAGAAAGGATCTTAAAAGCATGGATTGGGACAGGTTGTTCTCTGGCAAAGATGTGATTGGTAGGTGGGAAGCCTTCAAAGGGGAAATTTTGAGAGTGCAGAGTTTGTATGTTCCTGTCAGGATTAAAGGCAAATTGAATAGGAATAAGGAACCTTGGTTCTCAAGGGATATTGCAACTCTGATAAAGAAGAAGAGGGAGTTGTATGAAATGTATCGGAAACGGGGTAAATCAGGTGCTTGAGGAGTATAAGAAGTGCAAGAAAATACTTAAGAAAGAAATCAGGAGGGCAAAAAGAAGACATGAGGTTGCCTTGGCAGTCAAAGTGAAGGATAATCCAAAGAGCTTTTACAGGTATATTGAGAGCAAAAGGATTGTAAGGGATAAAATTGGTCCTCTTGAAGATCAGAGTGGTCGGCTTTGTGTGGAAGCAAAGGAAATGGGGGAGATCTTAAATAGGTTTTTTGCGTCTGTATTTACTAAGGAAGCTGGCATGAAATCTATGGAATTGAGGGAATCAAGTAGTGAGACCATGGAAACTGTACAGATTGAAAAGGAGGAGGTGCTTGCTGTCTTGTGGAAAATTAAAGTGGATAAATTCCCGGGACCTGACAGAGTGTTCCCTCGGACCTTGAAGGAGACTAGTGTTGAAATTGCGGGGGCCCTGGCAGAAATATTTAAAATGTCGCTGTCTACGGGTGAGGTGCCGGAGGATTGAAGAGTGGCTCATGTTGTTCCGTTGTTTAAAAAAGGATCGAAAAGTAATCCGGGAAATTATAGGCCGGTGAGTTTAACGTCAGTAGTAGGTAAGTTATTGGAGGGAGTACTAAGAGACAGAATCTACAAGCATTTGGATAGACAGGGGCTTATTAGGGAGAGTAACATGGCTTTGTGCCATGTAGGTCATGTTTGAACAATCTGTTGGAGTTTTTCGAGGAGGTTACCAGGAAAGTGGATGAAGGGAAGGCAGTGGATATTGTCTACATGGACTTCAGTAAGGCCTTTGACAAGGTCCCGCATGGGAGGTTAGTTAGGAAAATTCAGTCGCTAGGTATACATGGAGAGGTGGTAAATTGGATTAGACATTGGCTCGATGGAAGAAGCCAGAGAGTGGTAGTAGAGAATTGCTTCTCTGAGTGGAGGCCTGTGACTAGTGGTGTGCCACAGGGATCAGTGCTGGGTCCATTGTTATTTGTCATCTATATCAATGATCTGGATGATAATGTGGTAAATTGGATCAGCAAGTTTGCTGATGATACAAAGAGTGGAGGTGTAGTAGACAGTGAGGAAGGTTTTCAGAGCCTGCAGAGGGACTTGGACCAGCTGGAAAAATGGGCTGAAAAATGGCAGATGGAGTTTAATACTGACAAGTGTGAGGTATTGCACGTTGGAAGGACAAACCAACGTAGAACATACAGGGTTAATGGTAAGGCACTGAGGAGTGCAGTGGAACAGAGGGATCTGGGAATACAGATACAAAATTCCCTAAAAGTGTCGTCACAGGTAGATAGGGTCGTAAAGAGAGCTTTTGGTACATTGGCCTTTATTAATCGAAGTATTGAGTATAAGAGCTGGAGTGTTATGATGAGGTTGTATAAGGCATTGGTGAGGCCGAATCTGGAGTATTGTGTTCAGTTTTGGTCACCAAATTACAGGTAGGATATAAATAAGGTTGAAAGAGTGCAGAGAAGGTTTACAAGGATGTTGCCAGGAGTTGAGAAACTCAGTTACAGAGAAAGGTTGAATAGGTTAGGACTTTATTCCCTGGAGCGTAGAAGAATGAGGGAAGATTTGATAGAGGTATATAAAATTATGATGGGTATAGATAGAGTGAATGCAAGCAGGCTTTTTCCACTGAGGCAAGGGGAGAAAAAAACCAGAGGACATGGGTTAAGGGTGAGGAGGGAAAAGTTTAAAGGGAACATTAGCGGGGGCTTCTTCACACAGAGAGTGGTGGGAGTATGGAATGAGCTGCCAGACGAGGTGGTAAATGCGGGTTCTTTTTTAACATTTAAGAATAAATTGAACAGATACATGGATGGGAGGTGTATGGAGGGATATGGTCCGTGTGCAGGTAAGTGGGACTAGGCAGAAAATGGTTCGGCACAGCCAAGAAGGGCCAAAGGGCCTGTTTCTGTGCTGTAGTTTCTATGGTTTCTATGGTAAAGATCAGTTATCTTTTGCACTCATTTAAAATTGTTGTGCTTATTTGCTTTCTCTATCAGCGAACAGCAGACCAGCTGAAATACTGTGTCTGCAAAAGGAAAAGGTGAAGGAATGAAAAGTCCACTACTCTATGGTCTTCATATTAATAGTTTTTAGGGAGACATTGGTTGGCCAGATCCTATATCAAAAACTTGACTATCTTGATTCAGGAAGACTTACTGCAGAAAAAAAAATTGTTGAAGTTAATTGTGTGCAGAGAAATATATAAAGAAGTACAAAGCATCGTTAGAGTGAAGCCCAAATAATATTGCATCAACAATCAAAATCACTATGGCTTATAATGAAGTTACCTACTTTTTTTCTGCTGATTATTGAAAGGTAACATACAGTAAATTTGTAGGTCATGCCTAATAAATCTGAAAGGGTTTTTTAGAAGATAACTGTAGCAGTAGATGAGACCTTCGTCCATAAATGATATCTCAATGAACTTTCGGATTTAGTAAAAATTCACAAGCTGAAATGTATGGAATTGAGTACAAATTATTGACTGAGGCCAGAGGCAGGATAACAAATCTCACCACAGTAGTTTCAACTACAACTGCTGGTTCAGCTGAATAAGGACAGGACTGCCAGTGGCTTGTCTTCTTGGGTCTATCAGCTTCCCCATCAAGCACATGATCCAATGCACGTGGGAACCAACTACAATCTTTATTCATAAGGAAGTGAGCATACTTGCACAATCTTGCCAGAATGTTGTAGATTGAGCAAACGCTCAAAGAATTGCAGTTCAGCATTACATTTGACACATCTGTGGTGCAGCAGGTTTGTTTTACGTGAATTCCATTCCGCCTGGATTTAGTTGCTACATTTGACAGCACAGATAGAGAAAAAGGTTAATGAGACACACATTGTTCTGGGCTTTCCAATAGTGATACTGTTGTGCTAGTTAATGGATTAATCCATTGACACTCAGTTAGCCACTACTATATGGGAAGGGTTCATATATTGTACAAGCAAGGTTATCAATAAAGTTCAGTTAAATAGCCCGCATGCTGCTGGTGGCCTTGTGGTCTCTGCATTTTCCCGCAAAACTAAATGCAATATGGTTGTCAGAAGTGGTTTATCATCAATGAACCCAGGCTACAGACCAAAGGAGATCCCCAAAAACAAAGAACTTACAGTAAGATTACTCGTTTATGAAAAATATCAAAAGTCTTATCAACCTCCACTCCCCATGCAAGTTTGCTAACTGAGTTGAGAGACCTGGCCAGGGTTGTTGGACAACGCCTTTCAGATGCACCCCAAAGTGGATTCATATAATCTGTGGGACACTAGCCTGTGAACGTGCAGAGACACAAACACAGCAGAGAAGTTAGTCAAACTCGCAGAGAGAGAAAAGAAGACTTTTGTACACGAAATAAATAAAACAATAAGTAGACAAACAAACAGGAAAATGGTGCAAATACCTGTAGTGCCTACATCTACTTACCTAATAAAGCCTCCTGGGACATTTGATTTCTCTAAACCAGAGGACTTTGAGAGGTGGCTCAGATGCTTTCAGAGATTTAGGGTTGCAAGCAATCTCAGCCAGGCTTCAGAAGAGCATCAAGTAAGTACACTGATATACTGCATGGGTATAAAGCAGATGACATAACAGGTGGATTAGGACTGACAGATGCTCAGAAAAGGGAGTACAAAACAGTGTAAGACTGTTCAAAGGATATTTCACAGGAAAGTGAAATGTGATATATGAGAGGACAAAGTTCAACTCCAGAAAACAGGAGCCAGATGACAGTGTAAGTGACTTCAACACAGCATTGTATGCCCTGTCAGACAACTGTGCATATGGAAATCTGAGAGAAGAGCTCATTAGAGACAGGATTATTGATTGTTGATTGAAAGTCCGTACTAGACACCAAATTGTCAGAGTGACTTCAGTTGCAGGCAAATCTCACACTAGAGAAAGCTTTTACTCTGGTCAGACAGAGTGGAATGTTCATCAGCAACAGGCAGAACTCAGGCATGAAAACGATGCTGAGGTAAAGCTAGAAGCTGTACAAAAAGGGTACAAACAAGGTGCAGTCAGAGGTGACAGTAGAGCTCAGCTCAAACACAACAGACAACTGAAACAAACAGCAGGTAACATGCAACTTTAGGGGATGTGGCAAGTGTCCATTCCACGTCAAAGAGCTCTGTCCAGCAAAAGAAGCGAAATACCACCCATGCAATAGAGTTGGTCGTCATAAAAGCCAGCTGATCATTATAAAAACTGTTCTTCAGGATGTCAAAGAAGACCATGATTCAGATGAAGAGAGAGCTTCCCTTGGGGCTGTAGATTCAAATAGCTCCCTCTTCACACACTGTACAGGCAATGTTATAGTTTGCCTGCTGCTAGCATCCTCGCGGTCTCTGTACTCTCCCTCAACATTAAACACGACAGATACAAAGCAGGAGAATACTGAAGCTTTATAGAATGCCGATCTGGCCTGAACTGGAATATTGTGTTCAAGTCTTGTCATAAAGACATCAGAGAAGGCAGTAAAACTATACGAAAATTCTTCCTGCGATGAACTATTGTTCAAAGGATCAATTGCAGCAGCTGGGTCTATTTTGCTTCATGAAATGAAGATTGAGAGGAAGTGTGAACGAAGTGAAAAAATGAGAGGTCTGGACGGAGTGAAGAGAGGAGATGGTTCTCTTATCAAAGGTTCAAGACAAATGGTCATACATATAACAAAAAGTGAGAGAGAATTACTTGGTCATTCCCACATTCCAGATGCAGATGTGATGGAGGCATTCCATTCAGAGGGAATTGGATAAATGAACAGTGGGAAGAATCTGCAAGGCTATGGGGTAATGACTGGGCAGTGGAACTAATGGATCATCTCTAGAGAGGTGACATGCTCATAACGGGCCAAATCGCCTCTTTATCTGCAACGCCATTCCGTGTATCCTGGCAAAAGTGCTGATACATTTATTGTACAACAGCCCATTAACCGTAGACACAGCGTACACATCACAGAAACCAGCTTCCCCTCCACGGATTCTGCCAATACTTCTCACTGCTTCAGTAAAGCAAACAGCATAACCAAAGGCTCCACCCAGCTCAGACATTCTTTCTTATCCCCCTCTCCATTGGGCAGAAGATACACAAGCTGAAAGTCCGTACCATCAGACTGAACGACAGCTTCTACCCCACTATTATAAGACCTATTGAATGTTTCCCTAGTATGATGAGACCTCACAGTCTACCTCGTTATGAAGTTGTACCTTATTATCTACTTGTTTTGCACCCTTTCTGTAATAGTTACACTTTATTCTACATTCTGTTATTGTTTTATTCTGTTCTACCTCAATACACTGTGTACTGAATAGATCTGTATGAACAGGATTCAAGACAAGCTTTTCACTGTGTCTCGGTACGTGTGACAATAATATTTCAATTCCAATTCCATTACTACAAACCAAAGTGAGTACTGAGTTAGAAAGATTATCTACCAGTAACAGACATCCGTGCATAATTAACATTTGACAGGAGTGAATGAGGTAAAACTGAACATAGGGGTGCCAAAATAATGATTCGGCTGTCTTTAGCTGATGTGTGAAGCTCAGTGTTACTCAGTGAAGTGTGAATCAGGATCCGAACCGGCCTGCTGCAGGGACCCAAGCTTGGCCAATCATTGTGGGACTGTAGCCTTTACCACCAGTTGCACATTAAGCGTTTGAGGATCAGAAGGAGTAAGATAAAAAACAACCTAGCTGGCCTGCTTCCTACCAAACAATCCCGGTGTGACAGCATTAACAAAATCAATTTCCCATGTTTGTGCAGAGGGGGATGGTTCATCTGCGCCTTCCTAAAGTCCACAATCATTTCGTTGGTCTTCTCCACATTCGGACTTAGGTTGTTGTTCTCACACCAGTCCACCAACCACTCCACTTTCTCTCTGTACTCCGACTCATCATCATTGTTAACTGTGTGGCATCTGCAAACTTAATGACACAGCTTGAGCTGAATCCTGCAACACAGGTATGTGTCAGCAATGGCTTCCATTTTCTGTAGCTCAGTTTTCTACAGGAGTTGCTGAAATACATTTAATTTTGAAAATAGGAGTAATTTTTCTATCAAGCAGTAAAATTCAACAACCACAACTAGGCAATACGAGTTTTCAAATTTTTTTTACAATGCAAGTTGAAGCGTAGTTGGCAATAGAACAAAAGACTCTTAACAATTTATGTGATTTATTTCCTTTCCAAATAATCAAATAAATTTTTGTGTTCAGCTGGATAAGGCCAATGCATTTCTTATACCAGGAATCCAAACTGGGTCTCACTGAACAACGTGGAATAAATTTTCCCTCCCTTTGACACAGCAAATGCTTCAATCCAAAGAGTATTCACACTACAGAATTTCCATTTACTGTTCTAACCAGCCTGTGGATTCACAAGTTAATATTTACTATCAAATCAAATATAGTTTAATCTATGATTGTGCAACACACACAAACTGCAGGAGGAACTCAGCTGGCCAGGCAGCATCTATGGAAAAAAGCACAGTCGACATTCAGGCTGAAACCCTCCTGCAGGACTGGAGAAAAAAAGAAGAGAAGTAGATTTAAATGGTGGGGGAGGAGAGAGAGAATGCCCCACCTCCCCCTCGTACTCCATCCGTTATTTATTTATATACACACATTCTTTTTCTCTCTCTCCTTTTTCTCCCTCTGTCCCTCTCACTATACCCCTTGCCCATCCTCTGGGTTTTTCCTCCCCTCCCCCTTTTCTTTCTCCCTGGACCTCCTGTCCCATGATCCTCTCATATCCCTTTTGCCAATCACCTGTCCAGCTCTTGGCTCCATCCCTCCCCCTCCTGTCTTCTCCTATCATTTTGGATCTCTCCCTCCCCCTCCCACTTTCAAATCTCTTACTAGCTCTTCTTTCAGTTAGTCCTGACGAAGGGTCTTGGACCGAAACGTCGACTGTACCTCTTCCTAGAGATGCTGCCTGGCCTGCTGCATTCACCAGCAACTTTGATGTGTGTGGCTATACTTCATCAGGAGTTTGAAGAGCTTTGGCGTGTCAACAAATACACTCAAAAACTTCTATAGATGTACTGTGGAGAGCATCCTGACAGACTGCATCACTATTTGGTATGGTGGGGGGGGGGGCGCTACTGCACAGGACCGAAAAAAGCTGCAGAGGGTTGTAAATCTAGTCAGCTCCATCTTGGGCACTAGCCTACAAAGTACCCAGGACATCTTCAGGGAGCAGTGTCTCAGAAAGGCAACGTCCATTATTAAGGACATCCAGCACCCAGGGCATGCCCTTTTCTCACTGTTACCATCAGGTAGGAAGTACAGAAGCCTGAAGGCACACACTCAGCGATTCAGGAACAGCTTCTTCCCCTCTGCCGTCCGATTCCTAAATGGATATTGAACCCTTGGCCACTACCTCACTTTTTTTTAATATACAGTATTTCTATCTTTTGCATTTTAAATCTATTCAATATACATATACTGTAATTGATTTACTTTTTATTTATTATTATTTAATCTATTATTTTTTTTCTTCTAGATTATGTATTGCATTGAACTGCTGCTGCTAAGTTAACAAATTTCATGTCACATGCCGGTGATAATAAACCTGAAAACTACTTCTCATCTTTTTTTCTCCAGTCCTGCTGAAGGTTTTCAGCCCGAAACGTCGACTGTACTTTTTTCCATGGATGCTGCTTGGCCTGCTGAGTTCCTCCAGTATCTGCAGATTTTCTTTTGTTTGTAATCTATGACTGATCAAGTTTAGCCTGCCAGAATTAAATTCATATTTTCAAAACTAGTACAAAAAATAGTCCAATATTCACAAGTATGTGCAAGGGGGGAAAGGACAAAATCTCACCTGGCAGGTCCAGAATTAGTTAATAATTTAGATCATAATGATCTCTGCTCTAAAAATGCTATTCTTTTAATGAGAAGTTATTTAGGCCATTGAGCTCAATGCTTTTCATAATCATTTTCATCACAAGCACATCTATGATAAAGCCAGTGTGATACCCTGAGGAGAAGGTGACAGTGAGCTGCTTTCTTAAATTACTGTATTCCCACTGATGAAATTAATCCCATAATCTCTTTGGTAGAGAGTATTGGGAACTGGAGCAAGTCATGATGAAGAAACCTTATTTTTTTTATTTCAATAATAAACGTTATTCATCATTTAAAAGGTCTACAAAGGAAGAAACCATGAAAAACGTCATTACGTTTAGTAGTGCATATTATTTTTAAAGAACAAAAATGAATACCACCCTGCCACTCATGTGGTACCCTGGGGGGGGTATGCCCTTTTCCATTGTGGGAGGGGCTTCCACATCCAATTTAAGCTCCCCACCCCATGTGCGGTAGTGGAAGGAGCTGAGAGCTGGCATTGGCTGCCCCGAATGTCAGCATGTACTCCTGTGAACTGGACCGTGCAAATCTACGCATTCCCTTACAGATATCTCACTGTGCTGGAAGACCAGCGAGTTTCTGGCAGACTTAAGGGCGTCATTCACGAAGATGACAACCTTCCAGTGGCACTTAATGTCTGCCTCGGGGGTATCCCTGGAAACAGCCCATAGTTCAGAGAGTCCTCTATAATGCTGTTGCTTCTTAAAAGATTTTCCACCTATTCCCTATAAATCTAATCAAGGCTCAGAGAGAGAGCAACACAACCCAGAAATCTTTTAAGAAGTTTTTTTAGAACCAAGCAAATGATACGACAGCAGTCCTGATCACTTATTTTTAGTTGGTCCATGAATTCCCAGGCCTCCTGTCACAGCTAAATGTGTGTTCCACTGTATTCCATGCATGTAAAGAATACGCCCGGTAGCCACCCCTCTTTACTCATTTGGTTCTGATCGCACTTCAGCAACCGTCCTCCCACCCCCCATAATCTTTTGCATCTTGTGTAAAGGATGACCAACTTGGCTTGCAGTTTGCTAATGGTTTTCAGAATCAGATTTAGTATACCGGCATGTTGTGAAATTTGTTAACCTTACGGCAGCAGTACAATGAAATACATGATAAATAAATGTAGAGAAAAAAGGTTACATTAAATATATACATACGCACATATATATGTGTGTGTGTCTATCAAATAGTTAAGTTAAAATTAGTGCAAAAAAAAACAAATTAAAAAAGTAGGCAGTGTTCATGAGTTCAATGTCCGTTTAGAAATCAGATGACAGAGGGGAAGAAGCTGTTCCCAAATCGCTGACAACAGGAATTCTGCAGATGCTGGGAATTCAAAACCGAGTGTGTCCCTTCAGGCTTCGGTACCTCCTTCCCAGCGGGAACAGTGTGAAGAGGGGCATGTCCTGGTTGGTGGAGATCCTTAATGATGGACGCCGCCTTCGTAAGGCATTGCTCCTTGAAGATAGCTTGGATACTACGGAGGCTGGTACCCAGAGAGCTGACTAATTTTGCAAGTTTCTGCAACTTATTTCGATCCTGTCCAGTAACCCCGCCTTTGCCCACCCTACCAGTCGGTGAAGCAGCCAGTCAGAATGCACTCCACGGTACATTTGTAGAAGTTTTTTGGTGTTTCGGTTGACAAACCAAATCTCCTCAAACTCCAAATGAAATATAGCTGCGGTCTTGCCTTCTTTATAACTGCATCAACACATTGCGTCCTCAGAGATATAGATACCAAGGAACTCCCTGCACTTCTGAAGCCCCTATGAGGATTGGTTCATGTTTCCTCTCTCGTTTTACCCTTCCTGAAGTCCACAATCAAGTCTTTGGTCTCTTTGCTCTTTGTTGCAGGAACCAGCTAAAGTAGCCATTCGCAGGTCCAGGCAGTCGGATGGGGCAGGGGGGCAGGAGAGGTGTGTGTGTGGGGGGAATGGGGGTCCCAACTGTCCGCTCTTTCTTAAGGTTATGCCTCTGGATGGATGTTCCAGGAAAGGGAGCGCTGGTGTCCTCTGGAATGCCAGAAGCTTCCAGAGCCAGAGATAAATAATAAAGGGGCTGGGACCAGATTTCAAGATTTGTTAATAAATTTATTTTAAGACAATGAACTTCAAACATACCCAAAAAAAACCTCGAAAAATTGGGATCTAAGGATAAAGTCCAAAAGCGTAGACGTTGTCTGGAATCTGCAGGGGGCAGCCTTCCACTCTCGCTGTATGAACATTTGACCAGTGTGCGTCACAGTGAGTATGTGGAACATAGATACTGTAATGAAATCGAAGGTTCGCTTTTGCAACCATAATACTGCATTCTTGAAAAAATAAAAATTAATAGTCACTAACTAATCAATATGGGACACGGGAATATAAATCATGTATGTCCATTTTGTGAAGTGGTTTATCGTACAAGGGGGTATAGCTCAGTGGTAGAGCATTTGACTGCAGATCAAGAGGTCCCCGGTTCAAATCCGGGTGCCCCCTATTTTTTTGTTTCTTTCAGAGTAGCTTGAAATTTCAAAACTATGTAATATTAATACAAGATTGATTTACAGTATATCAAATTTAAAGAATATGCATAAATTCAAATCCAGGTATCCCCACTTCCCAACACTTTTTTGTTATTTCTTGATAAACTCTATTTACTGTTTCGTATCTTTTAAACAGTCATATTATTAAAACAAGACTCCGCTACAGTATTATTAGAGCTAAAGTATATGTAAACCTAATTAAAAAGTAAAAGTAAATCTAAACCTCATTCTCGTTTATGTAAAACAGAAACTAAATGTACATTTGAACATGTCTTTTTATACGTGGTTTTGCGCTTAAAAACACCAAGCTAGCTAATTAAATGTGTTAAAATCAACTGAATTCAAAAATGTAAAATTGAACATTTTGTCCTATAGCTCAATTGCCCTTTTGATTAAAACAATCCTATAACATACCAATAATCATCCAGGAATATGCTTAGG
Organism: Mobula hypostoma; assembly: GCF_963921235.1. Lineage (NCBI taxonomy): Eukaryota > Metazoa > Chordata > Chondrichthyes > Myliobatiformes > Myliobatidae > Mobula > Mobula hypostoma. The sequence goes on from NC_086103.1 coordinate 139,431,399, forward strand.
AGAACACTTCAGTTGTCTATGTAACTTTCTGTTTGAAAGGGAAGCTGCAGGTTGTGTTTTTCTTAATGGTGGAACAGAAAACTGATATTTCCTAAGCAAAACATCAAGTAATGCTTTGAGCCATTAAGTTTATCAGTTTGGGAAGTTTATGGTTCCAAATAATTGCAGTAAAGGAGTAAACTAAAGAAACCATTATTTGCAAAATGCAATCTTATAATGTAATATATCTGTACAAGATGCATAGTTAGGTGATCAGGAAGCAACAATCACTTTTGAAAGAATGCCTTTACTAGTATATCTTGTTTGAATTTAGACTGGTAGGCTGAAACCTTCAGCTCTTAGAGCAGAGTTAGGAAGTGAGGAAGTGAAAATCCTTGCAGCTTGATAGAGGCCCTTCACGAATTGATCTTTGTTCTTGTTTATTTTATTATTTCCCTTTAGGAGGAACTAATTGTGAGGATGGCTTCCTTATTCTTGGTGAAGCTATTAGAGCAGCTTGACATCAGATGAAACTGAGAGTTAAACCTAACATTCTTCAGTTTTATGTTATAATAAGGATATTTGCTGATAAGTAAATTGATGACAAGTTATATATGAGTGCTTATAGCAGTGAAATAATTCATTGGTGCCATTGCTGTACGTCAATTTTCAACCAAGAAAATAATTGCATTTTTGGTGATTTCTTTATTCAAAAGTAAACTTGATGATTGCTCATTGATTCTTCTTGAATAACTGGTATGTTATGTTGAACAGTTCTCTACCATAGCACATTACTGATCATTACAAATAGACTTGACTGCAGGGTTCATTTTCTGAATGGCAACACCTCATTTCTGTAGGTAAAATTCAAAAACAGAATTTGATGCATGAATTCATGGATATTTGTCTTTCAATGCCATTACTTGAATATACCAGCTTCTGAAGATACATCTATTTGGCTACAGCCAATTTGCAAAATGCATTTGGGGTAATAGGTTTCAAGTTATAATGTACTGCAAATGAAATCTTTATGCAGACTAGTAACTAATGGTGTAGAATGTATAAAGAATGTATAAACAGGAAGTATTTTATGGAAGTGAATACATTTAATGAATCTATTGTTTCATTTTCTAGCATACTTCAAAAAGAAACATCCAAAACTAATGTTACTTGTTCTGTAATTTTTGATTGTAGTATACTTGAATTTAAAATGATCTGCATCTGACTAATGCAGATCATTTCAGAAAGCCAACAATGGGACACTTTCAGATATCAGGGAAGTAGTGATATTTAATTATCTTCTTCTTGCTTCTTGTATGCCTAATGGTTTGCTTATTGATTCCGAAGGGCCCATCATAATTATCTGTCAATTGAATTGTTCAGTTATTCCAGTGATTGTTCCATGTACGCTACAATAACCAATACTTAAGCGGGTTGGAAAAGGAATAACAATATTTCCTTGACAATGTTCCATGCTGTGGCACTAAGCTCACCAGTAATTCAGTGATAAAACAGCAGGACTTTTTACTGATCCATAGGATATTGGTATCATTGACAACACCAGCATTTATTATCTAAATCAAATATCTCTTGAGAGGGTGGGAGAGACATGTTATCCAAAGTAAAGGTGCAGTCAAGTGATGGTGTTTCCCTGCATTTTGCCACCTTCATTATTCAAGGATAAGTAAGTTGTGATTTTCGGGGCTGGTATTTTGGAGAACCCTGGGTGAGCTGCAGATGGTATATCCTGTGGCAGGTGTGATCCATGGTTGTGAAAATAATGAATCCTTTAGGTGGCAATCAACAATCAGAATGTCTGTTTTACCCTGGCGGGTGCTGAGCTTCTTGAATGCTACTGACCTTATCCTGGGAGTTAGACAGTATTTCATCAGGTGTTTTACAATGGAACACTACAGAATCAGGTGAATTATCACCGATTTATATGACATGATATTTGTTGTTTGGCAGGAGCGGTATGGTGTAAAGACATAAAATTAATATAAATCACAAAATAAGTAGTGCAAAAGAAAGGAATAAGGGTTCATGGACCGTTCAGAGTTGTGATGGTGGAGGGGAAGAAGCTCACTGAGTGTACATCCTCTTGTGATGCTTTGATTTGGAGCCTTCCTACCAGGCAGTGATGCAACCAGTCAGAATGCTCTCCCCTGTACATCTATTGTTCAAGTTCAAGTTTACTGTCACATATATACAACCAAAGAAAACAATGTTCCTCTGATCCACGGTGACCCACAAAACTTACATCACACACAGCGCATGAAACAAAATATTACCACAAATAAGTTAATGTAATGCAAAGTGCATGCAGCATGCAGCACAGGTTCATAGTAAACAGCTCACTGTTCTGGTCACAACACCTCAGTATTGGCAGGTTATTCATTAGTCTCACAGCCTGAGGGAAGAAGCTGTTACCCAGTGTGGCAGTCCCAGTCCTGATGCTCCTGTACCTCCTTCCTGATGGTAGTCGGACAAAGAGATTGTGGGATAGGTCATAGGGATCCTCAACAATACTTCAGGCCCTTCGTCTACAATGCTCCCAGTAAATGACACAAATGGGTGGGGGGAGATCCCTGGGAACCCCTTGGTGATTTTACTAACCTCTGCAACTTATTGGTTCCGAGACTTCCAACAAGTAATTTGACATACTAAATCTTCTGAAACTGCTAAAAAAGTAGCTGGAATATTGCTGGCCCAAATGCAGTAAATACTAGAACTAAGTAAAGAGGTACCTTAGTAAACTGCAGAAGAGTTGCTACATGCAATTTTCATCCAATCATTCATGTATCTGAAAAACAATGCATCTTCACTCATTAGTGATTCTGGGTTATTAAGCATTATATGAAGTTTAATTTATACACTAGTTAATATTAAGACTATAAGAGATAGGAGCAGAATTAGGCCATTCAGCCTATCAAGTCTGCTCTGCTATTTCATCATAGCTGATACACTTTCCGTCTCAGTCCCATTCTCCTGACTTCTTCCTGTAACATTTCATGCCTTGAATCAGGAATCTATCAACTTCCACCTTAAATACTCCCAATGACCTGGCCTCCATAGCCAGCTGAGGCAATGAATTCCACAGACTCACCACCCTCTGGCTAAAGAAATTCTTCTTCCTCTCCGTTTTAATTGGATGTCCCTCTATTCTGAGTATGTCCCCTCTGGTCCTAGACTCACCCACTGTAGAATACATCATCTCCACATCCACGATGTCCATAAGACATAGGAGCAGAATTAGGCCATTCAGCCCATCGAGTCTGCTCCACCATTCCATCAGCTTCCGCCTTAAATATACCCACAGACTTGGCCTCCACTGCAGTTTTTGGCAGAGCATTTCACAGATTCACTACTCTCTGGCTAAAGAAATTCTTCCTTACCTCTGTTCTACAAGAGTGTCCCTCAATTGTTAACCCCTTCATTCCTGGAATCATTCTCATGAACCTCCACTGGACTCTCTCCAATGACAATGCACCCTTTCTGAGATGTGGGGCCCAAAACTGTTGACCATACTCCAAGTATGGCCTGACTATTATCTTATAAAGCCTCAGCATTATCTCCTTGCTTTTATATTCTATTCCTCTTGAAATAAATGACATCATTGCATTTGCCTTCTTTACCACAGACTCAACCTGTAAATTAGCCTTCCTGGAGTCTTGCACAGAACTCCTAAGTCCCTCCGCACCTCTGATGTTGCATATTGAAATCCCCCATGACTATCGTAACATTGCCCTTTTGACATGTGTTTTCTATCTCTCATTATAATTTGTAGCCCACATCCTGGCTACTATTTGGATCTTTTTACCCTTGCAGTTTCTTAACTTTACCACAAGGATTCTACTTCTTCCAATCCTGTCTCCTCTTTCTAAGGATTTTACCAACAGAGCTACCCCACTCCCTCTGCCTACCTGCTTGTCCTTTCAATACAATGTACATCCTTGGATGTTAAAGGTACTAAGAATTGGACACAATACTCAGCAAGCTTATTTCCACATTTATCTCACTGTTTTGAACAAATTTCTCACACGGGAACCTTTACAGCTTCTGTAGCCTTCGGACATTTAAAACCTAACTGCGCTTATGTATAGGGCTGACCATTAATATTCTGATGACTGGGTGAGGGTGGGATGTTGAAACATGTGAGGGACTGATAGGTGGATCTGGAAGCTGTAGGGGAAACTACAGAAATTTCTGCAGCATATATCAGTGGGACCTGTGTGTCCTCATTCAAGGAGCAGAATATTAGCTTGCTCACACAGCAACTGGTTAGGTAAACTTATCAAATGTTGGTTTTTAGTGCAAGAGGGGTCAAGTCTGAGCATAGAGAAACATATTTTACAGAGCACTGGAGAGATTTCATCTGGAATACTACACACAATTTGGTCCCTGCTTTTAAAAGCAGGATATACTTGTTCAGAGAATGCTCACAAAGTTAGAATTTCTTCTCTCAGAGAATCATGATTTTTTGTATTTTTCTATTTCAGAGAAAACAGAAAACAGAAAATAAAGTATATTCAAGGCTTACGTAGGGAGATTTTTAAACTAAAGAAGAGTTGAAGTTTATGGAGAACAGCAGGAAAGTAAAGCCAAGATCAGACCTACTGTGATCTTCTGAATGGCAGAACAGACTTGAGACCTTCTGGTTCCTCCTGCTCTTACATTCTACTATTTTTACGTGCTTTAATGAGAAGGTTTACAAATTTGAAAGTTAATCACATTTGTGTTTAAAGTGATTGAAATAAAGGAATACTGGGGCAATAAAAGACAAGGAAACACAATTTTAAAATTAGTTCCATGTTAAAAGAGAAATCCAGAATCCCTTCTGACACAAGAACTTTGAGTAAGTAAGAAAGCTTCTAGCAATTTTATTTTCGGTTATTATATAGCTAGTGTGCTGAGAATGGATCCAGAGATAGTGTATGTTCATTGTGTAAGATGTGGGAAATTTCGGAGACCTCCAGTCTCCCTGATAACTGCATCTGCACAAAGTAGATCAAGCTGCAGCTCCTTAGAGACCATGTTAGTTAACTGTATCTGCAGCTCAGTGACCTTCCGCTCATACAGGAGAAAGAGGAGGTGACAGATAGGCACTGCAGGGAGGTAGACACCCCAAAGTTGCAGGACACAGGTCCCTGGGAGACTGTCAGAAGAGGAAAGGGGAACAGGCAGCTGGTGCAGGGTAACCCTGAGGCCATTCCCCTCAATAATAAGTATACTGTGGGGAGGGGAGTGCAGAAGAAGGGAAATTAGGGGCAGCTAGCCTGACTTTAGTTGCTGTAGTCTACTATTAAGGATGAGGTTTTGGGAGCTCATGATAAAACAGGCCAAAGTCAGCATGGTTTTTTAAAAGGGAATTCTTGCATGACAAACTTTCAGAATTCTTTGAATAAATAACAGGCAGAATAGACAAAGGAGAATTACTGGATTTATTTATTTTGATTTTATTTTGACAAGACGCCGCACATGAGGCTGCTTAATAAAGTAAGAGTCCATGGTTTTACAGGAAAGGTACTAGCATGGATAGAAGAGTGGCTGACTGACAGGAGGCAAAGAGTGGAAATAAGAGGGGCTTTTTTTGTTTTCAGTGTTGGGACCGCTTCTTTTCACATTGTATGTCAATGGTTTGGATGATGGCTTTGTGGTCAGGTTTGCAGACGATATGAAGATAGGTGAAAGGGAAGGTAATGTTGAGGAAGCAGCAGAAAGACAGATTGGGGGAATGGGCAAAGAGGTGGCAGGTGTAGGGAAGTGCATGGTCATGCACTTTGGCAGATGGAATAAAGGTGTGGATTAGTTTGTAAATGGGGAGAAAATACAATAATCAGATGTGGGAATCCTCGTGCAGGATTCCTTACCTAAAGGTTAACTTGCAGGTTGAGTTGGTGGTGAGGAAGGCAAATGCAATGTTAGCATTCATTTTGAAATGATTAGAATATAAAAGCAAGGACGTAATGCTTTCTCTGATCAAGACAGAGATTTTTCAGACAAAAGGGATTCAAATTAAATGAGATAATATGGGGAAATGGAGTTGAAATCTAATATATATCTGTTATATTTTAACTGATCAGTAGATATCTGGACTATTTTTGTTCCTTTTACTTGTTCATTTTAGGTGACAGCATTAATGAATTACGGCTCCAAGCCAGCCATAAAAATTTGGGTTAAAGATCAACATGATGCAAAATAAATGAAATAAACATGACTGTGTGGGTTTCCTCCGGGTGCTCTTGTTTCCTCCCACGGTCCTCAGATGTACTGGTCATTGTAAATTGTCCCGTGATTCGGCTGGGTTTACATCGGGCGGGGGTGGTCGCTGGGTGGTGCTGCTCGAAGGGCCTACTCCACACTGTATCTCAATAAAAAACCTGACCTTGACATACATCTTTCATTATCAGGGTATTAGAAACTCGGAACTCCATACCCAACAGTATTGTCGGAGTGCCTTCATTGTACTGACCATAACAATTCAGAGAGGTTCTTTATCACATTCCTAAGCAATTTCAAATATGGTACCAAATATATTTTCTGCTAATGATATTCACACTTATAAATTTGGGTTTTTTCCAATTGCAATTTTACTCAAAAATAATGTGCATGTCATTCACAGAAAGTTGGAATACTCTTTAATTATTTTAAACTTCTAAAGTCGGAAGGGAAGTGGAGTAAAACCCAAAATTAACTCATACAGAGCATAAAGCAGAGTGCAATGAAAATGTTTTCTTTGTAGACCCAATTCTAAACCCTTGATCTATAAGAGTGATTCATGCATCTCATATTAAATATAATTCATTTACTTTTCAAAATTCAGTGCATTGGTCCATTCAAGAAGTTCATCCACTTCCCAATCTAGGACAGCATTTAGGCCATTTTGTTCTATACTGTTGATTACTCCCTCTGTTGCTCTTTGCACTAAAATAGACGTATTTGGATCCAGTGTCTGGGCCTGCAGCATGCCCTCCTTGTACCTGGAAGACAATAAAATGACATGAAGAACAAACCTTTCTTCAGTTTACATTGTTACTGCAGGACTTGTATAGAATTAGGAATATTTTTCATCATGTAATGTTCCAAATGTGATTGGTCTTTCAGCTTTGTTTAAAACAAGGAAGGCCATTTGGATGACATCACTTCTAAAGATTCCAACTGCTTTAATTTATTTAGCCCTCGCAAATGGAGTACTGATCAGATAATAGTCAGAGTCATATTGGAACATGCAACAGTTATCTGTTGAAAATAAGATTTTGGGGGATGGAGGGGAGAATTAAAAATATTAATTTTGCTCCCCAGAACACATCATATTCATGTGTTTCCAGTTTAACATGCTCGCCTAGCTGAACTTGCGCAACTTACAATCAAGAGTTATTTGATGGAAGACAACCAGAGGTTGGGGATGTAAGATTTTAAATTAGTTTTCTCAGTGTGCAGAAGCAATGGTTTACCAGACCCTACTAGCAGCGTTCCCTCAAATTTTTTTTTGTAGTTGCATGAACCAACCATTCCTCTTAGCAGGAAATTTTTACACAACCGAAAAACTGTGCAGCACTTTAATATTAACATTATAGAAAAGAAAATTTCAGCCGCATGTTAACAAAGGGTATGTGTGTGGGAGCGTTTCAGTTACTACGTGGCCACACATCTGTGCAGCTTGGAGGGAACAGTGCCTACTAGAGTCTTCCCCATTACCTAACTCTGCAAACCTTTTCCTAACAGTTCAGACACATTCTAAGAGGGGATTCAGTGGGAAGTTGGACAAGAAGCCTTGTACTAGAATATGCCGGATTTCATCAGACTGTGGGTGGGCATACAGGACATGATGCTTGCCCCAGAACTCTACCATTGAATTTGTACACTAAATTATAATGAAAGTAATCGTTAATTATTTCTGTTGTCCTCTGTGTGAATCTGTGCAGCATGTTCCATTTGGCCTTAATGTTCTTACTGTAATGGAGAATCTAAAATGGTGGGCAACATTCTAACTGTGGACCAAACACAATAAATATTTGATCTTACAGTCTGTACTTTTAATTGTGAAACCAGAGATGCTAGAGGTCTAATTTATTCATTTTTTCTATTTTTACTTGTATTTTCAAGAACTGCATTTTTGAATATTTCAATCTGGTTGTAACACTATGCCTTTGGGTGACATTTAATTGCCTAGAGTGGCAACTGTATTAACTGATATGAATCTTTGCCCATCTCCAATAATGAAATTAATCTGGTTCTGAGATTTCAGCAGGAATTTGATAAACTATTGCATTGCCAGAAATGGTTCCGTTTGAAAAAATATTACATTACCCATTTACTGAGATTTAAAAGAAACCAAGGCATCCTTCTGAAGACAAGCATGAATTTCCCTCAATGTACATATTAACATAGTAGTATAAAACTAGAGACAGGACCGTATATTGAGGAAACAATACAAGGAATTTGTATTGAAAATAAAACTGGTGAATGATTGGTATGATGCCTTACTCTAGGTTGCAGCTGTATTTTCTTCTTTGTTAGCTCTGTGGTCATATAGCATCTGTTTCTTAGTCTAGTGATGCATTTTTCATACTGCAACATTATCAAACATGGAGCTGCCAGAGGTAATTTTGAATATTTGGCTGCTTAAGTAAATCTCATTACTAAATTATTACTTCAGAAAAGCCATGGTATGCTCTACAGAAACACGTGGCAAATACACCTCATTGTTTCTGCAGTCTACTACAGAAGGTGTTTCTAATAAGGAATGATTAACCATTTCATAGAAAGGTAACTCCTTACCTCTCAACAGTCATCTGTTCTATCATTTGCTAATTGGATCCTCCAGCTATTGTCCTAACTTCCAGTTTCTCCCTTTTTACTGAATATTCAACATGTCAGCTAAATCTTCCTTTAACCCTTTTTCAAAAGAGAATGATGTCACTTTCCCAGTATAATTTATGAATCTGAAAGCCCTCAAACATAGAATCCAAATGGTAAAATCTCTTTGTGTAACTTCTGAAAACTTTTGATATTCTTCTGAATAACTAACACTCAGAACTGGACTTAGCATTCGAGACTAAACTCAACCATTGTTTAATGAAGACTAGCTCATGTACTGTTAATAAAGCTAAGGATTTCTTCTTAATCAATGTTAGCAGTTTGTTCAACTACTTTCAATTTTTTTTATGTGGAAAGTCTAGGTCTCCCTTTCAAATTATAATATATACTGTATTACCTCTTTTTATGTTCTCTTCCAAAATGTATATATTCTTTGTTCTCTGGGTTACATTACCAGCAGTGCACCTGACCAGCTATATCCATGAAGAAAAATACAGGTCAACACAGATTTACCAGAGTGGATCAGCAAACAAAAGATGGCAAAGTTTATAAATGAGTGTGAGAGGGGAGTAACAGAGTACAGGATGTGTCAAATTAGGTGTAAAAATGCAAACAACAGGAATTCTGCAGATGCTGGAAATTCAAGCAACACACATCAAAGTTGCTGGTGAACGCAGCAGGCCAGGCAGCATCTCTAGGAAGAGGTGCAGTCGACGTTTCAGGCCAAGACCCTTTGTCAGGACTAACTGAAGGAAGAGTGAGTAAGGGATGTGAAAGTTGGAGGGGGAGGGGGAGATCCAAAATGATAGGAGAAGACAGGAGGGGGAGGGATGGAGGCCTGTGACTAGTGGTGTGCCACAGGGATCAGTGCTGGGTCCATTGTTATTTGTCATCTATATAAATGATCTGGATGATAATGTGGTAAATTGGATTAGCAAATTTGCTGATGAAACAAAGATTGGAGGTGTAGTGGACAGTGAGGAAGGTTTTCAAAGCTTGCAGAGGGATTTGGACCAGCTGGAAAAATGGGCTGAAAAATGGCAAATGGAGTTTAATACAGATAAGTGTAAGGTATTGCACTTTGGAAGGACAAACCAAGGTAGAACATACAGGGTAAATGGTAAGGCACTGAGGAGTGCAGTAGAACAGAGGGATCTGGGAATACAGATACAAAATTCCCTAAAAGTGGCGTCACAGGTAGATAGGGTTGTAAAGAGTGCTTTTGGTACTTTATTAATCAAAGTATTGAGTATAAGAGCTGGAATGTTATGATGAGGTTGTATAAGGCATTGATGAGGTTGTATAAGGCATTGGTGAGGCCGAATCTGGAGTATTCAGTTAGTCCTGACGAAGGGTCTCGGCCTGAAACGTCGACTGCACCTCTTCCTACAGATGCTGCCCGGCCTGCTGCGTTCACCAGCAACTTTGATGTGTGTTGCTTGAATTTCCAGCATCTGCAGAATTCCTGTTGCCTGGAGTATTGTGTTCAGTTTTGGACACCAAATTACAGGAAAGATATTAATAAGATTGAAAGAGTGCAGAGAAGGTTTACAAGGATGTTGCCGGGACTTGAGAAACTCAGTTACAGAGAAAGGTTGAATAGGTTAGGACTTTATTCCCTGGAGCGTAGAAGAATGAGGGGAGATTTGATAGAGGTATATAAAATTATGATGCGTATAGATAGAGTGAATGCAAGCAGGCTTTTTCCACTGAGGCAAGGGGAGAAAAAAACCAGAGGACATGGGTTATGGGTGAGGGGGGAAAAGTTTAAAGGGAACATTAGGTGGGGCTTCTTCACACAGAGAGTGGTGGGAGTGTGGAATGAGCTGTCAGACAAGGTGGTAAATGCGGGTTCTTTTTTAACATTTAAGAATAAATTGGACAGATACATGGATGGGAGGTGTATGGAGGGATATGGTCCATGTGCAGGTCAGTGGGACTAGGCAGAAAATGGTTCAGCGCAGCCAAGAAGGGCCAAAAGGCCTGTTTCTGTGCTGTAGTTTTTCGATGGTTTCTATGGTTTCTAAAAATCGGATAACTGTTTTAAAAACTGAAATAAAAATAGGATAAATGGGATAACTGTTTTACGTTTCAGATTAGCTGTAAAGGTATTGTTACTTTAAGCAGTTGCCTAAGTGTTTTCAGAACTGGTAAACTAAAGAAAAAGGTTCCAGAGCTAATGTCACAAGGACCATTGTAAGGAGGTGTAGACAGGCATTGCTGCTTAAGTTTTTGTGAATTGATTCAACACCTCAGGGCAGGTCATTGCACAAAGTGCTTGAAGGTACAAGATATTTATTTATAATAAATGCTACATTTGTTTAGGCAGTTTAGGTGGTACAACTGGTAAGATATTTCAAGGAGGCCAGTGTCTGTAAAGGAAAAGGTTAAAAAAAATCACGTTTAGTTGCTGGAGGGTAAATTCAGCAGCCCCAAGTAAACGTGTGGAAATCACAATACACAATTATCTCTGCCCATTGAATGCAATGTAATCAATATGTCAACATGGTGCTGCCTAATCTTTATAATGCTTTGTCCATTCATCATTGCTAACTTTGCATCCTCAAAGGATCAGTACCGTTAATACCACGCAACAGATAAACGTAGATTGCATCACTTAAATAGGAGATGAATTGTTGTTGTACCCTATATTGACTGTTTTTCGCAAGCATACCTGATTTGGAAAATAATGAAGAATGTCACAAAACTCAATAAAAAAAAGCCCCACTGAGTGAGTGTAGAGGAGGCCTTGATGTAAATCATGGAAAGAAGGAATGTTTTGTACCCACTGGACAGAAATCCCTCTGGTCACATGTTCTGAAGACAGTGGAGCAGATAACTGTGGATGTCAATGTCATCTTGAAATGCCATGTCCTGTCAACTGTGCTGCTAACCTCAACACCATTCAATTAACTCCACCGTTATCTGACATGAATCACCACACAGTGCTGATTAGTGCTCATACTTAACGGTGATAGAAAAAGAAAATGAGGGAAACACTCAATGGGTCATCTGTGGGGAGAAATCAGTTAAGGATCCAAGATGATGACTTTTGTATAGTTGTACAAAGTACTTTTGCTGAAATTTTATTGATCTAAGACATGAAGTTTCCACCCTTGCTCACTTGACTATTCCCAGTATTTTGGTTTATATTTCATTATGTCTTTGATTAATATATACCATTGCACATCCATACATCTAGCTGTACAGCAAGCCACATACCCACATCACACAGCATACACATACTGCTAGCTATTCATCCATCAGAATACATCACTTAAACAGGTTGCAAGTGCCCACTAATAAACATCCTCCTCGTTTGCAGAGCAAATTAACACATAACAGGACACAATGCAAAATAACTGGAGAATGAGTCTGCCCGCCTTAACTCCATACAGTTAGGACATGGGGTTAACAGCACAGAGAAGTATTGGCATTATTGGCTAAGCATTACTGAGACCATTGGCTGTAAGGGGGTGGGGGGTGAATCCATCAAAAATCAAAGTACCAAATCTTCATATTCTCTGAAACTACGTTTTCTTGATTTACAATCTGCAATGAAGCACAAGAGCAATGATGAAGGCACACCATTATTTAACTTCAGATTCACAGACATAAGCAATGAACTCGTGCTGCAAGTAATTTAGGGGTAGCAAATAGGCGGATCTGTGTAGTGAGAAAGCAGACATGAAGGAGGCATCAGGCTCTGCTTTAGAGGGTCAGATGAGGACTGAGGTCAAGCAGGATGTAGAAAAAAAGCTGTTGATATGAAAAAAGAAGTAATTTGTGTATTGGGAAAGTTACATGAAGTGAGGAAGTATTGAATGTTTGCTGTGGTAAAGTTCCCATCAAACGTTACCCTATGTGCTCTGCCATTGACCTCTCTTGTATCTTTTCCTTTTTCCCTTTTTCTTCAACAAGACAAGGCTCACAATTTCAAGAGAAATTTCTTCCCCTACCAGCTCATTTGATAAAGCTATCAAACCCTGATCTGACCTGTGAAACAGCAATGCTAAGTAGGACCAACAGTGGACTTAGATGAGATGTCCCTTAAAGTAAGAGAGCACAGGCCACAATCTCCATCAGCACAGGTGCACCATAAGGGTGTGTGCTTAGCTAAAAATTATTTTAACCGGAGTTAGCAATCAATTGCCATCACTCCTATTGCAAGGAATCAGCCATGTTCTGGAAAATTAAGAAGGTAAGAAAACTGAATTTGATTTAACAAAAAAAACGATGAAACTGAGCAAATGGCCTCCATCTGTGTTCCTCCAAAACAACACTTTGCTGAAGATTGCTGTAAAATTATCTTAGTGACTAGAACAAAGGCCTATTTGAACATTTCTCTTTCTCTGCAGGAAAAAAATCCAGTAAACTTGTATTTTCTTTTTCAACAGCAGATGCCATTTCATTGGCTCTTCATTCAACCCTGGAACATCTAGACAACGGAGATGCATACATCAGGATGTTCTTCATTAACTACAGCTCGGTATTCAATACTATCAACCCCTCAAAACCAATCAGTAAGCTTCAAGACCTAGGCCTCAATACCTACTTGTGCAACTGAGATGTGTCTTTTTTAATGCGAGGAGTATCATGAATAAAGCGGATGAGCTTAGACCGTGGGTCAGCACTTGGATCTATGATGTTGTGGCCATTACAGAGACTTGGATGGTGCAGGGACAGGAATGGCTACTTCAAGTGCCAGGCTATAGATGTTTCAGAAAGGATAGGGAGGGAGGCCAAAGAGGTGGGGGCGTAGCACTGTTGATCAGAGATAGTGTCATGGCTGCAGAAAAGGAGGAAGTCATGGAGAGATTGTCTACGGAGTCTCTGTGGGTGGAAGTTAGGACTAGGAAGGAGTCAATAACTCTACTGGCCATTTTTTATAGACCACCCAATAGTAATGGACATCAAGGAGCAGATAGGGAGACAGATTCTGGAAAGTAGTAATAACAACAGGGTTGTTGTGGTGGGAGATTTTAATTTCCCAAGTATTGATTTGCACCTCCCTAGAGTGAGGGGTTTAGATGGGGTGGAGATTGTTAGGTGTGTTCAGGAAGGCTTCTTGACACAATATATATATAAGCCTACAAGAGGAGAGGCTGTACTTGATCTGGTATTGGGAAAGGAACCTGGTCAGGTGTCAGGTCTCTCAGTAGGAGAGCATTTTGGAGATAATGATCACAATTCTATCTCCTTTATCATAACATTGGAGAGGGATAGGAACAGACAAGTTGGGGAAATGTTTAATTGGAGTAAGGGGAACTATGAGGCTATCGGGCAGGAACTTGGAAGCATAAACTGGAAACAGATGTTCTCAGGGAAACGTACCGAAGAAATATGGCAAATGTTCAGGGGATATTTGCGTGGGGTTCTGAGTAGGTACGTTCCAATGAGACATGGAAAGGATGGCACGGTACAAGATCTGTGGTGCACAAAGGCTGTTGTAAATCTAGTCAAGAAGAAAAGAAGAGCTTACAAAAGGTACAAAAAACTAGGTAATGATGTGAATCTAGAAGATTATAAGGCTTGTAAGAAGGAGCTTAAGAAAGAAATTAGGAGAGCCAGAAACGGCCATGAGAAGGCCTTGGTGGACAGGATTAAGGAAAACACCAAGGCATTCTACAAGTATGTGAAGAGCAAAAGGGTAAGACGTGAGAGAATAGGACCAATCAAGAGTGACAATGGAACAGTGTGTATGGAACCAGAGGAAATAGCAGAGGTACTTAATGAATACTTTGCTACAGTATTCACTACGGAAAAGGATCTTGGTGATTGTAGTGATGACTTGCAGCAGACTGAAAAGCTTGAGAATGTAGATATTAAGAAAAAGGATGTGCTGGTGCTTTTGGAAAGCATCAAGTTGGATAAGTCACCGGGACCGGATGGGATGTACCCCAGGCTACTGTGGGAAGCGAGGGAGGAGATTGCTGAGCCTCTGGCAATGATCTTTGCATCATCAATGAAGACAGGAGAGGTTCCGGAGGATTGGAGGGTGGCGGATGTTGTTCCCTTATTCAAGAAAGTGAATAGAGATATCCCAGGAAATTATAGGCCAGTGAGTCTTACTTCAGTGGTTGGTAAGTTGATGAAGAAGATCCTGAGAGGCAGGATTTATGAACATTTGGAGAGGCATTACATGATTAGGAATAGTCAGTATGGCTTTGTCAAAGGCAGGTCGTGCCTTATGAGCCCGATTGAAATTAATGAGGATGTGACTAAGCACATTGATGAAGGTAGAGCCGTAGATGTAGTGTATATGGATTTCAGCAAGGCATTTGATAAGGTACCCCATGCAAGGCTTATTGAGAAAGTAAGGAGGCACTGGATCCAAGGGGACATTGCTTTGTGGATCCAGAACTGGCTTGCACACAGAAGTGGTTGTAGACGGGTCATATTCTGCATGGATGCTGGTGACCAATGGTGTGCCTCAGGGATCTGTTCTGGGACCCGTACTCTTTGTGATTTTTATAAATGACCTGGATGAGGAAGTGGAGGGTTGGGTTAGTAAATTTGCTGATGACACAAAGGTTGGCTGTGTTGTGGATAGTGTGGAGGGCTGTCAGAGGTTACAACGGGATATTGATAGGATGCAAAACTGGGCTGAGAAGTGGCAGATGTCGTTCAACCCAGATAAGCGTGAGGTGGTTCATTTTGGTAGGTCAAATATGATGGCAGAATATTAATGGTAAGACTCTTGACGGTGTGGAGGATCAGAGGAATCTGAGTCCACAGGAGACTCAAAGCTGCTACGCAGGTTGATTCTGTGGTTAAGAAGGCATACGGTGCATTGGCCTTCATCAATCGTGGGACTGAGTTTAAGAGCCGAGAGATAATACTCCAGCTATATAGGACCCTGGTCAAATCCCACTTGGAGTACTGTGCTCAGTTCTGGTCGCCTCACTATAGGAAGGATGTGGAAACCATAGAAAGGGTGCAGAGGAGATTTACAATGATGTTGCCTGGATTGGGGAGCATGCCTTATGAGAATAGGTTGAGTGAACTCAGCCTTTTCTCCTTGGAACGATGGAGGATGAGAGGTGACTTGATAGAGCTGAACAAGATAATGAGAGGCATTGATTGTGTGGACAGTCAGAGGCTTTTCCCCAGGCCTGAATTGGCTAGCCCGAGAGGGCATAGTTTTAAGGTGCTTGGAAGTAGGTACGGAGGAGATGTCGGGGTAAGATTTTTTTACACAGAGAGTGGTGAGTGCCGGCAGCGGTGGTGGAGGCGGAAATGATAGGGTCTGTTAAGAGACTGCTGGATGGCTACATGGAGCTTAGAAAAATAGATGGCTATAGCTAAAGCCTACGTAGTTCTAAGGTAGGGACATGTTCGGCACAGCTTTGTGGGCCAAAGGGCCTGTATTGTGCTGTATGTTTTCTATATTTCCATGGATTCTCAATTTCCTCACTTTTGCAGACCCCAGTCATTTTGGATTGGCAACAACATCTCCTCCACAATCTTCACCAGCACAGGTGCATCACAAGGCTGTGTGCTTAACCCACTGCTCTACTGACTTTGTACTTATGACTGTGAGGCTAAGCACAGTTCCAATGCTATACTTAAGTATGCTGATGACACTGCTATCATTAACCACATCAAAGTTGGTGATGAATCAGCATTTAGGAGGCAGATTGAAAATGTGATTGAGCCGTGACACAACAACAACCTTTCACTCAAAGTTAGTAAGACCAAGGAGATGATTATTGACTGTAGGAGGAGGAAACCAGAGGTACGTAAGCCAGTCTTCATTTGCGGATCAGAAGTGGAGAGGGTCAAGGACTTAAAATTCTTCAGTATTATTATTTCAGAGGACCTGTCCAGCTCATAAGTGCCACTACGAAGAAACCTTCGAGCCTAAGATATCTTAGAAGTTTGCGAAGATTCGGTACGTCATCTAAAATTCTGACAAGCTTCAGATTTAGATATGTGGTGGAGAGTGTATTGATTGGTTGCATCACATCCTGGTATGGAAACACAAATGCCCTTGTATGGAAAAGCCTACAAAAAGTAGTGGATTTGGCACATTTCAACATGGGTATAGCCCTCCCCACCACTGAGTACATCTGTACAGTGCTATCACAGGAAAACAGCATCCATCACCAAGGACTCCCCCACCATCCAGGCCACGCTCTCTTCTCACTACTGCCATCAGTAAGAAGATACAGGAGCCTCAGGGCCCACACCACCGCGTTCAGGAACAGTTATTACCCCTCAACCATCAGACTAATGAACCAAAGGGGATAGCTTCACTCAACTTCACTTGCCCCATCACTGAACTGCTCCCACAATTTATGGGCTCACTTTCAAGGGCTATTCATCTCATGTTCTCAGTATTTATTGCTTATTTATTTATTATTATATTACTAGTATTTCCTTTTTTTCTCTTTCCTTTTGTTTCGCAATTTGTTGTTTTTTCACATTGGTAATTTGTCTATCCTGTTGGGTGCAGACTTTCATAGATTCTATTGTGTTCCTTGTACTTACTGTGATTGCCCGCAAGAAACTGAATCTCAGGGTTGTATATGGTGACATATATGTACTTTGATAATAAATTTACTTTGAACTTTGAGTAGTAGTAGACTTCATCCAATTCTGATGGAATAGCATCAACTTTTCTTCAAACTCACATCTTTTTCATCCATTCAATTTTTCTTTGCTTTTTCTTTCTCATAACATCCTGTCTTCTCTGGGATATGGAATGATGAAATGCTATTGTTTTTCTGTTTGGCTCAAACTGCATGTAATCTGTTGTGGTTCCCAGGTACTGAAAAAAACAAAGGACAGTTCATCAGCACATTTGTAACTAATAGATTAAGTTTTCATGCTTTCATGCTTAAACTAATAGTATCAATGGACAACATTAACTAAACTTTTTGATGAGTTTTTGTTCAATAGTTCACTAAAAGGTATGAATATACGTTAGGAGATCACAATCACTTTTAATTTTTACAAGTCTAGCTTCAAATTCTGGAAAACCCTCCCTACACCATAAACACAATGTGACAGAACCTTGCAATTTTTGTTTAACATGCCAGCATAGAGGTAGATATCTTTTAAGTGTTGTCCTAGTGCTGCATTTTTCTCCATATATTAACTTTATGTAATTCTCATCCACTTATATACTTTTGGAGGTGCCATTGTTACTATTAGTCTAGATTATTCTAATGCACTCCAGGCCTTCCTCCAACTCCATAATTTTAAGATTATCCCATACTTTTTCAGCAATATCGTAATTTTAAAAATGGTCATACTTGTTTTGAAATTGCTTCTTGGCTTAATCTCTCACTTTTGTATTTACTTCCAGCACCACAACCTTGAAATATCAGTACAGACACAAGAGATGGTCAACGCTGGAATCTGTAGCAACAAAACAAAATGCTGGAAGAACTCAGCATGTCGGGCAGCATCTGTAAATGGAAATTAAAAGTTGGGTCTAGATGAAGGGTTGTAACCTGAAACAGATGCTGTCTGATCTGCTGAGTTCCTGCAGTATCTTGTTCCATTGTCTGAAATGAAAGTGCTTTTCCAAATCTGGATTCTGTAGCAGCATTTTAATTGTTCTGTTTTTGGCACCTACGTCCGAGTTAATCTTATGTACATAGGACTGTAAACATCTTGTCAGGAAAACCATTTGTGTCTTTACCTTGTCTGAAAGACTTCTCCAGTCATTATTCTCCATTCGTTTGTACCATCCACTGCGATCATCTTCCTGAATAGGATTTCGCTTATGAACTTGACTTGGTACTTTCTGTTTGGCTGCAGGATTAGTATAATCCTTAGGACTGTTTGCACACAAATCCACAATTGGACGGTGTGTAAATATCTTGTAGTAGATTTTTGGAGGAAATGTTTCCTATAAAACAAACCAGGATGAACAAAATCAGGTTGAATTTAATTCGTAAAAAGTGCAGGCTACTATTTATAAACACTGGTACACATGCATGATGTAAATTTTATAACGTGGGAAAGAACCCAAAACAACAGATAACAGAACAAACACAAATCTTACAGGGTTGCTGCAGTGTGTGTGTGTGTGTGTGTGTGTGTGTGTGTGTGTGTGTGTGTGTGTGTGTGTGTGTGAAAACTTTATATGACCAGAGAGCTATATTCAACTTCCAGACTAGAGAGATATGTCCAAACATTTGAATCAGAAACTGAACTGTTTTATGTAATTGATAGAAATAAAAGGTATCTTATATGGATACCTGGATAAATAAAATATTTTTTACGTATATAAGGGATAATTTTCCACCTTTGCACTACCAAATGAAATTTCAATTACAATTGATTATTAAATGCAGCCAAGTTCCTTATATTTTAAGCAGAAGGGAATCACATAAAGAAACACATTTCTGACCTTAAAGACTGAGAAATTTCCCCGCTGAAGTAAGCAGAGAGAAATTAACTTTTTATTATTCAGTAAATTTGGTCAAGTATGGCACATTTTCCATTTTCACCAATAAAATCTATTTAAGATATACAAACCCCACTTCCAGAAAAGTTGGGATATTTTCCAAAATGCAATAAAAACAAAAATCTGTGATATGTTAATTCACGTGAACCTTTATTTAACTGACTGCTGTGTACATACGTCTATTGGTACAAAGAAAAGACTTTCAATAGTTTTACTGACAAACTTAATTGTATTTTGTAAACATACACAAATTTAGAATTTGATGGCTGCAACACACTCAACAAAAGTTGGGACAGAGGCATGTTTACCATTGTGTTACATTACCTTTCCTTTTAATAACACTTTTTAATCATTTTGGAACTGAGGATACTAATTGTAGAAGATTTGCAATTCGAAATTTTGTCCATTCTTGCTTGATATAAGACTTCAACAGTCCGTGGCCTCTGTTGTCTGATTCTCCTCCTCATGATGCGCCATACATTTTCAATAGGAGATAGATCTGGACTGGCAGCAGGCCAGTCAAGCACATGCACTCTGTGTCTACAAAGCCACGCTGTTGTAGCCCGTGCAGAATGTGGTCTGGCATTGTCCTGCTGAAATAAGCATGGACGTCCCGGGAAGAGACGTTGCCTTGATGGCAACATATGTCTCTCTAAAATCCCAATATACACCTCAGAGTCAATTGTACCTTCACATACATGCAACTCACCCATGCCATGGGCACTGATGCACCCCCATACCATCACAAATGCTGGCTTTTGCACCTTTCGCTAATAACAATCTGGATGGTCGTTTTCATCTTTGGCACAGAGAACTCAATGCCCGTTTCTTCCGAAAACTAGCTGAAATGTGGACTCATCCGACCACAGCACCCGGTTCCACAGTCTTTCAGTCCATCTGAGATGAGCTCGGGCCCAGAGAACTTGCCGGCGATTCTGCATAGAGTTGATGTATGGCTTCCTCCTTGCGTAATACAGTTTCAAGTTGCATTTCTGGATGCAGCGACGGACTGTGTTGAGTGACAATGGTTTTCCGAAGTACTCCCGAGCCCAGGTGGCTATAATTGTCACAGTACCATGACGGTTTCTTAGGCAGTGCCACCTGAGGGCTCGAAGATCACACGCATTCAACAGTGGTTTCCGACCTTGCCCTTTATACACTGAGATGTCTCTGAATTCTCTGAATCTTTTCACAATATTATGTACTGTAGATGTTGAAAGACCTAAATTCTCTGCAATCTTGTGTTGAGAAAGGTTCCTTTTGAACTAACAATTCTCTCACGAATTTTGGCACGAAGGGGTGAGCCACGACCCATCCCTGCTTACAAAGACTGAGCCTTTGATGGTCGCTACTTTTATACCCAGTCATGATACCTCACCTGCCACCAATTAGCCTGCTTAATGTGGAGTCTTCCAAACCGGTGTTACTTGAATATTCTGCGCACTTTTCAATCTTATTTTAACTCTGTCCCAACTTTTGTTGAGTGTGTTGCAGCCATCAAATTCTAAATTCGTGTACGTTTACAAAATACAATTAAGTTGGTCAGTAAAACTATTGAAAATCTTTTCTTTGTACTTTTGTCAGTTAAATAAAGGTTCACGTGAATTAACATATGACAGATTTTTGTTTTTATTGCATTTTGGAAAATATCCCAACTTTTCTGGAAATGGGGTTTGTAGTTTCGTTACACATTGGTCAAATTATCTAATTGAATTTAAATCCAGGGGCAGAGATTTCAGGATCATTCCAGTGAATTTCCACAAAAATTCAAAGGGCCACAGTTTCTCCTGGGATTTGTTCAGTTTTGGAATGGCTCTGGAGATTTCCTGTGACCTTACCTGGGACAAGATGTTTAACATGGTTGGGAGTGGGGGCATTTCCATCTGTATGACATAAACTTGGACACTCAGAATCAGGTTCATACCCACTGTCTCATATGACATGAAATGTATTGCTTTTTGGCAGTACAGTGTAAAGACTTTACTATAAAATAAGTAAATAGTCCAAAAATAAAAGGATAATGTGGTAGTGTTGATGGGTAACTGAACGGTTTAGAAATATCAAGGTTTCAGAAAACAGAAGTTGTTTCTGAATTGTTGAGTGTGGGTCTTCATGTTCCTGTACCAACTCCCTGATGGTAATAATGAAAAGAGGGCAGATCCTGGATGTTGTGGTTTCTTAAAGATGGATAATATCTTCTTGAGCCACCACCTCTTGAGGTTGTTGTCAATGATGGAGAAGGTTGAGGGACAGAGCTAGCAGAGTATAAGCGTACTTTCTACTGTACATATATAAAAATTTGTTAGAGTCTTTGATAACATACCAAATCTCCTCAAACGCTTAACAAAGTAGAGCAGCTGCTGTGCCTTCTTTGTGATTGCATCAATGTGCTGGGCCCAGAACAGATCCTCTAAGATCTTGACACCCAGGAACTTAAAGCTCTCACTCTATCCACTGCTGACATCTTAGTGAGGACTGATGTCTGAACTCCAAACTTCCCCTTCCTGAAGTCCACATTCAATTTTTTTGATCTTGATAATGTTGAATGCAAGGTTGTTGTTGCACAGATCAACCAGTTAATCCACCTCATTTCTATACACCTCCCTTTTGCCATCTGAGATTTTGCCAACAGGGGTGCCATCTATGAATTTATAGATGCTGTTTGAACTGTGCCTAGCCTTGAAATAATGAACCAATATGTGTAGAGCAGTGAACTAAGCACGTACCCTTGAGGTGCAGATTAGCTTCATTTGTCACATGTAGACCAAAACACTGAAACACAGTGAAATGTGTCTGTTGCGTCAATATGTGCTGAGGGTAACCACAAGTGTTGCTAAGCTTCCATGCCACATAGCATGCCCACAATTTACTCACCCTAACCCATATGTCTTTGGAATGTGGAAGGAATCTGGAGCACCTAGAGGAAACCCACATGATTATGGGGAGAATGTATAACTCTTCTCCTTACATACAGTAGTGGAAATTGAACTCTGATTGCTAGCAATGAAACAGTGGGTGCATATCGGTTAGCACAAAATGTTGACTGTCAGCAACAAGATGTTATCAGCGATCTACCAGAGGTCCAAATTTAGAAGCTGAGGGAGTGATGGTAATGAACACTGTGAGGTAATTGATAAGGAGCAGGCTGATGTATGTTTTGCTGTTGTCTAGGACTCCAAAGCAAAGTGGAGAGCTAGTGATGTTGTGACTACTGTAAGTCCTGTTACAGTGGTCAGTGAATTACAATGGTTCCAGGTCCTTGCTCAGGCAGGATAAATTCTAGCCATAACCTGCCTCTTTAAGCATTTCATTATCACGGACGTGAAAGCTACCAGTCAATAGTTGTTGAGACAGATCACCCTGCTCTTAGACGCTGGTATATTTGTTGCCCTTTTGAAGCAGGTGGGAACCTCAGACCACAGCAGTGCTAAGTTAAGATGTCCTTGAACACTTCAGACAGTTGGTTGGCACAGGTTTTCAGAACCTTGCCAGGTACACTGTCGACACTTCACCAGTCACCAGATACTGTGGGGATTCCCACAGGTGTAGTGTTACTCTCCCTTTGAAAGACTGCCTGAAAGGCATTTAATACATCAGGGAGAGAGGCATCACTTCCATTTATACTGTTAGGTTATGCCTTATAGTAAGTAATGGCATGCAAACCTGTCACAGCTGTCGTGCATGGATTGCATCTTTAATTTCACACTGAATTACCTTTTCCCTCTCACGATGGCCTTCCGTATGTCATAGCTGTACTGGTGCTTTAAATGAAAATGATTCTGGGGGGAGGAATGATCTCCATCAGGATGAAGATGTAATTTGGGATTGCAACTCAGAGCAAATGTTATAATGGTGAGAGATGGAGCTTAGACTTTGCTTCCTCAAAATAAGAAAGCCTGTCAGTAAATTTCAGCTTCATTATTTGGCAAAAGCTTTGAAGATGCTGTTAATACAGATTAAATTTTGTTCTTCTAACCTCAGCTGCATTTATACTGCAGAGCACTGCCTTACAGGCATTATCTGGTTTATATGTTGCCATAGTGTCAAGTTAGCCACTCTAATTGAACAAATTCCATCCACAAGCACAGTACACATTAAGTATAATGGTACTGAGAAGGCATGGTTAGAAATGATATTAACTTCAATCAGTGAAAACAAACATTACTTACTCCCCCGAGTCTGAATCGGACATAAACTCCAGCAGCCCTATCCAAGAAATCTGCCTATGAACATAGAGGAGCAATGGATAGAGATTAGACAAAGGCAAACTTTCCAAATTTCTCATTGTTTTCAATTTTCAGTGTTAAGCAGCCAGAATTAAGTACTATAATAAACTCAATGAAATTATAAAAAATGCAGTTAATCCTTGAAACAATTATTCTTGATTTTATTTTTCTTCTAACTGACAAAGTCTTTAACAGAAGTCTGCTAGCAAAATTTAAGACCATGAAATAAAAGGGTTATGGTAGCATGGATAAAGCTTGCCTTAAAGACTGAAAACTGAGCCATTGGAATTGCTTGATATCAGAAAGTAGCAAGGTCAATGGTAGGAGTACTCAGGGCTCTTCCTTTGATAGGCACCTGAGGGAAAATAATTCACAGGAAACAGGGACAGAGCAGCAGAAAGGGGCTAAAAATTGGTATTGGTATTGGTCTTGGTCTTAGTGTTAGTAGAGATGCATTGACTCAATCGATCTGTGCTGAAACAATTGTATGATTCTGTAAAGATGCAAGAGACTGCAAATGCTAGAATCTGGAGCAACAGGCGAGCTGCTGAAGGAACTAGGGTTTGGACAGTCAAAGTTTTGGATCAAATCCCTTCATTTGGACTGAAATTGTAGAGGGAAGATTGGCAGTATAAAGAAGTGAGAGAGTGTGTGGGCCAAGAGCTAGCGAGAGATGGGTAGATCCATGTGAGGAGGAAAATACACAAGATACTGGAAGAACTCCATAGGCCAGGCAGTATCTATGGAGGGGAATGAACAGTTAACATTTCCAGCTGAGATACTTCCATCAGGACTGATCTCAGTGCATTTCTGATAAAGGGTCTCAGCCTGAAAAATCGACTGCTTATTTATCTCCACAGATGCTGCCTGACCTGCTGGGTTCCTCCAGCTGTGTGTGTGTGTGTGTGTGTGTGTGTATATGCACGCGTGCGTGTGTGTGTGTGTGTGTGTGTGTGTGTGTATATGCACGCGTGCGTGTGTGTGTGTGTGTGTGTGTGTGTGTATATGCACGCGTGCGTGTGTGTGTGTGTGTGTGTGTGTGTATGCGCGCGTGTGCGTGTGTGTGTGTGTGTGTGTGTGTATATGCACGCGTGCGTGTGTGTGTGTGTGTGTGTATGCGCGCGTGTGCGTGTGTGTGTGTATGTGCGTGTGTGCGTGTGTGTATGTGCGTGCACGCGTGTGCGTGTGTGTGTGTATGCGCGCGTGTGCGTGTGCGTGTGAGTGTGTGTATGTGTGTGTGTGTGTGTGCGTGCGCGCGTGTGCGTGTGTGTGTGCGTGTGCGTGTGTATGCGCGCGTGTGTGTGCGTGTGTGTGTATGCGCACGTGTGCGTGTGCGTGCACATGTGTGTGTGTATGCGTGTGTGTGTGTGTATGCGCGCGTGTGCGTGCGCGTGTGAGTGTGTGTGTGCGCGCGTGTGTGTGCGCGCGTGTGCGTGTGTATGCGCGCGTGTGCGTGCGTGTGTGTATGCGCGCATGTGCGTGCGCGTGCGCATGTGTGTGTGTGTATGCGCGCACGTGTGTGTATGCGCGCGTGTGTGTGTGTGCGTGTGTGTGTGTATGCGTGTGTGTGTGTGTATGCGCGCGCGTGTGTGCGTGTATGTGTGTGTGTGTATGCGCGCGTGTGTGTGTGTGTGTGTGTGTGTGTGTGTGTGTGTGTGTGTGTTGCTCCAGACTTCCAGTATCTCTTGTGTCTCCATTTGAGGAGAGTTGATTGGTCAAAGGAATCAGATGTGAGGGAAAGTTAGAGATAGTGACAGAGGTTGACAGGCGATAGTTTCCCTGGGTTATATAGAGAAAGTTCCCTCTTCCTACTTGAATCACTATCATAAACTTTGGGATTTCTGATTAAGTTTTGCATATGCAAATATCTCCAAGATACTAATATTTTCTTGTTTTAACAATGTCATATGATTGCAGCTTTGCTGCCATTCTGGATTCAGTCCAGGCCTTCCAATTTATTCCACCTTTTCTTAACACATCCTTAATGTGTTATTACCTCTGTCCTGACAAACATTGTTTCAATTCCCAGTGATATATAAAAAAAATACTCTAAGCACACAGTTACAAAGCTATTGAAGTCAATGGAAGTGAACTAACAACGAGGAATAGGAAAAAAGATGAGGTCAGAGCAAGAAGGTGGGGGAGGAGAGGAAGAAGTACGAGGTAATAGGTGATAGGTGAAACCGGGAGAGGGGCAGAGGTGAAGTAAAGAGCTGGGAAGCTGATTAGTATTAGAGAAGGGAGGATGTGATAGAGGAGGATAGAAGACCGTGAAGAAAGAGAAGGGGAAGGAGCACCAGAAGGAGGTGATGGGCAGGTAAGGGAAAAAGGTGAGAGACGGAAACAGGAATGGGGGAATGGTGAAGGTGGGGGTCAATTACTGGAAATTTGAGAAATCGATCTTCATGTCATCAGGTTGAAGGCGACCCAGATGGAATATAAGGTGTTGCTTCTGGAACCCAAGGGTGGCCTCATCATGGCAGTAGAGGAGGCCATAGACTGAAATGTTAGAATGGGAATGGGAAGTAGAATTGAAATAGGTGGCCAAACAGCCCTTCCTGAGAGACAGAGGTTCACTCACACTTCTTCCAAGCAGGCCTATTGCATTTGATGCTTGCAATGATGCCCCTTCTACTTCAGTCAAACCATGTACAGACTGTTTTGAGGAGCACATGCACTCTGTCTGAAATTCCAATTGTGTGTCTTTTCCAATCCCACACTATCCTTGGCTTTCTCCAATGCCACAGAGAGGCCAAACACAAATTGGAAGAACACATCTCATATTCCACTAAGGTAGCTTACACCGCAATTCTCGGCGGGAGGAAAAGATGGCGGTGCGACGCAGCTCGCAGCGGCCACTTCGGTGATGATGATGTCTGTTATTTGTCAAGTAGGGTGCCGTGCACAATCCTGATTTGATGGAGACGGACGTGAGAACACAGAGGAACATCTGGTGGAACTTCTGAAATGCCTGCTTCGCTGCTGCTGCTACTGTGTGGTCCAGAATCTCTGGAGGAGAAGGCCCCGAGTCTTCGGCTTTGCTTGTTGCTTGGCGGCCGGGGCGGGGTCAAAGCACTCAGCAGAGGATGGTGCTCGGAGAGGCTGTGTCGGAGGGGCTGGTCGGAGGCTCAAAGTTTTCGGACAGACTCAGAGTCCGCTGCGGTCGGGTGCTTCCAATGCTGCTGCATCGGCAAGTTGGCGGCGCTTGGAGGTTCATGGCAGGGAGAGTGTCTCCCTTCTGCCGCCTGCGTGAGATGATGAGTCTATCGGGACTTTGAGACCTTTTTTTTACTGTGCTCATGGTCTGCTCTTTATCAAATTATGGTATTGCTTTGCACTGTTGTAACTATATGTTATAATTATGTGGTTTTGTCAGTTTTAGTCTTGGTTTGTCCTGTGTTTTCTTGTGATATCATTCTGGAGGAACGTTGTATCATTTTTTAATGTATGCATTTCTAAATGACAATAAACAAGGACTGAGTGTCCTCATCATCTAATCTAATCTAATCTAATTTATCTATTTCAAGTAACCTAACCTTGTGTTCTCTCAAACACATTCACCCACCCGATGCCTCCTGTACTAATATAGAATGGTCATCTTTCCCTTCCCTCTCAATCCTGATGCAAGATCTTGACCTAGAAAATAGCTACACCTTTACAGATGCTGCTAGGTGCAATGAATTTTTCCAGTGTTCTGATTTTATTGTTATAATATAAACAAAAGCAACTATATAAATAAAAACA
Organism: Mobula hypostoma; assembly: GCF_963921235.1. NCBI lineage: Eukaryota > Metazoa > Chordata > Chondrichthyes > Myliobatiformes > Myliobatidae > Mobula > Mobula hypostoma. The sequence continues at coordinate 139,458,591 of NC_086103.1, forward strand.
AAACATGCTGGAACATGTCAACATTTAAAACAGTGTCTAAAAGCAATGAGGAATGCTAATATTTTAGACATTGGTCTTAAAAATACAAAAAAAAAAGCCGGGGGAAAATTCATTCTGCATCTTAAGCACAAAATTTGAACTGTCCTCAAAACACAGGATAAATCCAATCGAGTTAACTACAATCAGTCCTCTTTCAATCATTAGCAAAGTGACAGAAAGGTGTCATCAACAGTGTTATCAAGTGCTATCTACTTACTTAAGCAGATTACTGGTGCTCAGTTTACATTCTACCAGGGCCACGTGGTCCCAAACCTTATCACAAACTTTGTCCAAACATAAGACAAACAGCAAAATTCCAGAGTTAAGATGGAAGTAACTGCACTTGGGATCAAGTCAGCTTTTGGCAAACTTTAGCTTTAATTGGCCCTGGGAAACTGAAGTTCATGAGGATCAAGAGAAAGACACTCAAGAGTTTTGAGTCAGAAACTCACACAAAGGAAAATGAAGATCAATATTTCCAACCTTAGGACATATTGCAAGGGTTCCTCAACGCAGTGTCTGAGTCCAAATATCTATAGAGGCTTCATTAATTACCTTTCTTCCATATTAATTTAGAAGTAGAAATCTTCACTGATGATTTGCACAAATGACAATTCCATTCATAGCACCTCAGCAAATGAAACAGTCCATTCCTGCATGCAGCAGGGCCAGAACTACTACCAGACATAGGCTGATAAAAGGAAAATAACTTCCAATGTGCACGAGCAACAGGCAATGACCATCCCCCATAAGAAAGTCTCTAACCATTATTCTTTACTTTAAATAACAATATCCTGGCAAGCCCCAAGCCATCAGTGTTCTGAAAATCCCCATGACCAGAAATGCAGCTATATTAAATATAGAGCCATAGGAACAGGTCAGCATCTCGGTAATAAAATTACTCCTCAAGAATTCCAGTAGCACCACCCAAACATATGACATCTGTTATCAGAAAAGGTCATGGACAGTAGGTCCATAAGAAAACCAACAGCTATACCTTTCCTTACACATTATCCTTATTTAGAAATATTTTTCTTTGTCACTGTGTCCAGGTTCTAGATCTGCCAGTCCAATAATACCGTGAGGTTACTTTTGCTAGAATGACTTCCGTGGTTCAAGAAAATGACTCACATCCAATTTCTAAAGGGCAAGTTATCAAGGGCATTGAGCACTGTTATGAAATTCTGTTCTATGATTAACAGTATCTGTTTGTCATTGTGGTAAATTTCTGAACCTATATTTGTTGTCTTCCAATGAATGGATATGTCAGAAATATTAACATCAGCATTTTCCTTTGTTTCTATATGCTACTTATTGAATACTTATAGCATTTTATGTTTTATTTTATTAAGTAAAAAGTTCTGAGAGAATAATAAATAGGAGAATAATACACTGCATTCCTATAGAGAAAAATTAGTGTTTGAGTATATGATGATTGACTTCCAAGTTTGGTGTCTGTGATTATGTTTCCTCATTCCAGTAACATGAATCTTCACTGGTATTTGTATAATAACTTCTGCAACAGATGAGAGTTACAGATTGAAAATAATCTTGATGGACATTTTTATGAAATGTAGGAGTAAATTACCACAGAATTAATTCTCTTGATGAAAAGTGATGGAAGTTCTGATCTAATGAGAACAGGTAAATCAATCATTCCCAGGCTTAAATTATGGTTACTGCCAATCCCTCTCAACTAGCATTTACAGAAAAATTGTAAAGATAAGCTGAACACCAATAAAGCCCAGTAGATATTCACTGTTTAAAAGGTAGCTATCTTGCAGATTAGGTATTTGTAACATATAGTTACTGTGTTTACAGGCAGATATTATTTCAGGATTTTTGAGTTCCATTAAAGATCATACCTGACTCATTTTATGCAAAATATTTATTAGACTCCTTTTTCTACACCTAGGCTGCCGGAAGCAGGTCGTTGGGTGATAGTCAGAGGGGGGAAAGTGAAGGTGAGAGGACAGGTAGTGCAGAGTACCCCTGTAGCCATTCCCCTGATTATTTAATTTACCGTCCTGGATACTGTTGGCAGGGACGACTGACCGGGTGTGAGCCACGGTGGCAGGGCCTCTGGCACTGAGTCTGACCCTGTGGTGCAGAAGGGTGGGATGGAGAAGAAGAGAGCTGTCGTCATTGGAGGCTCTATAGTCAGGGGAGCAGACAGGAGATTTTGTGGACGTGAGAAGGACACCCGTATGGTTTGTTGCCTCCCGGGTGCCAGGGTCCGGGATGTCTCTGACCAGGTGCACGACATCCTGGTACAAGAGGGAAAGCAATCAGAAGTCGTGATACATGTTGGCACCAACGACATAGGCAGGAAGAGGGATGAGGTCCTGAAGTGTGAGTTTCAGGAACTAGGCAGAAGGCTGAAGAACAGGACCTCAAGGGTGGCGTTCTCAGGATTGCTGCCAGTGCTACGTGACAGTGATGGTAAGAATTGGAGGAGATGGCAGTTGAATGCGTGGCTGAGGAGTTGGTGCAGGGAGCAGGGTTTTAGATTTTTGGATCATTGGGATCTCTTCTGGGGAAGGTGGGACCTGTACAGATTGGATGGGTTGCACCTGAACTTGAGGGGGAGCAATATCGTTGCAGGTAGGTTTGCTAGCATGGTTCGGGAGGGTTTAAACTAATTTGCGAGGGAGATGGGACCCGGAACGTTAGAGCAGTGGAAGAAGTGCATGGAGTAAAGCCAGATCTAACATATAGAGAGGCTTTGAGGAAAGAGAAGCAGAATAAACGGTGTAAAGGCGGTAAGGTAGAAGGGCTAAAGTGCGTGTACTTCAATGCAAGAAGCATCAGGAACAAAGATGATGAACTGAGAGCTTGGATACATACATGGAATTATGATGTAGTGGCCATTACAGAGACTTGGCTGGCACCAGGGCAGGAATGGATTCTCAATATTCCTGGATTTCAGTACTTTAAAAGGGATGGTGGGGGTGGGAAGGGGAGGAGGGGTAGCATTACTGGTCAGGGATACTATTACAGCTACAGATAGGGTGGGTAGTGTAGCAGGATCCTCTTTTGAGTCAGTATGGGTGGAAGGCAGGAACAGGAAGGGAGCAGTTACTCTATTGGCCCCCTGGTAGCAGCAGAAATATTGAGGAGCAGATTGGGAGGCAGATCTTGGAAAGGTGCAAAAATAACAGAGTTGTTATCATGGGTGACTTTAACTTCCCTAATATTAGTTCCAAGGGTTTAGACAGGGCAGAGTTTGTTAAGTGTGTCCAGGATGGATTCCTGTCACAGTATGTGGACAGGTCGACAAGGGGGAATGCCATACTAGATATAGTACTAGGTAATGAACTGGGTCAGGTCACAGATCTCTCAGTGGGTGAGCATCTGGGGGACAGTAACCACTGCTCCCTGGCCTTTAGCATTATCATGGAAAAGGATAGAATCAGAGAGGACAGCAAAATTTTTAACTGGGGAAGGGCAAATTATGTGGCTATAAAGCTAGAACTTGCGGGTGTGAATTGGGATGATGTTTTTGCAGGGAAATGTACTATGGACATGTGGTCAATATTTAGAGATCTCTTGCGGGATGTTAGGGATAAATTTGTCCCGGTGAGGAAGATAAAGAATGGTAGGGTGAAGGAACCATGGGTGACAAGTGAGGTGGAAAATCTAGTCAGGTGGAAGACGGCAGCATACATGAGGTTTAGGAAGCAGGGATCAGATGGGTCTATTGAGGAATATAAGGAAGCAAGAAAGGAGCTTAAGAAGGGGCTGAGAAGAGCAAGGCAGGGGCAAGAGAAGGTCTTGGCGAGTAGGGTAAAGGAAAACCCCAAGGCATTCTTCAGTTATGTGAAGAAAAAAAGGATGACAGGAGTGAAGGTAGGACCGATTAGAGATAAAGGTGGGAAGATGTGCCTGGAGGCTGTGGAAGTGAGCGAGGTCCTCACTGAATACTTCTCTTCGGTATTCACCAATGAGAGGGAACTTGATGATGGTGAGGATAATATGAGTGAGGTTGATGTTCTGGAGCATGTTGATATTAAGGGAGAGGAGGTGTTGGGAGTTGTTAAAATACATCAGGACAGATAAGTCCCCGGGGCCTGATGGAATATTCTCCAGGCTGCTCCACGAAGTGAGGGAAGAGATTGCTGAGCCTCTGGCTAGGATCTTTATGTCCTTGTTGTCCACGGGAATAGTACTGGAGGACTGGAGGGAGGCGAATGTTGTCCCCTCATTCAAAAAAGGTAGTAGGGATAGTCCGGGTAATAATGGACCAGTGAGCCTTACTTCTGTGGTGGGAGAGCTGTTGGAAAAGTTTCTTAGAGATAGGATCTATGGGCATTTAGAGAATCATGGTCTGATCAGGGACAGTCAGCATGGCTTTGTGAAGGGCAGCTCGTGTCTAACAAGCCTGATAAATAAACCTTCTTTGAGGAGGTGACCAGGCATATAGATGAGGGTAGTGCTGTGGATGTGATCTATATGGATTTTAGTAAGGCATGACAAGGTTCCACACGGTAGGCTTATTCAGAAAGTCAGAAGGCATGGGATCCAGGGAAGTTTGGCCAGGGGAATTCAGAATTGGCTTGCCTGCAGAAGGCAGAGGGTGGTGGTGGAGGGAGTACATTCAGATTGGAGGATTGTGACTAGTGGTGTCCCACAAGGATCTGTTCTGGGACCCCTACTTCTCGTGATTTTTATTAACAACCTGGATGCGGGGGTAGAAGGGTGGGTTGGCAAGTTTGCAGATGACGCAAAGGTTGGTGGTGTTGTAGATAGTGTAGAGGATTGTCGAAGATTGCAGAGAGGCATTGATAGGTTGCAGAAGTGGGCTGAGAAGTGGCAGATGGAGTTCAACCCAGAGAAGTGTGAGGTGGTACACTTTGGAAGGACAAACTCCAAGGCAAAGTACAAAGTAAATGGCAGGATACCTGGTAGTATGGAGGAGTGGAGGGATTTTGGGTACATGTCCACAGATCCCTGAAAGTTGCCTCACAGGTGGATAGGGTGGTTAAGAAAGCTTATGGGCTGTTAGCTTTCATAAGTTGAGGGATAGAGTTTAAGAGTCGCGAGGTAATGATGCAGCTCTATAAAGCTCTGGTTAGTCCACGCTTAGAGTACTGTGTCCAGTTCTGGTCGCCTCACTATGGGAAGGATGTGGAAGCATTGGAAAGGGTACAGAGGAGATTTACCAGGATGCTGTCTGGTTTAGAGAGTATGCTTTATGATCAGAGATTAAGGGAACTAGGGCTTTACTCTTTGGAGAGAAGGAGGATGAGAGGAGACGTGATGGAGGTGTACAAGATTTTAAGAGGAATAGATAGAGTGGACAGCCAGCGCCTCTTCCCCAGGGCACCACTGCTCAATACAAGAGGACATGGCTTTAAGGTAAGGGGTGGGAAGTTCAAGGGGGATATTAGAGGAAGGTTTTTTACTCAGTGAGTGGTTGGTGCGTGGAATGCACTGCCTGAGCCAGTGGTGGAGGCAGATACACTAGTGAAGTTTAAAAGACTACTAGATAGGTATATGGAGGAATTTAAGGTGGGGGGTTATATGGGAGGCAGGGTTTGATGGTCGGCACAACATTGTGGGCTGAAACACCTGTACTGTGCTGTACTATTCTATGTTCTACGTTCTAAATTGCTCACCTCATCATATCAAACATCTTAAGATTTCAAATTAGGTTTAGAGATAGTCTGATATTTTTATGAGACAATGTATTTTTATATTTTATCCTTTGTAAATGATGATGCACACAACAACCACAGCAATGACTCAGAAAGTTCAGACCGGTATGTTTATTTTGCATATTAATAACTTGAACCAGTGGGGATTGGGTGAGAAACCATAATGATTTACTGATAAATAAAGACATATTTCTCTTTTCTCTGCATTCCACATGTTATTGTACTGAATTTTAAAAGATCTTTGTCCAAAATATAAGTGTTTTAAGAATACATTTTCTCTTACCTCAGTGGGGTTAATACATTTCATCATGCATTTAGGGTTTCCTGTCCCTCTGAAATTAATCATATTCTTATAATGCATAAACAGCTGCATGTCCTGCAAACAAAAAAAACATGGTTTATAGTTACATCAATGGGTCAAAAGTAATGAAAGCTCCTGAAAACTAAGAATACAATAATTTACAGTGAACATTCAGCATAAGACACAGGAGCAGAATGAGGCTAATTTGCCCATTGAGTCTGCTCCGCCATTCCATCACGGCTGATTTATTATCTCTCTCAACCCATTCTCCTGCCTTCTGTCCATAACCTTTCATGCCCTGACTAATGAAGAACTTATCAACCTCCGCTTTAAATATATTCAACGACTTGGCTGCCATAGTCAACCATGGCAGTAAATTCTGCAGATTCACTAGGCTCCGACTAAAGAAAATCCTTCTAATCTCTGTTCTCAGTGGGCATCCTTCTATTCTGAAGCTGTGCCCTCTGTTCCTAGACTCTCATCCTGAATAATGGACTCCAACATCTTCCCAAGCACTAAAGTCAGGCTAAAAAAAGGTTCAAAGGTTGAAAGGTTTATTTTATTGTCAACATTCTAGATTCAATTACATTTATTATCAAAAAAATGTATAAATTATACACTTGGGGTTTGCTTCCTCACAGGTAACCAAAAAGCAAGAAACCCGAAAAAACTAATTAAAAAAAAAAGAATAAAAATAAAAAGACCAATACTGCAAGAGAAAGACAAAAATACAAATCATGCAAACAGCATTCGAAACCAAAATTGAGTCCTTGGATCTGAACCCCGGAGAAGCTCGGAGTAAGCCCAAAGTCTCGCCTATCAGTCCATCATATTATCAGGCACCAAGCACAGCAGTCAGGACAGTATTCATAGCCTCAGCACTATGCAGATGACCATTGTCGAGAATGAGTGAAATCGGCTCTTGTCCTGACCGATACCTTTTCAGTCTTTTCAGTTCACCTGGGCCGGTGTTTAAGTTGACCAAACAATGGAACAGTGAAAGGCTCCAGTACCCTGGAGAGAGGAGTGAAGATTGCGGAGAGTGAGCAAAATTGGCTCTCACCTCTGATTCGGGCCAGTATTTAAAATTGTCTAAACAACAAATCGTACCTCGCACAGGGACCTGGCTGAGGCAAAAAGCTCCGGGTCTAGACCTCGCCGCCCAACAGCTCACTCTGGGCCTAGATCATGCCATGCAGCGACTTGCTCCAGGCCCAGATTTTGCTGCCCAGTCTGAAGCCGCTCCCAAGCTCTTCAAGTCAGCTGGGCATCCAGAACAAACCTGGGCCAGTTGTATAGGCACCAAATCTTTTCTGCCTGGTTCCCGACGTCTCCTTTTGGCACCTAGAGCAATCCAATCTCGCTCTCAGGTCAGCTGTATGGGCATCAGAACTCCTCCCGCGGGCCGGCTGGTGGCACAATGACATCAGCGCCGGACCCGGGAGCGGAGGTTCCTGGGTTCGAAACTACTGAGTACGCTTTCCATCCATGCCGGGTTGAGTGTCGAGATCGCAACTCAACCTCATAAAATAAAAGGGAAGAATACCACGAAAATGTCTGTGTGGGGAGTGGCGTGCACACAGTCCCTCTCTCGCTCTGCCCCTTGTAAAAAGCCATGAAAAAGACAGCATCACGGAAGGACGGACGCACGCACACGCACAGACTCGCACGCACGCAGGCACATGCCAAAAAAGAACTCCTCCTGCAACAATTCTGCTGTACACCATCATGGCTCATCCCCCAAACTCGCCTCGCCATCACTCACCTCTTCACTGTTTGCAGCAATAACTTAACACAATTTGCCTCAGAAAAGGAATGTTATAGTGATGTTGTTAGACAGATTTCAGAGCCTTTTGATTACCAGAAAGCTGTCACACATTCAGCAGAGCCATCTTAACCAGAAATAAGCATGTAGAGTACAATTATATAAAGTATGCATGTACAACACAACTCTGATATTCATCTAACTGGCCTTTCTTTTGCTCCCTCCCTTATGAGGTGACATTTGCAGTTTTCCAGTCCTCCATAACTATTCCAGAATCTAGTGATTCTTGAAAGATCATTACTAATGCCTTCACAATTTCTTCAGCCACATCTTTCAGAACCCTGGGGACCTTTCAGCTTCCCAAGCACCTTCTCCCTAGTAATGGCAACTACTCACTTCTGCCCACTCTCGAATTTTTGACATACTGCTAATGTCCTCCACAGTAAAAACTGATGCAAAATACTTATTTTGACTGTCATCTCTTTGTCTTCTGTTACTAAGTCTCCAGAGTCATTTTCCAGTGGCCCAATATCCACTCTTGACTCTCTCTTACTCTTTATATCTCCAAAAAAATTTTGGTATCATCTTTTATATTATTGGCTGGCTTACCTTCATATTTCATATTTTTTCCCCTTATGCCATTTTAGTTGCTTTCTGTTGGCTTTTAAAAGCTTCCTAATCCGCTAACTTTCCGATAATTTTTGCTATGTTATATGTCCTCTCTTTTCCTTTTATGCTGTCTTTGACTTCCCTTGTTAGCCATGATTGCCTCATCCTCCTTGTAGAATACTTGTTTATCTTTGGGTTGTAATTATTCAACATCTTCAGAATTGCCCCCCAAAACTCCAGCCATTTCTGTTCTGCCATCAAACCTGCTAGTCTTCCCTTCCAATCAACTTTGGCCAACTCTTCTCTCATGCCCCTGTAATTCCCTTTACTCCACTGTAATACTGATACATCTGACTTAATTTTCTCCTTCGCAAACTGCAGGGTGAATTCTATCATCACTGACTCCTAAGGGTTCCTTTACCTTAAGCTCCCTAACCAAATCTGGCTCATTGCACAACACCCAATCCAGAATAACCTTTCCCCCAGTGGGCTCAACCACAAGCTGCTCTAAAAATCCATCTTGTAGGCATTCTACAAATTCCCTCTTGGGATCCAGCACCAACCAGAAAATCCCAATCTACCTGCATTTTGAAACCCCCCATGACCATCGCACCATTGCCCTTTTTACATGCCTTTTTGATCACCATTCCAATGTATATCCCACATTCTGAATGCTGTTCTGAGGCCTGTATACAACTCTAATCAGGGTATTTTTACCTTTGTAGTTTCCTAACTCAACCCACAAGGATTCTACATCTCCTGATCCTATGTCACCTCTTTCTAAGGATTTCATTTTATTTTTTTTACCACCAGAGCCACCCCTCCGTCTTCTGCAGCTGGTCTGAGACATCCTTGACCCTAGCACCTGGGTGGCAACACAGCATCCTGATACAGGTTTCCCCCGCCATCCGAAGGTACAGCGTTCCTATCAAACGGTTCGTAAGCCGAAATGTCGTAAAGCGAAGAAACAATTACCATTTATTTATATGGGAAAATTTTGTGAGCGTTCGCAGACCCAAAAATAACCTACCAAATCATGCCAAATAACACATAAAACCTAAAATAACAGTAACATATAGTAAAAGCAGGAATGATATGATACACAGCCTATATAAAGTAGAAATACTTCTCTACAACGATTGCCTGCACAGATCTCTGTAGCGAAAATCTCACGCAAGCGCTCTCGGCAGAAAATCTCACGCAAGCACTGTTGGCATAAAGCGCTCTCCAGTAACCTTTAAACTATGAAGCTGTCAAATCCACCAAATTACACGTAAAAATACACAGCTGATATAAAGTAGAAATAATGTATGTACAGTGTAGTATCACTTACCGGAATTGGGAAAGCACGGAGCACACTGATGGTAGTGTGTTAGACTGAGTCACCGCAGGCTGGGTGGTGCCGTGGCCCCCCCACCCTCCAGGCCGCCGAGTGATACATTGCCGCGAAGAACGCAGGGTTTCCAGCGGTAGCCGGGAGGTACACAGCACATCTTTAAGGAAAAAGCCAAAACAAACCTGCTAATTAATTAGGTGCCGCCCGTAATTGTCGGCCCAGATCAGTGCCGATTTCCGATTGCATCGTCTCTGATCTGGGCCGACAATTACGGGCGGCACCTAATTAATTAGCAGGTTTGTTTCGGCTTTTTTCTTAAAGATGTGCTGTGTGCCTCCTGACTACCGTTGCATTCTCCGCGAATCGGTATCTATCCGTGGCCTGTGGGTTGGGGTGGTGGGACACTGGGGTGTCATCTCATCTTTAGATTTCCATTAGAGCAGGCAGCTCATCTTCTCCTATGACTGCCCGTCTCGATGTCGAAGGTCGAGGTTCGTTGTCTGCTGTGGCTGATGTGGAAAGCTTGCTTGACTGCTGAGCCTTGCGCATTTTTCTATCATACAGTTCTTTGTAAGGACTCAAACCATCCTGCAAATATCCCCTAAACCTACGTACCCTTTCAAAATTAATGTTGTACTTTATCATTACTCATTCGGTTTCGATTGTTATCCTTTTTTCTTCCAATTGCATCAGCTCTTCATCTGTCAGTTCTTGGTGAAGGGATGCCAAAACCTCTTCAACATCATGTTCGTCAGCTTCCACAAGCCAAACTCACATTGTCCTTACTTGGTTCACCACGATCAAAATGCTTAATTATGTCTAGTTTTACCGTAAGTGTAACATCATTACGAGCTCTTTCAGGCTTTTCCGATACCATAGAACTCATCTTGCAAACAGCTGCTCACAGGCACATGTTAAAGCAAAGCAGTTGCAAATCCGGGGCAGAGCGGCTGCTTGGGGTGCGCTGCCTTTTATCGCGCGCTGATTTTTTCGCGTGCTGATTTTTTATTGCGCGCTGAATTTTTTTTTCGTAACAGTGAAAGCACCTTCTGAAAGCGAAAATAGGGTACTAATGCAGGTCTTTCGTAACAGTGAGGTTTCGTAAAGCGAGCGTTCGAAAAGTGGGGGACACCTGGGTACCTTTGAATGAAATGAGATATGTATTCAATTTCCTCAAAAAGTGATAGTAGCTTATAACAGTTATTTCAGGGATTTGATTCCTTTAATAACAAAAAGTGAAAGAAAAATAAAACAAAATAAATATCCAGGTTCTGTATGTCTTATATTGGCACACAGTCTTCCCGATACATAGGTCAATTGAATATTCTACATCTGGTCCTAGTTGGTCTCCGAGTCTACTGCTGGTCTGTGATATAATTGTATTGCAGGTATATCTGCTTTCATAAAGCACCTTCTTCAGTAATCCTCCTAAGAGGATCTGTTCATTCAACATAAGATGCACTGTTCCATTGTGATGTCTAATGAACTTTGGTGTGGTGTGTACAGAATATCCACTACCTCCTGTCACAGTAGTGGATGCATTAGTGATAATTTTTCAAAACTCTTTAGATTCTGGACTAGTTCCTGAGGATTGGAGGGTGGCTAATGTAATCCCACTTTTTGAAAAAGGATGGAGAGAGAAACCAGGGAATTATAGAAACATAGAAACATAGAAAATAGGTGCAGGAGTAGGCCATTCGGCCCTTCGAGCCTGCACCGCCATTTATTATGATCATGGCTGATCATCCAACTCAGAACCCAGCCTTCCCTCCATACCCCCTGACCCCTGTAGCCACAAGGGCCATATCTAACTTCCTTTTAAACATAGCTAATGAACTGGCCTCAACAGTTTGCTGTGGCAGAGAATTCCACAGATTCACCACTCTCTGTGTGAAGAAGTTTTTCCTAATCTCAGTCCTAAAAGGCTTCCCCTCTATCCTCAAACTGTGACCCCTCGTTCTGGACCTCCCCAACATCGGGAACAATCTTCCCGCATCTAGCCTGTCCAATCCCTTTAGGATCTTATACGTTTCAATCAGATCCCCCCTCAATCTTCTAAATTCCAACGAGTACAAGCCCAGTTCATCCAGTCTTTCTTCATATGAAAGACCTGCCATCCCAGGAATCAATCTGGTGAACCTTCTTTGTACTCCCTCTATGGCAAAGATGTCTTTCCTAATTATAGACCGGTTAGCCTAACATCGGTGGTGGGGAAACTGCTAGAGTCAGTTATCAAAGATGTGATAACAGCACATTTGGAAAGCGGTGAAATCATCGGATAAAGTCAGCATGGATTTGTGAAAGGAAAATCATGTCTGACGAATCTCATAGAATTTTTTGAGGATGTAACTAGTAGAGTGGATAGGGGAGAAGCAGTGGATGTGGTATATTTGGATTTTCAGAAGGCTTTTGACAAGGTCCCACACAGGAGATTAGTGTGCAAACTTAAAGCACACGGTATTGGGGGTAAGGTATTGATGTGGATAGAGAATTGGTTGACAGTCAGGAAGCAAAGAGTGGGAATAAATAGGACCTTTTCAGAATGGCAGGCAGTGACTAGTGGGGTATTGCAAGGCTCAGTGCTGGGACCCCAGTTGTTTACAATATATATTAATGACTTGGATGAGGGAATTAAATGCAGCATCTCCAAGTTTGCGGATGACACGAAGCTGGGCAGCAGAGTTAGCTGTGAGGAGGATGCTAAGAGGATGCAGGGTGACTTGGCTAGGTTAGGTGTGTGGGCAAATTCATGGCAGATGCAATTTAATGTGGATAAATGTGAGGTTATCTACTTTTGTGAGAAAAACAGGAAAACAGATTATTATCTGAATGGTGGCTGATTAGGAAAAGGAGGGGTGCAACGAGACCTGGGTATCATGATACACCAGTCATTGAAAGTGGGCATGCAGGTACAGCAGGCGGTGAAAAAGGGGAATGGTATGCTGGCATTCATAGCAAGAGGATTCAAGTACAGGAGCAGGGAGGTACTACTGCAGTTGTACAAGGCCTTGGTGAGACCACACCTGGAGTATTGTGTGCAGTTTTGGTCCCCTAATCTGAGGAAAGACATTCTTGCCATAGAAGGAGTACAAAGAAGGTTCACCAGATTGATTCCTGGGATGGCAGGACTTTCATATGAAGAAAGACTGGATCGACTAGGCTTATACTTGCTGGAATTTAGAAGATTGAGGGGGGATCTTATTGAAGCGTATAAAATCCTAAAGGGATTGGACAGGCTAGATGCAGGAAGATTGTTCCCGATGTTGGGGAAGTCCACGACGAGGGGTCACAGTTTGAGGATAAAGGGGAAGTCTTTTAGGACTGAGATGAGGAAACATTCTTCACATAGGATGCACTGGTGAATCTGTGGAATTCTCTGCCACAGGAAACAGTTGAGGACAGTTCATTGGCTATATCTAAGAGGGAGTTAGATATGGCCCTTGTGGCTAAAGGGATCAGGGGGTATGGAGAGAAGGCAGGTACAGGGTTCTGAGTTGGATGATCAGCCATGATCATACTGAATGGCGGTGCAGGCTCGAAGGGCCGAATGGCCTACTCCTGCACCTATTTTCTATGCTTCTATGTTTCTAACCACAGACTATACTGCAGGGTCTACACACCCCACAGGCAGGCTGCGCAGCAGGTTCAGCAATTACACTCGTGAACACGCACGTTCCAGCTAAGTATTTAAATCCCTTCTTTTCAATGTAGTCTTGTTGAGACTTGAGCAAAGCACAGCAACGTTATGCTCCCTGCTAACCTTTGTCCTTGTCTGAGAAAGGGGACTACCATGTTGACTGATGCTGGAAAAGAGCGGTATTCATTCAGTATTTAGATAATCCTTTCAGCCTTGGTGTTGGCATTTAACTTTTGGTCTGAGAATTTTAATTATCGGCACTGTTCTCTAGCGTTTATTGTTTTCCTTTCCCTTAAAATTCTGCAAAGTTCTTATTAAAGTCAGTGAACTGTCGACCTGCTTCAGTGTCTCTCTCTCTGTGTGCTTGTGCCATACCCAAATGTTCTGACACTTTATGTCATGTCTGATGTCCATCTGTTGCCAGCTTCAGCCTTGCTGTATCTCCAGCTTTTACTGGTAGCAGCTCTTTGACAATACATCTTTGACTATAGACCTTTGAGCAACTCACAGTGTTTTGCTAAATTTGGTATCAACTCGTCTATTCATAAGTCTCCTGGGTTGGGGAGTTTGCAAAAGGCTAGGATGCTCAAATAGGGACAGATTCTGATGAGATAGCTTTCTTCAGCAGTTCCTTGGACATCTTTACAGAGATAAGACCATAAGTTATAGCAGCAGAATTAGATCATTTGGTCCATCAAGTCTGCTCCACCATTTCATCATGGCTGATCCATTTCCCTCTCAGCCCCAGTCTCCTGCCTTTTACCCAGGCTACTGTGGGAGGTGAGGGAGGAGATTGCTGAGCCACTGGCGATGACCTTTGCATCATCAATGGGGATGGGAGAGGTTGCAGAGGATTGGAGGGTTGTGGATGTTGTTCCTTTATTCAAGAAAGGGAATAGAGGTAGCCCAGAAAATTATAGAGCAGTGAGTCTTACTTCAGTGATTGGTAAGTTGATGGAGAAGATCCTGAGAGGCAGGATTTATGAACATTTGGAGAAGTTTCATATGATTAGGAATAGTCAGCATGCTTTGTCAAGGGAAGGTCGTGCCTTACCAGCCTGATTGAATTTTTTGAGGATGTGACTAAACACATTCGTAAAGGAAGAGCCGTAGATGTAGTGTATATGGATTTCAGCAAGGCATTTGATAAGGTACCCCATGCAAGACTAATTGAGAAAGTAAGGAGGCATGGGATCCAAAGGGTCATTGCTTTGTGGATCCAGAACTGGCTTGCCCACAGAAGGCAAAGAGTGGTTGTAGACGGGTCATATTCTGCATGGAGGTCGGTGACCAGTGGTGTGCCTCAGGGATCTGTTCTGGGATCCTTACTCTTACTCTGGATGAGGAAGTGGAAGGATGGGTTAGTAAATTTGCTGATGACACAAAGGTTGGAGGTGTTGTGGGTAGTGTGGAGGGCTGTCAGAGGTCACAGCGGGACATTGATAGGATGCAAAACTGGGCCTAGAAGTGGCAGGTGGAGTTCAACCCAGATAAGTGTGAAGTAGTTCATCTTGGTAGGTCAAATATGGTGGCAGAATATAGTATTAATGGTCAGGCTCTTGGCCGTGTGGTGGATCAGAGGGATCTTGCGGTCCGAGTCCATAGGACGCTCAAAGCAGCTGCACAGGTTGACGCTGTGGTTAAGAAGGCATACGGTGTATTGGCCTTCATTAATCGTGGAATTGAATTTAGGAGCTGAGAAGTAATGTTGCAGCTATATAGGACCCTGGTCAGACCCCACTTGAAGTACTGCGCTCAGTTTTGGTCGCCTCACTACAGGAAAGAGGTGGAAGCCATAGAAAGGGGGCAGAGGAGATTTACAAGGATGTTGCCTGGATTGGGGAGCATGCCTTATGAAAACAGGTTGAGTGAACTCGGTCTTTTCTCCTGGGAGCGACAGAGGATGAGAGGTGACCTGATAGAGGTGTATAAGATGATGAGAGGCATTGATCGCGTGGATAGTCAGAGGCTTTTTCCCAGGGCTGAAATGGTTGCCACAAGAGGACACAGGTTTAAGGTGCTGGGGAGTAGGTACAGAGGAGATATCAGGGGTAAGTTTTTTACTCAGAGAGTGGTGAGTGCGTGGAATGGGCTGCCGGCAACAGTGGTGGAGGTGGATACGATAGGGTCTTTTAAGAGAGTTTTAGATAGGTACATGGAGTTTAGAAAAATAGAGGGCAATGGGGAAGTCTAGTAATTTCTAATGTAGGGACATGTTCGGCACAACTTTGTGGGCCAAAGGGCATGTATTGTGCTGTAGGTTTTCTATGTTTCTATCATTTTGTCAACCAGAGGGTGCAATCTGGAATTTACTGCCTGAGAATGTGATGCACTCAGTATTTTAAAGTACTTAGACTGCACACTTCTGAATTGTTAAAGTAGGGGATGAGGTAACATCCTGTAGAACAAGTACCTCACTATCATTAAAGTGTTGCAATACAGACTCTGCTGTGACCGACTCCTTGATTAATTTTAGCATATGTTCATGTGCTTCCAACGAACATTATTTCCAAGTGGTTTACACATTTCACTGAAGTGAGGCAAGAGCTTGTTCAAAGTTAATAAAGCTCAGTAAGGGAAAGAATTACAGATAGTTATAGCTCTCATGTCCATAGGCAGAATGTGAGGTGAATTTATATTGGGGATTGTTGGACCATTTCAGGGAGATCCAAGAGAACAAGCAGGGAGTGGAACAGAGGACTGAAATGAGAAGCAACCAGAAGCCTGTTCTGCACACAAAAATTCTTCCGTTTTCAAATCTATATCCGGTTTCTCCATTGCAGAGCACTTCATTTTGACAACACTCTATGCAATGCATTGAAAGGGGAGAAGTGCAATTGAATTGATGCTTAACCTGGAAGGACAGGGTTACTGGAGAGTGGAAAGCAAAATGGTAAAAGGGCAGGTGTTGCATCTTCTACAATTGTACGAAAAAGTGCTGTGAGAGGGAATTGCTTGTTGGAAAGGTAAGGATGAATCTGAGAGTTGCAGAAGGAACAGTTCATTTGGAGTGCTGAAAAATAAGGAGAGCAGAAAATGTACTGGTTTTGGAATCTTTTCAGAAATGGTGGAGTATGATCCATTGAATGCTGAAGTTGTTGGGGTGGAAGGTGAGGGCTAGGGGAACTCTAGGGAAACAGACTAACTGGCAGATGTTCAAGGAGGCCACATCAAATGGAGAAGACACAGGTCTTGAGGAATATGCCTCATATGTCACTAACTACATCAGTAAGCTGATACCTCAAAAACGGTCATCTCATGGCCCAACCAGAAACCCCGGCTGAATGCGGTGTGCACTCCCTACTAAAAGCCTGCAATGCTGCCTTTAAGTCAGGTGATGGAACAGCTCTCAGAGCAGTCAGGAGAAACCAAGAGGGCAAAGATTGCCTATGCACAAAACAATTCAAGACACCTGTCCAATAACGATCCCCAGCATGTGTGGTTGGGCATCAAGGATATTACTGACTACAGAAGGAAAAACAGTGTTGACTGTCCCAGCAATACCTCATTCCCTGAGGCTTTAAACAATTTTTATGCACACTTCAAGACATGCAACACAATGCCAGAAACGAAAGCTACCCCTCCCAGGTGAGCAGCCACTGTCTGGAACAGCAACAGATGTGAGAAGGACTCTGCAGAGAGTCAACAGAGAGTAAGGCAGCTGGGCCAGAGAACATCCCACCAGGTACTCAGGGAGTGTGCACACCAGCTCACTGACATCTTCACAGACATCTTCAACACTTCGCTCATCCCGACTGCTGTCCCCACATCTTTCAAATCAGCCACCATCAGCTGTGTACCAAAGAAGTCTGCACCTGCAGACCACCGTCCGGTGGCACTGACACCAAATATCATGAAGTGCTTTGACTATCTGGTAATGGCACACATCAAAGATCCCATTCCTGACACACTGGACACTCACCAATATGCTTACTGACAGAACTGCTCTACGACAGGTGCCACAGCGTCTGTCACACACCTGGGCCCTGACAGACCTAGAAAACAAGGACACTTATGTCAGTGTGCTGTTTCTGAATTTCAGTTCAACATTCAACACTATTGTCCCACAGACCTTGGTGAACAAAATCTTACTTGTCGGTCTAAATACACCACTGTGCAACTGGGTGTTGGACCTCTTAACCAATAGACCTCAGACAGTCAGGATGCACAACCTCTCCTCCCTCCCAATCATTCTCAACACAGGTCCCTCCCCCCACCCCCAGGCTGTATGCTGAGCCCATTGCTGTACACTCTGCTCACATGTGACTGCATAGCTAAACACCTGAGTAATCCCATTCTCAAATTCCTCGGTGACACCACAGTTATCAATAACGATGAAATGGCCTACGGAGGGGAGGTGGAAGAGGGCCTGGGGCCGGGCAAATAACCTCTTCCTCAATGTCAACAAGACAAAGGAGATGGTTATCAACTTCAGAAGAATTTGCACCATTCAAACTCCCCCTTACATTGGTGCAACAGCACTGGAAACTGCAAGCAGTTTTAAACTCCTGGGAATGCATATCACACACAACCTCTCATGGTCCCAGAACACATCCTAAGCTCACTATCGCCTTTACTCTCTGAAGAGGCTGAAGAGAACTGGACTTTGCACATCCATACTCACGTCATTCCACAGTAGAGACCATCCTAACAAGCTGCATCACTGCTTGGTACAGATATGGCACTGCATCAGATAGGAAGGCTCTACAACAGATCAAAACTTCCCAGCATATCACCAGCATCAGCCCACTTGCCATTAAGGACATTTATGCAGAAATGTGCCAGAAAAGGGCCAGTAACATCATGAAAGATCCTACCCAATCTGCTTTTTGTCCCACTCCCATCTGTGAGGAGGATTCAAGGCATCCAAGCACATCTCCACTCACTAACCCACCCCTCCACCACTAACCTAACCACCACTACCTTATCATTTCCTGTTAATCAGCTTATGTACAGACACTCCCGTGCCTGGAGTCACTTTATGGATATCTATCAATCTACATATAAGCTAACTTATGTATTTATATTTTTTGTGTTTTTTTAACTATTGTGAGTGGTACTGTAGTGTAATGGTTAGCACAATGGTGTACAGTGCTGCATTGGATCTGGAGTAACAATTATTTTGTTCTTCTTTATAGCTGTGTACCGGAAATGACATTAAACAATCTTGAATGTTCAATGTTTAACCAAACTGGAAGAAGTAGGATGAAAACTGAAATATAGGAAATCCTGTAAGTGAGAAGTGATCCAAAGCCCTGTCTGTTATAGTACAGAGAAACCTCTGTTATAGTACGGAGAAACCATGGCTGAGGGAAAAGGAAGGTCTGTTGAAAGCACTATAGTCTTGTCATCAAAGCAGATTAACACTGGAGAAGGACAAATTAGGAGAATTGAATGGATTCTATAGTGCAAGCAGTGTAGTGGGAGAGATTAAAAATAGCTGTGAAATTAATCTGTCTTCTGAGATGAAAATAAAGATGTCAGAAAAGAGAATTCAGACAGAAACCATGTGAAAGTGAGATTAGGGTGGGAGCAGAGTTAATAAACTTTCATGTTCTCTACAAATTTAGGAAGCAGCAACAATGTAGAACCAAATCAAATATCCAACAAAGATATTGGTAGAATTGGGGTCATGTGAGGTCACCTTTGAATTGCAGAAAGTGAGTGGAGTTAAGGACATTGTTCAATATATCAATGACTTTAGCAGGTGAAAGAGTAGTTGGGGAAATGGACTGGTTGAGCCTCTGCTGTTCAAGGAAGAAGGGAAGAGACCTCAGATCATTGTGTTTTGAGATGGTATGGAGGAATTAGGCAGCTGTGGTGAGGATTGGGAAGATGGGACCAGTCAAAGTGGTGGGGGAAAGTTGGAAGGGGAAAAGAGTAAGTTAAGGTAGGAATAAGCAGGATTTTTAGGTAAGAACAAACTGAAAGAATGGATCTTAAGGAAAAAGGAGGCAGTGCATCATTGGGGAGATGTGGGCTGCAAGCTGCAGAGGGAAGATATTCTGAGGATGCGAGGTTGGTGACTGGGAGACAACGAGCTGATGTTCTGTGGCCAGGTCATGCACCAGTGGGAGATATGAGAAGGTGCCTGAAAGTTAACATCCAACTCCTGCAACGTACCTAACTATAACAGCTCCGCCCTTGCCAAATGTTCTAATGTTAATGTCAGACTTGGTCCTTTGTTAGCAGATGATGCAAGTTCAAGGTTGGGGGGGGGGTATAGAGGCAAAAATAGGTTAAATAAAGTACAGACAAGACAGGAAGTGGCCTGTCAACTTTTATTATTGACACGAGTTAACCTGGAAATGGTTGTGTATTATTCACTTTGAGTTAAATTAAATTGCATTTACTTTGCATTGAGTTATATAATCTAACTTCTATGCTCAACATTTCTTTCAAACCTTGAAACATTGAAATGTCCTTCAGACATTTCCTTCAGCCCCAAACAGAAAATTACAACATCTCCTGAAATAGCAATTATGGTATCTTGTCTAACAATTATAGATATTTATTTTAAAAGGTTATTTTCATATTTAGAAACAATCATAAAGACCATTTTAATTCTGCTATTTTTGGAAAATATGGCAAAGCAATAATCTGAATTTTCATATCATCTCTCACAGCTTCAAGATGTATTAAAATATTTTCCCTATTGACATAATTTGAAAATGTAGTTACTGTTATAATGTAGTTCACGTGGCATAATTATTGATGGTAGGTAAAAATTGAGGGATGCTGTACATGGAAACAAAATTTTAAAATATTCAACTTATTAGTAATACCATCCATCACTGCAAATTGTCAATTTAGTATATAGCAAAACTTACAATATATCTTCTCCATGCTCTTTGTATTATTCTTGCTGAATTTTCTAATTTTTTAAGAGTTGCTTGTTGCTTCTCAGCTTCAGGGATCTCACGCATACTTATCTTGGTTGCAAAGATTTCACCGGTAGGAGTCCTGTAGATAGGGCATTTTTTGTCCTCTCTCTTACTTCCGTCAAACATTAATGCTTCAACACTTTAAAAAATAATAACTTAACATTAATTTGTGAGTTGCATTCTACAAAGCAAATTTGACAGTCTTTCCTAAATTCTGAATAATGTACACTCTTTCCTGTTGGTCTGGTCAAGTTTGTAAAGACAGATTCCAAATGGTCTCCTAAAATACAAATATAATGGCCAAACCCTCCTCTACTCATTGAGTTAGTTCACAGATTTACATGCATCAGTTTTATCTTTGACTCTCCCCATCTATCCTGTAAGTATCATTGTGAAAATTGCATTGTAATGTTAAGGAAAAAATAATAAAAATCTTTAAATTGGCATTTGAAGCCTTTTTTGGGCAATAAGGAACTTCTACAAAAGTAAATGGTTATATTTTAGTGTGTTTAATATAACCAGTAAGTCATTAATGGAAGTGGAACAAGATTGATGGTTTTCATTCATCCATGTTTGCAGTCATCAATGATACAACAAATTGCATTTATGCAGAATGTTGCATTTATATGGTTATATAGAATTTATGTATGAACAAGTGCAATATCTTGAGAAGTTTAATACTGAGTCACAGATGGAATCATCAGGAAAAGATATCCAAAACCTTAGTCAAAGCGGTAGGCTTTAGTCAACAACTTAAAGGAAGATGCAGAGAAAAGCAAAGTTGTTTGGGGAGGGCCTTTCAAAGCGTAGTGCCGAAACAACTGAAAGCTTAGACCACTAATAATGGAATGATCAAAACTGGAGACGTTCAATATACTTTGTATCAGGACAGGAGCACCACAGAAATCATAAAAGCTTTTTCTCCTGGAGGATAGGAAAGAATTAGTTAAAAACAAGCATGAGGACTTCAATACTGACATTGTTGAACCAGAAATTAATGTACCTCCGAGAGCAGTTAGGTATCTGCCTTGGAATGGTCACTGAATAGGGCTTTGTAACACAGTCAAAATGCTGGAGGAACTCAGCAGGCCAGGCAGCATCTATGGAAAAGAGTACAGTCGACGTTTTGGGCAGAGACCTTTCAGCAGGTTCCAAATCATCGACTGTACTCTTTTCTATAGATGTTGCCTGGTCTACTGAGTTCCTCCAGCATTTTATCTGTGTTGCTTGGATTTCCAGCATCTGCAGATTTTCTCTTGCTTGTGAATGGGGCTTTGCGCTAGTTAAGATACAATCAGGAGAGTGATTATATGTAACATGGAAGAACTACCTGGAGACTATCTTAATAATCACACATAGAGATAACAAAGTCTAGATGAAGGGTTCAGCATCAGATGAACAAAGATAGGGAAAGAGGCATAAAAAGGAAACCTTATTATAGATACATATTCAAAATGGGATCAAATGCAGAATCAATGGTCTAGCTTAAATTCAGATACTCTCCAAGAAGAATAATGAAACTGTGCACAATGTTTGTAGTGGGGTCCAAAGATAGCACATTCATTTTTTCCCAATATTTAGTTGAATGGAGGTCTTTGTTCATTCATCACTGGCTGATGAAAAGAAAGTGTGCCAAATCAGTAGTGGGGTTAAGAGGGGTGGAATAGCTATAAAGTCTGGTATACTTCTGCAAACCTCTAGAACCTACTGTTGCCTTTTGGATAGTATCACTGAAGGGCAAGGCGTACTTAGCAGAAGGGTGGGCTAAGCTCGTGATTAGATAGTATTTGTTGTGTTATTAATTAACAGATTTGCTTCTTTTCAACAGAAGTCAGAAGTGATGATGTCTGATAGGAGACTCAATAGTTAGGGGAATGGAGAGCACATTCTGTGGCTGCAAGAGAGAAGCCAGGATGGTATCTTGCCTCCCAGGATGTCTAGAACAGCTGCAGAAGATTCTTAAGATGGAGGGTGAGCAGGCAGAAGTGCATATTGACACCAATGACATAGGTAGAAAGGGGAAAGAAGTCCCATACAGTGAGTGTAGGGAGTCAGGGAAGACACTGAAGAGCAGGACCTCCAATGAAGCAATCTCTGGATTAGAGTACTCCTGGTACCATGCCTGGGCAGGAATAGGATGATAGTACAGATGAATGAGTGGCCGAGAAAGTGGTGTAGGGGACAGGGTTTCAGATTTCTGGATCACTGGGATCTCTTCTGGGGAAGGTATGACGTGTACAAAAAAGGACAGGCTATAACTGAACCCGAAGGGGACCAATATCCTTATGGGCAGGATTGCCACAGCTGTTTGGGAGGGCTTAAACTAAGTTAGCAAGGGGATGGGAACTGGAGTAATAGGGCTGAGGATGGGCATTTGGTACACAAGTCAAAGCAGTGTGTGGTGACTCTGAGGAAGGACAGGCAGATGATAGGGCAAAATTGCAGAAGATGAGTCGAAGTGTAAATTGATGGCAAAATTGAAGAGGGTGATACATACAGGCTTGAAGGTGTTATATTTGAATGCACGCATATACGGAATAAGGTAGATGATCTTGTAGCGCAGTTAAGAGATTGGCAAGTATGAGGTTGTGGGCATTACTGAGTCGTGGCTGAAAGAAGATTGCAGTTTGGATGTAGGATGTAGAATCCATGTAGGTAGAGCTAAGAAAATGCAAGGGTAAATGGGACCCTGATGGGAGTTATATAGAGGTTCCGAACAGTAGCCAGAATGTGAGATATAAATTTCAGCAAGAACTAGGAAAGGCATGTAATAAGGTCAATATTACAATAGTCATGGGGGATTTCAATATGCAAGGGGAAGTGTTTTCCTAACTTGTCTGCTCCTATCCCTCTCCAATGCTATGGTAAAAGAGATAGAATTATGATCAAAACGCTCTCCCACTGACAGACCTGACACCTGACCAGGTTCATTTCCCAATACCAGATCAAGTACAAACTCTCCTCTTGTAAGCTTATCTACATATTTTGTCAGAAAACCTTCCTAAACACACGTAACAAACTCCACCCCATCGAAATCCCTTGGTCTAGGGAGATAACATTCAATATTGGGGATATTAAAATCTCCCATCATGACAACCCTGTTATTATTGCACTGTTCCAGAATCTGTCTCCCTATCTGCTCCTCGATGTCCCTGTTACTATTGGGTGGTCTATAAAAAACACCTAGTTGAATTATTGACCCCTTCCTGTTTCTAACTTCCACCCACAGAGATTCTGTGGACAATCCCTCCATGACTTCCTCTTTTTCTGCAGCTGTGACACTGTATCTGATCAGCAGTGCAGCGCCCCCACCTCTTTTGCCTCCCTTCCTATCCTTTCTGAAACATCTAAAACCTGGCACTTGAAGTAATCATTCCTGCCCCTGAGCCATCCAAGTCTCTGTAATGGCCACAACATCATAGCTCCAAGTAATGATCCACGCTCTAAGCTCATCCACTTTGTTCATGATACTCCTTACATTAAAATAGACACATCTCAAACCATCAGTCTGATCACATCCATTCTCTATCACCTGCCTATCCTCCCTCTCGCACTGTCTACAAGCTTTCTCTATTTGTGAGCCAACCACCCCTTCCTCCGTCTCTTCAGTTCAGTTCCCACCCCCAGCAATTCTAGTTTAAACTCTCCCCAATAGCCTTAGCAAACCTCCCTGCCAGGATATTGGTCCCCTTGGATTCAAGTGCAACCCATCCCTATTGTACAGATCACGCTTGCCCCAAAAGAGATCCCAAGGATCCAGAAATCTGAATCCCTTCCCCCTGCTCCAATCTCTCAGCCACGCATTTTCCTCCACCTCACTCTATTCCTATACTCACTGTCACGTGGCACAGGCAGTAATCCTGAGATTACCAGCCTTGTGGTCCTGTTTCTCAGCTTATTTCCTAACTCCCTGTAGTCTGTTTTCAGGATCTCCTCCCTTTTCCTACCCATGTTGTTGGTACCAATATGTACCACGACCTCTGGCTGTTCACCTTCTCACTTCAGGATATTGTGGATACGATCAGAAACATCCTGGACCCCGGCACCTGGGAGGCAAACTACCATCGTGCTTCTTTCCTGTGTCCACAGAATCGCCTGTCTGACCCACTAACTATAGAGTCCCCTATCACTGCTGCCTCCCTCTTCCTTTCTCTACCCTTCTGAGCCACGGGACCAGACTCTGTGCCAGAGGTGCGGCCACTGTTGCTTCCCCCAGGTAGGCCGCCGCCCCCCAACAGTTCTCAAACAGGAGTACTTATTGTCAAGGGGTACAGCCACAGGGGTGCTCTCTAGCCTCTGACTCCTGCCCTTCCCTCTCCTGACTTAACTGTCTCCCAAGGCCCCGGTGTGACTACTTGCTTATAGCTCCTCCCTATCACCTCCTCACTCTCCCTGACCAGACGAAGGTCATCGAGCTGCATCTCCAGTTCCCTAACCCGGTCCCTAAGGAGCTGCAGCTTGATGCACCTGGCGCAGATGTGGTCATCTGAGAGGCTGGAAGTCTGTCGGACACTCCACATCTGACACCCAGCACAGAACACTGGCCTCGCAGACATACTTCCTATTCCTATTCTTTACAGGTAACTTACCTCGCATTGACCCATTACCGCCAACTCCCTATTGAGCCAAAGCCCTCCTACTCTGATGCCCGCTGTATAAAGCTGGCTTCTTTTAAAATTCCTCCTGGCAGACTAACTCGCTGAACTCCACGCACCTGCTCAGTCGCGCCTCAATCAAACCACTGAAGAAAAAATGCTCACCTTTTAAATTCTTCCTGCCGGTCTAACTCACTGACGTCCATAAGGTGCAAAACATTCAAAATAGCAAGCAAATTTCAAAATAGCGAGCAAAAAAGCATGTTCACTCAAAAAACATACATAGTCCAAGACCATGA
This sequence comes from Mobula hypostoma, assembly GCF_963921235.1. Taxonomy (NCBI): domain Eukaryota; kingdom Metazoa; phylum Chordata; class Chondrichthyes; order Myliobatiformes; family Myliobatidae; genus Mobula; species Mobula hypostoma. Next base: position 139,483,713 of record NC_086103.1, read on the forward strand.
GCGACGATGTCCGGCAATGAATGTTACAGTCTCCCAGCAGTGTGCAGACACATGCAACTCAGCCTGTCATTACACAGCTCGAACACAGAAGGGCAGTAACAGCAGGAGGGGACAACTCCCAGTCGAGCGCAGACGCCACGCTGTAGCACATCCACAGCTCTCACCTGGTATGCAGCAGCAGGCAAACACGAGGCTTGAGGTCTAGTCCTCGCTACAACTGAGTCTACACAGATCCCATGTCGCCTGTCCCTTCCACCAAACAAGGGTAACAGGCCTGCAGCAACTTAGATTACCACTGTCCAACAGAGTCTTACAATCACAAGTGAAATGTCTGAGACAGTCTGCCACAGTTATACTGCATCAACTCCGATGCTTCCGAACAGCGGGCAGCCACATGGCCTGTAGACAGGTCAGCTCCTAAATTCCCAGCTGGCTACTCCACACCCTGGTGGGCTCCTCCGATATCCCAACAGGCTCCTCTGATATCCTGACCATCTCCCGTCCCAGTATCCCAACTGGCCCCTTCGATACCTCAGCATCATGGCCAACCCCTTCGACTTCTTGGCCGACACCAGTCCAGCTACTCTGAACAACGAGCAGCTCACTGACGGAGTAGCCCTGTAGTACCTGAAGTTCTTGGAGTAGAATTGTCTTTGGACCATAAAAAGCAAATTTTACGAAGTAAAAAAACAGCCATGGTTGGCCCCCTGAGAGGCTGCTGCATTCGCACATGACACCATCTTACTGGGAAAGGAGGTTCACAAGAAAAATCTCAGGAATAAAAGGGTTAACTTATGAGGAGCATTTTATGGCTCTGGGCTTGTATTCATTGGAATTTAGAAGAATGAGGGAGAATCTCATTTAAGCATATCGAATATGGAAAGGTCTCGATAGAGTGGATGGGAGAGGATGTTTCCGATAGTGGGTAAGCCTAGAGCCAGAGGCACAGCCTCAGAATAGAGGGACCTCCATTTTGTTAAGGTAGAGGGTGGTGTATCTGAGGAATTCATTGCCAAAGATGACCATAGAGGCTAAGCCATTGAGTATCCTTAAAGTAGAGGTTATGTGTTCTTTGGTAGTCAGGGCATCAAAGGTTATGGGGGAGAAGGCAGGGGAACGGTGTTGCGAAGGATAATAACACAGCCATTATGGAATGGCAGAGCTGACTCGATGGGCCAAATGGCCTAATTCTGCTCCTATGCCTTATGGTTTTATAGTCTTGTATGTAGCTTGTTCACTTAAGATTTTTAATCAGTGATGACACCCCATGGCAAAGCAGAGATGATAATATATTTAAACATCAAGGGAGATAGTTAGCCTGTTGGCGATGTCACTGATCAACATTTGTGCAGAATAAATATTACTGGTATTTCCTGACGGATCAAGCCTAAACATTACACTGTATTATTCAAGGAATGGAACTGAATAGTCATTAAACAGTTCCACTTCCAACGTAGTAATGAAGGGATTATCATTGATGAATCTGAAGATGGCTTGCTTGGGGTCATGTCCCAGGGAACCTCTGTCATCTGGCCTGCATGACGGGTATTCCCTGGGAAGAAAATACTGCCTCACAACTCCAAGAGTTGAAGGGCTGTATGACTATGATTAACATGTGTCCAAAAGCCTGCTTAAGCAAGAAAAACTGGACTTGATAGCTGCATTTTAATACTTGCATCACCTGAGCAAATTATTTTCAGCTCTAACTGGGCGTAACAGATTTTAAATGTTTTGTTTTGGCACCGTGAGCAGATTTGGTTCTAACACAGTAAGAAAAGAACAACATGCACTAAGAACTGTGTTCACCTAAATAACTCACATCTACTAAGAATAAGTATAAATACAGATATTCGAATTAGAACAAAAACAGAAGATGCTGGTAACACACAGCAGGTCAAGTAGCATCAATAAAAGACAATTTATGTTCCAGGTCAAAGAACTTATGTTAGGACCAGAATTGAAACTTAAAACCTATTTGTGTAATTTGTATAGAATACTTGGATTCCTTTCACTTTTGGAAAATGTATAAATAAAGGACAGGTATTTAAACCATCTTTCTATTCTAAATGGAAAAACACTATAAACAAAAAGAAAATCTTCAGGTGTTAAAAAGTTTGATCTGTGTTCACCTTATTACCAATTAGCTATGCATTAAATAAAGGGTTGCTATAAGGCAAGCCCTGGTAGCAGTTTCATGAGTCTTTTCTGCACATTTTCTAGCTTATTGACATCCTTCCTATAGCTGGGCAACTGGAAATACATATAGTATTCTAAGTGTGGTCTCACCAACAACTTGTGCAGCTGTAACATAACGTCCCATCTCCTATCCCACAGGTCCAAAAGGGCTCCCTCACTGACTCTTTAGTCACCTGCCATGCCTCATTGCCCAGTGTGAGGGATAGCGCTGACCCCTCTCTGATATGGTTTGAATTAATTTTCATGGACACATTTAACAAATTCTGCCCCAATCAAGCCCTTTGCAATCTAATTTTGCTGCTCTAATTCCTGTTGATACTTAGGGGTCTACTGTACAATCCTCTCACAGTTATCACCCTTTCTTATTTTGAATGCCACCCATATAGCCTCACGGGTCTATCCCATAGGGATATCCTCTCAAAGTGCTGTCGTGATGGTCTCCTTAATTAAAAATCCAATCCCTTCCTTTTATTAACTCTAGCCCTATTGCTCCTGTAGCATTTGTACCCTAGAATATTGAGCTACCAGTCTAGTATGTTTCTCAACAAAATTTTTGTAATAGTTATAATGTCCCGGTCCCATAGACCTACCCATGTCCTGAGTCTATCTGACTTACCTGTTAGGGTTCTTGCATTAAGTAAATGCAGTTTACTATACCAGATGTTTCTCATTCCCTGTCTGGTTCCTGTCTGTATTCCTTACCGAACTTGTTTGCTTTATCTATATCTATTTTCTATTTCTGCCTTAACTTTCCCAGGTGACACAACACTGCTTTGAGTCCCAGACCTTACCAGACTAGCTTAAACCCTCTCAAATCTTTCCATTAGGATATTAGGCCCTCAACTGTTCGTTGCTAACCCGACCCTCTTGAAGACATCACCTCTTCCTGAGAAGAGATCACAATGTCTAAGGACTTGAATCCTTCCCTCCTGCACCAACTCCTCAAACATGTATTCATCTGCCCCATTCTCCTATTTCTACCCTCAGTAGCACATAGCACCAGATTACACCTCTTGAGATTCTGCTTTTTAAACTCTCTGCCTAACTCCCTATATCCACTCTGCAGAACCACTCTGTATCGACTCTGTTGCTGGCTTATGATTAGCCATCCCTTTCAGAACTTGCTTAACCAGACATTGGAGTGGAATTCTCCTATATTTTTGTCCATCGTTATGATGTTTGTTTCGTTTGATAGTTTGCCCTACCCAGAAAGTTGGGCAGCACTGAGGTTGGACAGCCCGAGACAACACCCCTCCCCCCCACTGGGCAGAAGGTAGGAGAATGACATTAGAGAAGTATAAAAAATCATGAAGGACTTACATAAGGCAATGGTCACTTTTTTTCCTGGATAGGGGAGCTTAAAACTATAAGGTATAAGTTTAAGTAGGAAGGTTGGTATGATTATAATATTTAAAAGACATTGGGCCTAGAGGGATATTGAGCAAACACAGGTAACTGGGACCAGGTCAGATAGACACACTGGTTTGCATGGATGAGTTGGACTGAAGGACCTTCTTCCGTGATGTATGACCCCGATTGGTAAAAAAAACATGGAAAGTGACTGAAGGGTCAGAGAGGGTTACTTTGAAGCCAATGCCTATATTCTAACACTTCTTAAATAGAATTGGAATAAAATAGTACTGATTAACAAATCAAAGTCCTACACTTGGGCAAAATTTAGTTTGATGGCATTAGACAGAAACTTTCAAAGATTGATTGGGAGAAGTTGTTTGCTCGTAAAGGGATGTCTGGCAAGTGGGAGATTTCCACAGTGAGATAGGGAAAGTTCAGGGCCAGAATGTTTACGGTACAGTGAAGGAACCCTGGTTCACGAGAGATATTAAGGCTCTGTTGAGGAATAAGGAGGAATACGTCAGTTAGTAATCAACATGACAGCTGTAATCAGGTGGATTCCTTGAGAAGTATAGTGGATGTAGGAGTACACTTAAGAGGGAAATTGGGAGGACCAAAAAAGGTCATAGATATCCCCTGGTAGCTAAAGTAAAAGAGAATCCACAGAGATTTTATAAGTATATTAAGAGCAAAAGGATAACCAGGGAGAGAGTAGGGTGACTTAAGGATCAATCTGGTTATTGATGTGGAGCCACAGGAGATGGGCGAGGTACAGAATGAATATTTCAATCATACATACATTGATGGATTAGACAGAAATGAATATTTCTTGAAGCATATCCACAAAAAAATAGGGGAGGTGCTGGAGGTCAAAAAGAATATAAAAGTGGACAAATCTTCAGAATCTGACCAAGTGTAACCTAGGACATTGTGGCCAGCTAGAAAACAAATTGTTGGAGCCCTTGAAGAGATACTTACATTGTCTTTAGCCATGAGTATAGTACTGGAAGACTGGAGAGTGGCCAATATTCTGCCTTTATTTAGGAAGTGCTGCAAGGACAAACCAGGGAACTACAGGCCAGTGAGCCTAACGTCAGCATTGGAAAAGTTACTAGAGGGGATTCTTTGAGATAGCATAGATTCTATCGTATTTCTTTCTTTTTCCTGTAAATGCCTGCAAGAAAATGAAACTCAAGGTATATATGTACTTTGATAATAAATTTACTTTGAACTTTGAAGGAAGTGTACTATTTATCTTAATTATAAATTTCTTTTAAATATTTAATTTTCCTGATGATACATTGTTATACTCTATTAATTTCTACAATAGCTCGTGTGTTATATTCTACACATCCTTTTGCCACTAACAGCATTGAACATATAATCCTCCAGTGGTTGAAGATGCCAGTACACAAAGGCATAACTCTATATTTATTGAGATTAAAATATATGTCCGGCATTCCCCAGGGTTGCACGATTGATTTTGAAAGATCAGATTTTCAAATTACAGGAATATCCAACAACTGAGTTATGGATGATTCATTAATGAAATAAGAGTCATTATAACATTTAATCCCACTGATGCCTAAAATTCTAAGTGTGTTTCTTACCAGCCACTGCTAGTTTGTACTACTTCTTCACTCATTTTTCGCTTATTTGTGGATGGCTTCTTTGCATCAATTAATAAGATTAAACTTCCACCACGTTTATCATCTGAGAATATAAAAAATATTGAAATAACTGATTACATAATCTCAGTAAAAAAAACATATTGCCAATTCTCATGCTGAAACTACTGTGACAGAGATCCCATTAGAAATTTAAACGAGTACCTCTTCTAGTTTAGACAAGTTTAATAACGTAAGAAACTATTGCTTAAGAAAGATATGATGGCAACACCTGACCATTCCTCAACCTAGTCTGGGCTACTAACATTGACTACTCCGTGCTATAAAGCAGTTCAAACCTTTCTTCATCATTCTAACAACTATATCTACTGTGTGAATGTTCAAGGGAATGCAAAAAGTCACCAAGCATGTCAAGGAAGCTGAGTCATGGCTGACACAGATCTAGAATAAAAAAAACACATTGTACACAACAGGCTATGAATATATATCTGCTCCCTATCTACTTAGTTGACCATTATTTAAAAAGATTGGCCAAAAGCTTTTTGATATTGTGTAATAACAAATTTGAGACTAATGAATAAACATGAAATTTGCTTTGCCTATCTAGATAATATTGTTAATTTTCATTAAGTGTTAGGTCATTCTGTATCATATGTTAGGATGAAGCCATTTTGTGGTAAAGAACATATAGGAACTTCCATAATGTCAATAGGCTACCAATTACTCTTCTTATCTCTGGGTTGTCCAAAAAACTATAATAATTTACTCAATTAAACTCTAATTTTAATCATCTTGGAGTTTTCTCTTTCCAGTCTACCAGCTTTCTCACTATTTATTGAAGAGCAAAACTCAAAGCCCTGCAGATGCTGGAAATCTGAAATAAGCTGAGATAACACCGAAAATGAAGAAAAGACTCAGCAGATCAGACAGCATCAAACAGAATTAACATTTTAGGTCAAAGTGTCTAGGATCTTTAACCCCAACCATGTTTCTCTTTCCACAGAGGCTACCTAAATTGCCAAAGTTTCCAGCATATTCTATTTTTATAACTGGTTAATATTGCTACTGGTGAGAAATTTGATTTAAAATTCACTGTTGTGTTCCCCACATTTAGGGATGTTCCAACAATGACTTCCTTTCTTTATGACATTTCTCTGATGTTCTTCTCCAACCCATCCACGGGTTTGTACAGAAAGATATAATTCAACTTTATACCCTACATCTTTTTGTGCAATCGGTTGACTGGTGATGCAATCACACTGGAAATATCACCACAGTGAGAAGCAATCTATAGGAACCCTGTTTTTCTAGTCTGGATGAAACATTACAAATATTATGGGACTTTCATGCTGGATGGAGTGTTGTGTCTGTGAAATAATTCAACATGTTTACCTTAGATCAAATTACTATTACATAAAAAGATCTTTAAAACAACCTTCTTGAATATATTTCATGAATGGCCTAATTCAATAACCTTTAATCACAATCTTATCTACAAATAATGTAACTAATTGAAAAATGAAGTTTTCAAATATGAAAAATCTAAATCTATTAGTATTTTAATTACAAATTAAAAATAGTTCTTCATTTCAAATGCGTACGAACTACAAGAATATGAGTTTTGAAGCACCATTAACAGGTTTTTTGGCTCACCTTAGCTGTGCTGTTCATCAAATATCCATCTATACTAATCCCATTTACCAGCACAGTACTTGGCCTGTACAGTACCTTCTATGCCTTACAATGACAATGCTTTTCTAGATACCTCGTAAGTATTGTGAGAGTCTTTGCTTTCACCATCTCCTCTACTGCTGATCATTTTTCCTTTAATCTTAATTGACACAAATGATAAAGCAAATCTGCAACTTGCCCAAGTTATTAACTGATGATTGATGATACATTCACTCCATTCCATGTGTTGAGTTTGCCCATCCCAACTTATACCATATGACAAAATATAGTTAAAATCAGTCATTCAACTAATAATAACTGTTGATGTATTGAGGCATCAAAACTACCTTGTAGCTTAACACAGCCAAGAAGAAGAGCAATTAAAAGAGACTTTCTATATTTGGAACTCCTAAAACATAGAACAGGACAATACAGGAACAATCCCTTGGCCCACTGTGTTGTTCAGCACTAATTAAACTGCAAAATAATCCCTAACTAAACTCATGTTTTCTGCCTACACAGTATTCTTATCCCTCTCGCATTCATCACACTATCTCACTCTCCTCCATGCCCTTCTCCTTGGTAAATAACAACACAAAGTACCTCATTAGGACGCCTCCAAGCACACATTCCCTCCTTTATTCTTGAGTGATCCTCTTGTTCTTGACATATGTATAGAATGCCTAGGGATTCTTGTAAACACTGCTAGCCAAGGATTTTCATGGCCCTTCCTGGCACTCTGAATTCCCTTCCTGAGAACTATCCTAGCTTCTTTACAATCCCCAGGGGGTCAGTTTCATTTGAGTTTCCTAAGCCTCACATATAGTCGTAGTGCAAAGAAGGTGGTCCTTCAGTCCATTTAACCCATGCTGGACTTTATTCTGCCTAGTCCTATTGACCCACACCTGGGCCATTGCCTTCCAACTGTTGTTTCACACTCTCGCTACCTCTGAGTGAAGAAGTTCCTCCTCAGGTTTGCCTTAAATACTTCACCTTTCATCCTTAACCTATGATGTCTAGTTCTAGTCTCACCCACCCTCAGAGTAAAAAGCCTGCTTACATTTACCCTATCTATACCCCTCATAATTTTGTATACCTCCATCAAATCTTCCCTCAATCTTCAACACTCCAAGAAATAAAGTCCTAACTTCTTCAACTTTTGCCTATAACTCAGGTCCTCAAGTCCTAGCACATTCCTTGTAAATTTTCTCTGCACTCTTTCAATTTTATTGACCTCTTTCCTGCAGGTAGGAGACCAAAACTGCACACAATACTCCAAACCAATGTCTTATATAACTTCAACATAACATCCCAAATCCTATGCTCAATACTTTGATTTATGAAGGCCAATGTGCCAAAAGTGCTCATTATGACACTGTCTACCCATGAAACCACTTCCAGGAATTATGGATCTATATTCCCAGATACCTCAGTTCTACCACACTCCTCAGTGCCCTATCACTTACTGTCTCAGTCTTACCCTGGTTTGTCCTCACAAAGTGCAACACTTGTCCACATTAAATTCAATCTGCCATTTTTCATCCCATATAGTGCTGATTTTATTTTGGCAGGATTATGTTAAATTCTATCCATGCTTTTGGAAATTCCATTTTAGAGTAGTGACAAAGAATTATGCAGAAAACTTTCTAACTGCAGAGGTCATCTGTTCCATTGTTCCTGTGTCATCTTTCTGAAAAATACAGGAGAAAATGCTGAAAATACCCAGCAAGTCGGGTAGCATCCGTGAAAAGAGAAAGTTTGAAACCTTTTCCTAAGAACTGAAAGAAGAACAGAACGAGCCAGTTCAGGTGCATAAAGGAAAAACAAGCTTTCAAAACATATTGAATTCAGTACTGAGTCCCAAAGGCTGTAATATCTGGATGGAAAATAAGGTGCTATTCTTCAAGTTTACATGGACATCATTGAAACATTGTAGGAGGCCACACTTAAGTTACTCGATCTGCATTTATGTTCACTCAAATAGAGGAAACCATATCATGAGCATTTGATGCAATTCATTAGACTGGAAGAGGTGCACATAAATTGTTACTTCATGTGGATAGGGCAAAGGAGATGGTGTTGTATCTCCTGCGGTGGCAAGCAAAAGTGCTGTGTCTCATAAAGACATGGGCATGGCTGGGACACATGTCAGTTCCAATAGCTCCATCAACACTAGTACAGCTCAAGGTGCCTGAGTTCAGAGTTCAATTCTGGCATCCTCTGTAAGAAAGTTCCCACCTTCTTCCTGTGACCATGCAGGTTTCCTCTGGCGGCTACGGTTTCCACTCACAGTCCAAAGACATACTGGTTAATAGGTTAATTAGTCGTTGTTAGTTATCTTGTGATTAGGCTAGGGTTAAATAGGTGGGTTACTGGCGATGTGGCGCGATGTGCCTGAAGGACCTGTTCCTCACTGTATTTCTAAATAAATAAATAAATATTTAATTTCGGGAAATGAATGGAGTTAAAGGAGGACAAATTCAAGAAAATGAATGAATGTTTTGATGGAGGGAAATGGTTTGGTGCCCGCTGAAGCAGAAATAAAGTCTCATTAGACCATTATGGTGTGTTTTGAAGGTGTGGAAGGATGCTTATGTAGTGGATGGGAGACATTGTCCAAGATGGCATGCAACTTTTCAGACACCACCGTCAGAGAGTCCAGTTCCATCCCCACAACATCACTGGCCTTATGAATGAGTTTGTTGATTCTGTTGGTGTCTGCTACCCTCAGCCTGCTGCCCCAGCACACAACAGCAAACATGATAGCACAGGCCACCACAGACTCGTAGAACATCCTCAGCATCGTCTGGCAGGTGTTAAAGGACCTCAGTCTCCTCAGGAAATAGAGACGGCTCTGAACCTTCTTGTAGACAGCCTCAGTGTTCTTTGACTGGTCCAGTTTATTGTCAATTCGTATCCCCAGGTACTTGTAATCCTCCACCATATCCACCCTGACCCCCTGGATGGAAACAGGGGTCACGGGTACCTTAGCTCTCCTCAGGTCTACCACCAGCTCCTTAGTCTTTTTCACATTAAGCTGCAGATAATTCTGCTCACACCATGTGACAAAGTTTCCTACCGTAGCCCTGTACTCGGCCTCGTCTCCCTTGCTGATGCATCCAACTATGGCAGAGTCATCAGAAAACTTCTGAAGATGGTAAGACCCTGTGCAGTAGTTGAAGTCTGAGGTGTAAATGGTGAAGAGAAAGGGAGACAAGACAGTCCCCTGTGGAGCCCCAGTGCTACTGATCACTCTGTCGGACACACAGTGTTGCAAGCACACGTACTGTGGTCTGCCAGTCAGGTGATCAAGAATCCATGATACCAGGGAAGCATCCACCTGCATCACTGTCAGCTTCTCCCTCAGCAGAGCAGGGCGGATGGTGTTGAACGCACTGGAGAAGTCAAAAAACATGACCCTCACAGTACTCGCTGGCTTGTCCAGGTGGGCGTAGACACGGTTCAGCAGGTAGACAATGGCATCCTCAACTCCTAGGCGGGGCTGGTAGGCGAACTGGAGGGGATCTAAGTGTGGCCTGACCATAGGCCGGAGCAGCTCCAGAACAAGTCTCTCCAGGGTCTTCATGATGTGGGAGGTCAATGCCACCGGTCTGTAGTCATTCAGGCTGCTGGGGCGCAGCGTCTTCGGCACAGGGACGAGGCAAGACGTCTTCCACAGCACAGGAACCCTCCGGAGCCTCAGGCTCAGGTTGAATACATGGCGAAGTACTCCACATAGCTGAAGGGCACAGGCTTTGAGCACCCTGGTACTGACACCATCCGGTCCTGCAGCCTTGCTTGGGTTGAGACGTTTCAGCTGTCTTCTCACCTGTTCAGCTGTGTAGCCCACCATGGTGGTTTCGTGTGGGGAAGGGGTATAGTCATGAAAGCAGGGTGGGGGACTGTGAGGAGGGGTAGGAGGGGAGAGTGGAATATGTGTTGGTTGGGGGCCGACAACAGATGGCTCATGTGGGGGATGGGCAGGGGTCACAATGTCAAATCTGTTAAAGAACAGGTTAAGTTTGTTGGCTCTGTCCACACTGCCTTCAGCTCCTCTGTTCCTAGTTTGCCGGAACCCAGTGATGGTCCTCATCCCCCTCCAGACCTCTCTCATGTTGTTCTGCTGGAGTTTCCACTCAAGCTTCCTCCTGTACCTGTCTTTAGCCTCCCTGATCCTGGCTTTCAGGTCCCTCAGCTCCTCCCTGTTTCCATCTCTAAACACCCTCTTTTCAGCGTTCAGGATGTCCTTAATGTCCTTTGTCACCCATGGCTTGTTATTAGAATAACAAAGGACAGTTCTTGTCGGAACATTGCAGTCCACACAGAAGTTGATGTAATCAGTGATGCACTCTGTGAGCCCATCAATATCCTCTCCATGTGGCTCACAGAGTGCCTGCCAGTCTGTCACCTCAAAACAACCCTGGAGCGCCTCATAAGCCTCCTCCGACCATTTTCTCACTGTCCTAGAGGTTGCTGGTTTACTCTTCACCAGAGGCACGTAGCAGGGTTTTAGATGCACCAGGTTGTGGTCTGACCTTCCCAGTGGGGGGAGGGGAGAGGAGCTGTATACATCCTTAATGTTAGCGTACATCAAATCCGGAGTCCTCTCCCCTCTGGTTGTACAGCTCACATACTGCATGAAGTTGGGCAGTGTTCCAGCCATGGTAACCTGGTTGAAGTCACCCGAGATGGTAATGAGGGCACTCGGGTGCTGGGTTTGTAACCTGGCTACGATAGTGTAAAGGATGTTACACGCCGACGTCGGATTGGCAGAGGGAGGGATGTACACAACAACCACAATTGCATGTGAGATTTCCCTTGGCAAATACTATGGCTGGAGTCCAACAGCAAAAAGTTCAATATCCGGGCTACAGACTCGTTCCTTGATCGTAATATGCCCAGGATTGCCCCATCTGTTATTTACCAGAACCGCCAGCCCCCCTCCTTTACCTTTACCGCTCTCAGTGCAATTCCGGTCAGCTCAAACGGTCTGGAAGCCCTCTATGGAAACGCTTTGATCGGGTATGTCCTCGTGCAGCCACGTCTCAGTGAAGCACATGACACTGCTCTCCCGAAATGTTCTCTGACTCCTGACAAGTGCCGTCAGTTCGTCCATTTTATTACCCAGCAATCTCACATTTCCCATGACGAGAGAGGGGAGACACGGCTTATAACTTCTCTTCTCCATAAGCCTCTGTTGTCTCGACCCAGTCCTCTTCCCTCGCCTTTTCGATCCCCCTCTGCATCCTCTGTGTGTTTTCCTCCAGATTTCAGCCGGGATGTCCGCTGCTCTGTTCACTAAACTGGCCGGCATGAGCGCAATCAGCTGGTCCCTGGAATAAACAATGCGACCATCCTGCTGCCACACTAACGAGATGAAGGATGGAATTTATTTCGCAAAACTAAATACTTGCTTTACATATTGCCCATGAAGAGATCTCAAAATAGTTTACAGCCAATATATCAGAATCAGAATTAGGTTTAATATTATTGTTTAATTTTAATATTTTAACCGTTTAATATATCGGTGGGACTAGGATAGGGTAAGAGTTCGGCACGGACTAGAAGGGCCGAGATGGCCTGTTTCAATGCTGTAGTTGTTATATGGTTATACATATCACCAGAATACGTGTGAAATGTGTTGTTTTGCGGCAACAATGGAATTTAGTAATCTGCATACATCTTTTAAATATAATTCCTCTTGTAAAGCAAGAAAGGTGGCAAAAAAATTGGTTCCAGCAACAATGTGAAAACCAAATTGTCCACAAAAACTATGTTCGCTAAGACATAAATGATGTCCATCAGATAATTTTCCCCTCATTTTCAAATCAGCTTTAATATCTTCTCTGAAATGTGCACGTCCAGCAATACAGCACAATGTCACCTTGGGTTTGGAGTTTAAGTCAATGGTGTAGAACCTGAACTTATAACCTTCTGAATACTGCCCAACAGGTGGTTATGGAACCATGTCAACAGGCTGTAAGTTATTGTTGTAAAATCCTATGGATCTTCTGTGCATAGAAATTCTCCAGAGTAGATCACTCACTGCTCAGAGAGAATCTATCCATATTCATTACTGTTTTTATTAGTTTACCTTCTATTTTGCGGAGCTGAACTTTAAATCATTTCCCTCAACTTCCTAACCGAGGTGAAGACCAGTTAGACTTAGTTGGGATTGGTAACTGCGCCTTTCTGCATATCAACTCTCATACACTCGAGATTCTTCCTTTTAAAACAGAGGCAGCAGTTCAAAAAAACTACATTCTGACAAAAAATATCTACATGTATTGTCTGTACTATAGGATATATCCAGCCGTATCTTCTTGTTATTATATTTGATATCCAGTTGCGGTCACACACATTCCATAATCAGGGGGAGAAAAACAGAAGTGGAAAACAGAGACCCAAAAGTAAACCCGGAAAATCAAAGCAAGTCAGAGTTAGCAGCAAGGAGATGAGGATGGATGGACCTTAGTTGTTGCAACAGGAACATCTAAAGTAAATGTTCATAAAATGATATATTTAGGGACGATGATACAAGTGTCGTTTTAATGTGGTGCCGATTAAAGTTAAGTGAATAAGATTAGTACATTCCCAACTTTGATGATAGAAAGGTTTACCATTATTACCGATGACCTGGTGAACGTCACTCTGCTCAAGCGTCTCTTCGCTATGGTTACTCCGGAAATGACGCCACTGACGGAACTTGCCGGAAGCTCACGAAGGCGTTCGGTTTTAATCAAGTAGCGCTCGCTTGAGGGGACAAATTCTCTCCCCTGTATTAATTACTGATATTAAATTTGGTTCCACTGACTGTTTACAAAGTTAGTTATAATGCAGTAATTCGTGCTTTCGAAACGCACACTTGCTGTTCAGTATGTTAAATCCAGTAGGTTTGCTGCAAGATTAACGGTTGAAAATTATTTACCAGTCTGGGAAAATAAAATTCAAACCCGCAGAGTCAAAAATTATTTCTAAAGCACACACAGCGTGCATTCAATTTCCAAACTAACGATACAGAATTTATTAGTGGAAAGTACGTTTTTGGATGGTCTCTCGAGCTAGTCAATATTGTTTAGGTTCCGGCTGTCACATTTCCAATACGACAAAGCCAAAATGTTATATTGACCCTCACTTTTCTTCAGTGAATACTGACTTTCATAATTAACATTCTGTTATGTTTTGTATTTTAAAAACATTAAACTAATTCAGGGAAGACGCGAGAGTCCGAAAAGTGGATCTGGCTTCGAGTTCACTTTAAGCGAGCCGCCCACGTATCACGTGAAGGCGTACACAATATAACTCGTAATATATTATTTAAACGAACAAAAATGCTTGATTAACACACACACACACACACACACATATATATATGTGTGTGTGTGTGTATATATATATATATATATATATATATATATACATATATATACACATACATACATACACACACACGATTACTCAAATATTATTGAAATACTAAATACACAGTGTTCTATGGATGCCACAACCATGGCCAACAAGGGAAATCAAGGCCAAAGAGAGGGCATAAAATAGAGCAAAAATTAGTGGGAACTTGGAGGATTGGGAGACTTTTAAATAACAACTAATAAGTTTCTTTAGCCAGAGAGTGGTTTATCTGTGGAATTTGTTACCACAGGCAACTGTCGAGGGCAAGTCTTTATGCATATTTAAGACAGAGGTTGATAGGTTCTTTATTGGTCAGGGCATGAGGGATATGGTGGGGGGGTGCAGGAGATTGGAGCTGAGAGCGAAAATGGATCAGTTATGATGAAATGGCAGAGCAGACTTGATGGGCCAAATGGCCTAATTCTGCTCCTATATCTTATGGTCTTACAACACTTCTCTCTGCTTAGGAATAAACTCCAACTCAATATAGGATGCTTCTCAAATATACACGCGCACTACATTACATAATGCAACTACTATGTACAGACATCCACAGCATCGTCAGTTTTCAAAATGTCCCTTTCAGGCCTAAAGATTTAATCACTGTGGGCAGTTTATTACTCTTGAGGGATAATGTCTTTCCTGACAAGTGGGATCACTCTGACTGGTGAGACTTGTGGCTGTGAAATAATTCCAGGTTCTGGGGGTTCCTCTGTGGTGGTTGTAGAGTTGACTCTGGGACTGCAGGAAGCGGTTCTGACAGCTCTGGACACTTTTCTTCTCCTTTTCTCTCACTGGATCTACTTAAATCCTTTTTTTCTTTCTCATGTTCCTTCTCTTTCACACCATTCTCTTTCTTGTTCACATTCTCTCTCTCCATCTCCTCCCTCCTTTTTTCTAGGTTGTGCATCTTGATCTTGGGAAGGTGCATTTATTTCACTGGCATATTCTCTAGTTAATTCTTCTATTGCTCCCTTTACAATCTGATCTCTCCTCTCGATTTCTGTACCCACAACATCTAACAAATCCTGTCTTTGCATCTCCATTGACTCCTGTCTTTGTGGCCTTCCATTCAAACAGCTGGGCTTTGGTCTTTGAATCTACTTTTACAAGCAGCTTTTTGTCACCCACTTGAAGTTCATGCAATAACCTTAAAGGATGCAGAGAAAATTCTGGTTCTTCATACTCACAAAATCCAAATGCTTGTAACTTTCCTGAAACTCCTTGAACTCTCTTCCAACTTAACACAAAGTCACATTTCACAAGCAACTGCATGATTAACAGATCAGAAGCTTTCTCAGATATGTTGCCTACAATTTCTCAGATGTAGTCGGACCACTGCTTTCATCAATTTCACAATTCCTCTGAGCAGCATGGTCTTTCCTTGGTCCAATATGCTTTCCAAGCAAAGGCACCAACACCATTTTATCATCTGTTGGGCTACAGTTCATGGTGTTCAGCATGGAGACAGTCGTGGCATCATCCAGTACCTTGCTAAATTTGCTTTCAATTGGTTTCATTGCAGTGGGTGTGAAATGGAAATGGTGGATGGATCTCCAATCAAGTTGTAGTTGTCTCAGCCAATCATTTTCCCACAATGCTGGTCCTTCTGTTTTTACCACAAGCTCAATGTGGCTGGTTGGTTGTTGTATTTCACAGTTACGAATGTCATTTCCACAGGAGTGTCATTTTCTCCAGTTTAAGTTCTTAGTTGGATATCTGCATACGGGTTGGTGTATATGAGCCTTGCCACAATTGTAACACAATTTGTTCTGCCAGGCTAATTTCTGTTTAGACGATGCAATTTTATTCACACTCACTTTCATTCCTGGTTGCATCTCAATCTTCTGTTTCCATTGACACAGCAATTTCCACTGCCTGTTTGAATGTAAGCTGTGTTTCAGTTCGGAGCCATTTTTGAATGCTTTCTTTTAAGATTCCACAAACTAAATGATTTTTTTTTAGTGTATCATTATGCCCATTACAGAACTGACAATGCTCAGCCAATCTCTTCAGTTCAGTCTCACATGCTGAAATGGACTCCCCTTCCTTTTGATTCCACTTATGAAACCTAAAGCATTCTGCAATCAACAATGGCTTTAGTTCTAACTTGACAATATCAGGAAAGCTCATTTATGATAGTTTGGTTGGAGCAGTCAAACTTCAAAGCAAACTACGTGCCTTTAAAAGTAATACACTCAGCAAAATTGGCAGTTGCTTCCCATTGGCTACTTCATTTGTTTCAAAATCCTGTTCCAATACCTCCGTATGTACGACCCAATAACCTGTTGTGTAATAAAACTTGTCAATCTTTCTGATGTAGCTAGTTATTTCTGCTTTTATTTATGATAAGTATCACCCAGCAGTCACTTATGATCACTGAATTCTTCTGTTTACGGCCTTTTAAAAAAAAACTCCATTTTGTCTTCCCTTCTTAAGAATATGTGATGCACTGCTTTTGTTTTAAACTTGACTGTCTCTCGACGTGCTGGGCTGTTTCTTTTAGACTCAACCATTCCTCGAAGCATTTTATTTAATTCAAATGTCTTGCTCCGCTTTAACTGGTCGATAGCCATCTCAGGTTCATTTTAAAAACACCTTATCGCACATGTTACGTTTTGTAACTACAAAACATAGCACAATCCAGCAAGGTCATTGGGCAATGTATCATATCCTGTGCCTGCTGAACTGATCTTTCTGTTAGCTGAACAATAATAAATTCCCAATTGAAATTCTGTTTCGTCTCACTCGGTGGCCTCATTTGACTAAGCGCCTCTAGGAATCCACAAAGTCAATATCTAACTTACAACACACTCCTGGTATTTAGCAATTCTTCTCAAATTTGCCAGAGCTTTGCAGCACTTTCATCTGGATTCTGATTCTAGTACCAAAGTAACTCTGGCATATTATGGAAAAGAGGGTGAAGGACTAATGACGTTCACTAGTTTAATCAGAATTAGGTTTATTACCACTGAGTTATAAGTTGTGCAGTTTGTTGTTCTGTGGCAGAAGTACAGTGCATAAACAAAAATTACAAGTTACAAACTAAACAGCATGAAGAAAGGGATAATGAAGTAGTTCTCATTGATAGACATTTTCAGGAGTATTTGGTGACTTGAACTCCTAAGGAAACAGCTGCTTGAATGCCGCCTGTATCAGTGCATCAATGTGTTGGACCCAGGGTAGATTCTCTGCGATGCTGATGCCCTAGAACTTGAAGCCCCTCAGTGAGGAGCAGTGTGCTTTCCCACTCCCCTCCCTGAAGCCCACGATCAAATCCCTGGTCTTGCTGACATTGGGTACGAGATTGATATTATGACACCACACAGCCAGCTGAACTACCTTGCTTCTGTCTGCCTCCTCATCACCATTTACCAACAACAGTGGTGTCATCTGCGAGTCATAGACGGCATCTGAGCTGTGCTTCGCCACTCAGTCATGAGTGGACAGAGAAGAGCAGTGGGCTAAGCACACATCCTGAAGGAGTGCCTGATACTTTATCTCCTAGTTTGGCAGGAGCCAACTTGTACATCTTGGCATCTACCCACGAGCAAATGGACGACTTCTTTCCTTCTATGATGTAATTTCCAATAAAATGTGCTGCATCTCCTTAACATGTACAATCTATTGTTCAACTGAACCGTTAAAAGATGTCATCTAAATCTGCAATACACAACTGGTGCAAGCACAAAAATACTGAATCATTGCAATACAAGTTGTTCTAAAGCTTCAGAAAATAAAACATTTCCCCAAATCTCTTATTTTTGCATCCATTATAGTTAGTTATATTATCCCAGTCTGTGAGTTTCTATGACACCATTCAACTTACAAAAGCATTACATAAAAACAACACCCACAGTTCAGCAGTTTTCATCTTCTACTTGCTAACGTGTAAAGGCATTTTATTTTGTGTTCTTGTACAGTCACTATTAACAACAATTGAATCACAGCAGATCTTGAAGGAACCTGACAATGGATATTGCCACTCAATTAAAGCGCATGTCCACACTGTGCACCATTTAAAACCATACTTCCCAACCCATGAAATTTGTAACCTAGATGAGTAACAGGTGGACAGAAACACTATCACATTCCTCCAAGATCTACTACCTAATGTCTGTCTACTACTAACAAAGAGCACCTTCCACTCTCATGACATATTTTTGTGACTCTAGATTTAATACAAGTTTTAATTTATACAAAGTGTAGGATAATAGGGAAATTGATATTATGATAATTAGATCAGTGGTGTTTAAAACTTATCAACCAAAAATGGTGCCATTTTTGTGAATTGCAAAGAATCACTATGTTCTCAACATGCTGTCTGTGTGGCTTTTAAGGATAGTGGGTAAGATAAACAAAGGAGAGTCATTTGATATTGTATATTTGGTCTTTCAGAAGGCCCTCGACAAGGTGCTGCACATGAGGCTGCTAAACAAGGTAACA
The DNA here is from genome assembly GCF_963921235.1 of Mobula hypostoma. Lineage (NCBI taxonomy): Eukaryota > Metazoa > Chordata > Chondrichthyes > Myliobatiformes > Myliobatidae > Mobula > Mobula hypostoma. The sequence continues at coordinate 139,502,414 of NC_086103.1, forward strand.
GGCATGGTATTACAGAAAAGATACTGGCAATGGATAGAAGATCAGCTGACTGACAGGAGGTAAGGAATGGCAATAAAGGGGACCTTTTCTGGTTGGCTGCTTCTGATTAGTGCTGTAGTCTAATTAGTGTGACAGCTTTTATCCTCCCACGTTATTATTATTTATATATATTTATATATCTCAGTAAGAACTTGACAGATTAGGACAATGGGCAAAGTAGTAGATGGAATATAGTGTAGGGAAGTGTATGGTCATGCACTTTGGTAGAAGGAATAAAGGTGTAGATTATTTTCTAAATGGGCAGAAAATTCAGAAGCTAGAGGTGCAAAGAGACTTGGGAGTCCCAATGCAATGCAGGATTCCCCAAATGTTAACTTGCATGTTGAATTGGTGGCAAGGAAGGCAAATACAATGTTAGCATTCATTTTGAGAGTGCTAGAATATAAAAGCAAGGATCTAGTACTGAGGCTTTATCAGGCATTGGTCAGACAGTATAGAGTACTTTGAGCAGTTTTGGGCCTCTAAGAAAGGATATGTTGGTATTGGAGAGGGTCCAAAGGAGGTTCACAGGAATGAACAGGTTAACATATGAGTAGTGTTTGATGGCTCGGTGTCTGTACTCACTGGAGTTTAGAAGAATGAGGGGGAAATCTCATTGAAACCTATTGAATATTGAAATACTTGGATAGAGTGGATATGGAGAAGATGTTACCTAAAGTGGGCAAGTCTAGGACCAGAGGGCACAGCCTCAGAATAGAAGGATGCCCCTTTCGAACAGAGATGAGAAATTTCTTTTGACAGAGGGTGATGACTCTGTAATTCAATGCCACAGACAGCTGAGCAGGCCAAGTCATTGGGTATATTTAAAGCGGAGGTTGATGGGTCCTTGATTAGTAGGGGTGTCAAAGGGGGGGGGGCGAAAGCGGGAGAATGGGGTTGAGGGGGATAATATATTATAACAAAAAAAACATAATAAATCTGCCATGATGGAGTGACAGAGAAGACTTGCTGAGCTGAATGCCCTTATTCTGCTCCTATGTCTTGTGGTCTGAAAGGTTTTGAAAGCAGCATAATTTTTATACACAAGAGATTCAGCAGATGCTGGAAATCTAGAGTAACATACACAAAATGATGGAGGAACCCAGTGGGTCAGGCATGAACATTGACTTACCTAACCTCTGGAAATTTCTCCCCCTCCCCTTCTCTCTTTTACCATTCCCTATTCTTCTTCCCTTTTTAAGCATTCTTTTTTCCTCACCCTACTTATCACCTCCCTCTGCTGCCCTTCCTCCTTTCCTTTCTCCCATGGACCACTCTCCCTTCTTATCAGATCCCTTTTTCTTCAGCCCTTTACCTTTCTGACCTATCACCTCCCAGTGTCTCACTTCATTTCCCCTTCTCACCTACCTGCCTTCCCCCTCACCTGGTACCTGGTTTCACCGATCACATTCCAGGTTGTACTCCTTCTGTTTCCCCACCTTCTTTCTTCTGGCTTCTTCCTTCTCAGACCTGGTGATGTGTCTCAGCCTGAGATGTTGGGTCTTTACGTATCCCCACAGATGCTGTCTGACCTGTTTAGCTCCTCCAGCATTGTGTGTTTGAAAGCACTACAAGTGAAATTTTCTCCGTCTCTTTTTTACCCCAGATTTAGGAACCCTAAAATAATCAAATATTTAAATATGTCTTGGGTTTAGCTGCCAAAATCTTCTCAAAACTTCCATTTTCCCTGCAGTTAAATCAAAAACTGCAAATGGACTTACAAAGAATCTGGCACCAGCGAGAAGCTCCCTACTTGATTCTGACTGTATAAAATAATTTGGAGGCAGAAATGAGATAGAGTTGGCAGTGGATGGAAATCGGACTAGATTGAGAGCAATGAGGGGAGACATTCTGGGTGGAAGAATAGGAAGATAATTAAATACAGAACAAAGGGGCATCTCAAAATAATTTAGTATAGAGCCATTAATGTCCCATTTTAAATATACCTTCAGTTTTTATTTCAGAATTTAACAATCATCTTGTGCTCTTAAAAGGCAAGGACTGAAAGGAATTTGAAATTAGATTTGTAGCACTGCTGCAAAGGAGTGCTGAGACAGAATTCACTGAATTGACACTGAATTGTCAGCTCACACTTAATTTTTCCAGGTGCATCAACTTTTCTATGATCTCGTTCCTCATACACTCTCTATCGCTATTTATGAAACTGAAAGTCCCAGATGCCTTGTTATTTCCAACTATAAAATACATGAATTGGAACAGGAATAGGACACTTGAATACTTAAAACTGCTCTACCTTTAGGTCCATGGCTAATGTAATTGAAAACATAACTTTGAATTCTCATTTACTTTTCATGCCTTTGGGTAATAATATTACTTTTCATTCAATATACAATGTGCAATTTATCCTTGCACATAAATTTAAGCATGGGGAGGTTAAACAATGGCTAATTAGATGCAATTTGCTAGATTCACTCAAATTTGCACCCTTGACTGTATCTAGATCTAAATCCCATCCTTGCTGTCATTTAAGAAACAGAAACTGTTCATCGCATGTATTTTATATATAGACACACAGTCATACACACAAAAACACAATATATATAAGGCAGTCACTATGATCTCCCTTGAAAATCTTTGCCAATTATTTAAATAATTATTTCTAGCCCTAAGGATGAATAATTTGATAGCATAGCAAATCAAAACTTGAATCTGTAATTTTGAAACATAATTCATTATATTCCCTCTGTGAATAGTCACACTGAATCTTTAATTTACTTTACAAACATAAAGTACAATATTTCTTGCAAGTTTCAGCACATATTTAATATAAACAGTTCTCTGGGGCGAGTACATTAGACTTGTAGTTTACAAAAAACTCTCATATATATAATATATTTATATATATATGCAGAAAGCATGTACTGAAGTAAATTGGTTCTGAAAGTTGCTCTATTACTAAAGAAACAAAATCAGATTCTAATATTTCGTCAAATGTGTCAACAGACTAAATGCAACATTGTGCCTACTGACAAATCAAACCAGATGAAGTATATCTTCAGTTACAAATTATAGCTCAAATAACTGCTAAGTTTAAATTACAAACTTCAGTACATTATTTCTGCAATGTTTACTTTTTAATTTCACATTTCATTTTGTCAACTTGAAGCCGCAAGGGCTGAATTAACATTATACACAAAAGCTGAGTGTAGTGAATTTTAGTTCATGTTTAAAATATACATTACCCCAGGCCCTTTCTAGAAATGGTCCAAGAAAGAATTATTTTTCAATAAAGCATACAAAATAAAAACAAGCAATAATATTGATTACAGTTACAGTTCTTCCTTTACACTGGTAGCTCCTTTGCAGTTACATATAGATTCATGGTCAGACGGCTGTAGAACGTGCTCCATTCCTTCCTGAATTTCAGGTTTAGTCGTCTGTCGCCTAGCATACTCCTAAAACAACAAAGAAAGACTGACTTTGGAACATTGGTGGTAATAATATTGTACTCTTGAGAAATTACTTTCCAAGGAAACACAACACGCTGTGAGCTATTGCTAAGAATACATTAAGTGATCTAAATTAGGATTAGCATTATGTTATTCTGAATTTAGAACCCATTTTGACTGAATCCCTATGTCCGATTTCTTTGCTGGCAACACAACAGCTGTTGAGGGGCAGTAATATTGATAAGACTATAATCAATTCAATATATTTCATGCTGTGGTGCACAACATGCTGCCTTGTTTACACAAAATGCTGGAGGGACTCAGCAGGCCAGGCAGCATCTATGGAAAATAGTACAGTCGATGTTTCAGGCCGAGTCCCTCAGTAGGACTGGGGGAAAAAAGATGAGGAGTCAGAGCTAGAAGATGTGGGGGGAGGGAAGGAAGAAACACAAGGTGATAGGTGAAATTGGGAGGAGGGGTGAAGTAAAGAGCTGGGAAGTTGATAGGTGAAAGAGATACAGGGCTGGAGAAGGGGGAGTCTGACAGAAGAGGACAGAAGGCCATGGAAGAAAGAAAAAGGGGGAAGGAGATGAGGTGAGAGAGGGAAAAGGGAATGGGGAATAGAGAAAGGGGGGGGGGGGAATGACCAGAAGTTTGAAAAATCAATGTTCATGACATCAGGTTGGAGGCTACCCAAACGGAACATAAGTTGTTGGTCCTCCAACCTGAGTGTGGCCTCATTGCAACAGTACAGGAGGGCATGGGTGGACATGTTGGAATGGGAAGCGGAATTAAAATGGGTGGCCACTGGGGTATCCCACTTTTTCTGGCAGATGGAGCGTAGGTGCTTGGCAAAGCAGTTTCCCAATCTACGTCGGGTCTTGCCGATTATATAGGAGGCTATACTGGGAGCACCAGGGAACCTTTACTTACAAAATGAGACAAAACTTGTTGGGATGAACAGGTGCCTATAATTAAGGCCATAAGAAATAGGGGGAGAATTAGGCCATTCGGCCCATCAAGTCTGCTCTGCTATTTGATCATGGCTGACTTATTATCCTCCTCAACCCCATTCTCCTGCTTTCTCCCCGTAACCTTTGACACCCTTACTGAAGCCCAGTCTTTGGTCTTCAATTCTCACACAGTGAATAAAAACAGAAAAGTTTGATTTTCCAAGCAAAACCTGCCAAACCAACATTGCTGTCAAAGATTTTCCCTTCACTAACTTTGCTCCACAAAAATTAAGTATTTTACTAACACAAGGCGATGATAAGATAAAGCTAATTCAGTGATTATTCTGTATCCATCCAGGATAAATAGCTACTTTAAACTTTCCTCCCATTTACCTGTCTATCAACTCATCCACTGAATCCAAGTAATGACATTAAAAGTAATTATGCATGCCAGCTTTACACAATAATAAATCTATTGAGTCTCTCAAACCTGTAAGACTTTGTAATAGTAACAGTAAAGACTTGAAGGTTGTAGAAGGTCTCGAGCAAGAACCTGCCCTGATCTGGCAATTTTCTGTGCTTCGGCATCATTGTCCTAAAATAAAATCAAGTAAATGAGAAACATTTTCGTAAGATGCTTAAAGAATTCCATTCCTTTTTACATTTTCATTAGCAATTATTTTGTTATGCAGCACTGTGCAAAAGTCTTAGGCACATATAGATAGCTAGGGTGCCCAAGGCTTTTGAACAGTACTGCATGTTAGGTCTTTCCAGTTTCCAAATAACACTTCATACATAGTAGTCTGCCATCTAGCATACTCCCAAAACAACAGATAAAAACTAGGACTGTAGGAAGTTCGTGGTAATAATAATATTGTACTCTTGAGACATTACTTTGCAAGGAAGCACAACACGCTGTGAGCTATTGTTAAGAATACTTTAAGTGTTCCAAATTAGGATTAGCATTATGTTATTCTGAATTTAGAATCTATTAAATATTTCATATTTAAATGAAATACAGAACAAGTTAGAACACTACCAATACCTCTACAGTACTATAAAACTGTATTAGTTTCTAATAGTTATCAATGGAGGAATTAATCTGGCGTGTTCTTTTGATTGACTGTCAATGAACAAAATCAGTGCCAAAACCGATTGCAGGGTAATGAAATGCCTTCTTCATACAATGCTTTAGATGATTGCATCCTCCAAATTTTCACTTTCATTGTAACATTCAAGTTGGTTAACTTGTTGAGGTAGTGAAATATTTTCATTTTTACTCCTAGTGTTTCTGGCAACTCCAAGTCTGAATGCTTGAAACCACAGTGAACAAAGCGGTTCTGAATTGTCTTACTGCTTATTTCTCACCAACTATCAGTGACAAAAATCACTGCTTTTTTTGAACACAAACACACACAACTGATGCTAATTAAAAACTGATTGCTCCAAGCATGGTACTAGTCTAACAGCCATGCAAGTGCACGCAACTGGTGCTAGTTAGAAACTGTTTGGCAACAGTATGCTGCCGCAGTTAGGTGGTATAGTCTCCCAGATAAATGAAGGGAATCCCAGCTATTTTCTTAATTTAATTTTTATTATTGAAGAGCTGTCCAAATAAATGGCTGCCCCGATCAACTAATGGCCCAATTAACTGGAATCCACTGTAATTGATGAACCTGAATGCTTTTAATTGATCACCACGATGGGTCCATAAAACTCATGCTTACCTGCTCGGGATAGAAGGCCAGAAAGCAATCCAGGACTCAGCCACATGTTCTAAGTCCAGTGGCAAAGCAAACAGACAAATTTTACTTTCTAGCTTCCTCGACGATGTGGGATATCAAGTAGAGCTTACTGTCATTTGCATAAGTACAGGGAGGTGCAAGCACAATGAAAAAGCTATTTGGAGCAGCATCACAGGATTGCATACTCGGGCAAGACAGCAAAGACAGCTTAAAATATGACACTAGTGCACAAAGCCACAATCAGAGGAAAGTCCACATTAGAGCACGACGTGGGCCACAGCATTCCATTGCTCAGGTAGGATTAATGGCTAGCAGTGCCCACATGGAAGTATGGGTCTTCCTATCAAACACCAACAGTTCTTTTCAAAACCTACACCATTAGTCAGTGAACTTTGACCCATTATTTATTCATTCTCTGTTACATGCACCTGTCTCCATTGCCATATTTACAGTATAATAGTTCATTTTTAAACTTCTGCTTTACAAAATGGTGGTATGAGTAGAAGAGCTGAATGTTAAATTGAAAAAGGAGAATTTCACATTCTAAATAAAAATGCGATAGAAATTAATGTGCTCTTTTTGTAACAATCTACTGCAGCACGGGTGTTTATTACAATTAATGTAAAAATAGGGGACAAACTCTCCTCTACAATCACTCTGAGCACCAGTGCCCTACAAGATCGTGTACTCTAAGAACCTGGTGGCATGGTACAAAGACAATAACCTATCCCTCAACGTCAGCAAGACGAAGGAATTGGTTGTTGACTTCAGAAGGAGTAGCGGACCTCACGACCCAATTTACATTGGTGGTGCACAAGTGGAACAGGTCAAAAGCTTTAAGTACCTCGGGGTCAATATCACAAATGACCTGACTTGGTCCAACCAAGCAGAGTTCACTGCCAAGAAGGCCCACCAGCGCCTTTACTTCCTGAGAAAACTAAATAAATTTGACCTGTCCCCTAAAACCCTCACTAATTTTTATAGATGCACTGTCGAAAGCATTCTTCTAGGGTGCATCACAACCTGGTATGGAAGTTGTCCTGTCCAAGACCAAAAGAAGCTGCAGAAGATCGTGAACACGGCGCAGCACATCACACAAACCAATCTTCCATCCGTGGACCCACTTTACACCGCATGCTGTCAGAGCAGTGCTGCCAGAATAATCAAGGACACGACCCACCCAGTCAACACACTTTTTGTCCCTCTTCCCTCCGGGAGAAGGCTCAGGAGCATGAAGACTCAACTCGTACGGCCAGTTTTGGGAACAGCTTCTTTCGAACTGTGATAAGACTGCTGAACGGATCCTGACCCAGATCCGGACCGTACTCTCCAAATATCCAGACCTGCCTCTCGGTTTTTTGGCACTATCTTACTTTTCATTTTTCTATTTTCTATTTATGATTTATAATTTAAGTTTTTAATATTTACTAATTTTTACTATTTTTAATATTTAATATTTGTAATCCAGGGAGTGTGAAGCGCAAAATCAAATATCGCAGTGATGATTGTATGTTCTAGTATCAATTGTTTGGCGACAATAAAGGATGAAGTATAAAGTAATGCAAATTTCCACATCAAAATTAATTATCTTTTAGACTTAGCGTATAGGCAATGACCATATATAGTATTTTCCTACCTATATTTAAATTCTATTACAAACCAATGTATTCATAGTGGGACTGCTTTGAAATAATTAATAATTAGCAATATTTAACAAAGTAGTAAGATTATTAAATGACACAACTAGCAGACAATTCATTAAATTGTTTTTGAAAAAGAGTAACTTTGTTATCAGGTACATCTTAATGTAGTGTCTTGATTTGCCTGGAGAAAACTTAATAAACTCCTGGCACATTTTGTTGCTAATTGAATTCAAAGATATCATAAAATATTCAGCCTTCAAATGGGATAAGAACTAAAAGATAGTAAGATGTTTTTAAAACTAACTTGTAGTGTGATCTTACTTGTGTATCGTTATGAGTAGAAATGCTGTAGGTGCTATTCAAATTTCAGTTGGTCACATCAATACAAGCACGTTAGCTTTTGTTTCCTTCTCTATCATTCAGTTTTATTTTGAACTGAAAGAGTAAACATAATTCATGTGGAACAAAAGTTTTTTTAAAATTAATAATCAGTGTACTTCTCAAGACTCATTTGATAAATGGCTCCTTCTTAAATGAAAGATAAAATCCACAGTTTGAGCCTGGATCTAAATTAGCCTGTCACATACAGCTCAGAAAATGGTCACTTCAGCTATACTCAACTCTACACTTACTTCTGCTTCCTTGTCTCTCCCTTCCTGAAGATGAAAAAGAAAGTAGCTTTTGAAATAAGAAAAGACAGTGTTGAAAATGTTCAGCACACCAACACTGTCTTTTCTTATTTCAAAAGGCAAGGTGAGCAGAGCTGGGATTTTTCTCTTTGGAACGTAGAAGAATGAGAGGGGACTTGATAGAGGTCTACAAGATTATAAGAGGCATAGATAGGGTGGATAGCCAGTACCTGTTTCCCAGGACACGAATAGCAAACACCAGAAGGCATATGTACAACGTTAAGGGAGGGAAGTTTAGGGGAGAAGAGAGCCTGGAATGACTTTCCAGGGATGGTGGTGGAGGCTAAAGCATTGGGGGTACTTAACAGCCTCTTGGACAGGCACATGGATGAAAGAAAAATAGAGGGTTATGGGGTAGTGGGGGTTTAGTACGTTTTTTTTGGGATTATATGGATTGGCACAATATCAAGGGCCGTAGGGCCTGTACTGTGCTGTAGTGTTCCATGGTTCTATGGTTCTAAAAACTACTTTTTTTTCCATCAACAGAAAGTGAGAAACCGAATCAATGTTTCAGGCCAACAACTGGAAAGGTTAACTGTGCTGACTGACTTATTGAGTGTGCAGAGTTAAAACCTGAACTAGGTTTGTGGAGGGAAAGAAAACTGAGCCTTTATGTACTTGAATAACCTTCATGGACTAATGGTCAGATTTCAGGAACACATAAAGGGTAGGTCCTGTGTTACATTAAATTTCCTCCAGTTATTTAATACAATTCTATGCAACACTAATAATTACAGAAGACAGCTTGCTGCTCCCAGGAACACTGTTACACATCAAAACAGTCCCCGTGTAGCTCATTAATCATTGCTGCCATAAAATACTGGCAACTCTATTAGGCAAATTCTACATGTTCAATTTTACTGTTGTGACTGACTTACCTTCACCCACTTAATCTTTTCTATAAGGTCACTCAGATCTCTCTTCACTGGAATATAATGTATCCATGGTTTTAGAGATTTGTAGAAGTGCTCATAGTATTTCGAATCCTGTTTCAATACAAGGCTGTCACCCAACATAAGGTACGGGAACCTATATGCTGCCACGGTACCATCCACATTCACTTGATATTTATACTGGGAAAATATTCAGAAAATACATGTTATAATTAAATTAATAAATAAATACCTTACAAATTTTGTGCATAACATGTACAATGATATTTTCATTTGTAATAATTACAGCCAGTGAGAAGATTTTGAAGGTATACAGACTCAATTTTGTAACTCTTTGTATGATAAAACCTGTTGTTTAATATGATTAAATTTTAAGTTTAGACTTACTGATAATGGAGAGCAACACATTTATTAATACAAAAACAAGCTAGTTACTGTTCTTCTTTCACAACAACGTGAATGAACAAAAAACATGAGATGCAAAAACAAATGCTGCTACAGAACTTGTGTATGCTGATTGATCTTCATGGTAAAGATAATCTTTTAAATATATAGAAATCTCAAATGCACCAACTGTCCAGCTTTGAAACAAACATAACAATAAACAATTTTGCATTCATGAACACTTGGTCCCAAATTGTCACCTGTTTCTCTTTTGAAGAAGAAGGTTCCTATGGCTATACTTGCCCTCGGATCATACAACTTTCAGCACAGTAAGGGGGAGGGTTGATACGTTTGCTGATGCTTGTGCGCGGGAGGGGTGGGCTTTGCGGTTCTAATGATTTTCTGTTATTCATTCTTTGGGGTTTTCCTTCTGTTTCGTGGATGTCTGCGAAGAGGAGGAATTTCAGGTTGTATACTGTATACGTGATCTGATATTAAATTGAACCATTGAGTTGCTGACCAGTATTTCAGGACCTTGAGATGTCTACGTGGTAGCAAAAGTGCTGGCTGGAGTTTTGAAACGGCAACAGAGACAAGCCTCACTGATACTCAACAGCCCCAAGTGTGCAGCTGAAAGAAAACATTTCTGAACAAACAAAAAAAATAAAAACGTAAAGCTCACGAGCCAAGTAAGTGATGTATACTTAAGAGGCATGTCAGAGATTTGAAAATGGAAAGGCTGTGGCTATGGAGCAAACTAGCAATTTACATAATATTGAATAAAATGAAAATGGTGCAGTGAACTGAATACAGTAGAATAGAACTTTACTGTTATTGCTCAGGAGAACAAGATTACGGTGCTACTCCAGTCCGTGCAAAACATATATTTAAAATGATGCAGTATGGCTCCATTTTAAAAACTTCCAATATTTACATGCAACAAGTGACTTCAATAGTCCATATCACTCAAAGGCCATTAGCAAGCAGGGATGTAGAATTATTCAGCCCTCAGGAAGAAGCTGTTTTTCCAGCCTTACCTTCTTGACCAAAATGATTCTGTATGTCCTACCGGATGGCAGAAGATTGAACAGTGTCTGTCTTCAGGTCTGCTAGTTGAGTCCCAAGGATGTGCTGAGCCGTTCTAATTACTTGGTTGGAATGCTTTACGATCTGTCTTGCTGCAGCTAGAGTACCACATTGTCATTCTGTATATCAGTATGCTCTCTATCGCACATCAGTAAAAGTTGGCCAGCAACTTTTGCGGCAGATTAGCTCTGCTTAAGCACCTTAGGTAATATAGTTGCTGTTATGCCTTCCCTACTACTGAGATTGTGTTGATGGACCAAGAGAGATCCTTGGTGATGTTCATCCCCAAAACGTGAAACTGGGGAATGTTTCCACTACCTCACCACTTATAAATAATGGGGTTTGTTCAGGACCTCTCTCCTTCCTGAAGTCAATTATCATTTCTTTTGATTCTTGATGCTGAGTGATAGGTTGTGGCTCCTGCACCAATCAGCACCTCCTCTCGATATGCAGATTCATTATTGTTTGTGATTTGGCCAGTCGCAGTTGTGTCGTCTGCAAATTCGATGATTCTGTTTGTAGCACAATCAGGAGTGCATTCATAGGTGATGAGAGAGAAGAGAAGTGAACTCAGTGCACAGCCTGCGGAGCACCAGTGTTCAGGGTTAAGAGGGATGATGAGCACTTGTCTAGTTTCACTGTCTGGGTACGATTAGAATCAGAATCAGGTTTATTATCACCAGCATGTGACGTGAAATTTGTTAACTTAGCAGCAGCAGCAGCTCAATGCAATATATACTCTTGCAGAGAAAAAAAAGTTATAAATAAAGTAAATCAATTACAGTACACGTATATTGAATAGATTTTTTTTTAAAGTGCAAAAACAGAAATACTGTATATTTTTAAAAAGTGAGGTAGTGTCCAAAGCTTCAATGTCCATTTAGGAATTGGATGGCAGAGAGGAAGAAGCTGTTCCTGAATCACTGAATGCCTTCAGGCTTCTGTACCTCCTACCTGATGGTAACAGTGAGAAAAGGACATGCCCTGGGTGCTGGAGGTCTTTAATAATGGATGCTGCCTTTCTGAGACACCGCTTCCTAAAGATGTCCTGGGTACTTTGTAGGCTAATACCCAAGATGCAGCTGACTAGATTTACAACCTTCTGCAGCTTCTTTCGGTCCTGTGCAGTAGCCCCTCTATACCAGACAGTGATGCAGCCTGTCAGAATGCTCTCCATAGTGCAACTATAGAAGTTTTTGAGTGTATTTGTTGACATGCCAAATCTCTTCAAACTCCTAAGAAGTATAGTCACTGTCTTGCCTTCTTTATAACTGCATCGATATGTTGGGACCAGGTTAGATCCTCAGAGATCTTGACACCCAGGAACTCAAAGCTGCTCACTCTCTCCACTTCTGATCCCTCTATGAGGATTGGTATGTGCTCCTTCATCTTGACCTTCCTGAAGTCCACAATCAGCTCTTTCGTCTTACTGACATTGAGTGCCAGGTTGTTGCTGTGGCACCATTCCACTAGTTGGCATATCTCACTCCTGTACACCCACTCGTCACCACCTGAGATTCAACCTGCAATGGTTGTATTGTCAGCAAATTTACAGATGGTATTTGAACGATGCCTAGCCACACAGTCATGTGTATAGAGTAGAGCAGTGGCCTAAACACACACCCCTGACGTGCACCAGTGTTGATCGTCAGCGAGGAGGATAAGTTATCACCAATCTGCACAGGTTTAGGAAGTCGAGGATCCAATTGCAGAGGCCCAGATTCTGCATCTTCTCAATCAGGATTGTGGGAATGATGGTATTAAATGCTGAGCTATAGTTGATGAACAGCATCCTGACGTAGGTGTTTGTGTTGTCCAGGTGGTCTAAAGCCCCGTGGCGAGCCACAGAGATTGTGTCTGCCATTGACCTATTGTGACGATAGGCAAATTGCAATGGATCCAGGTCCTTGCTGAGGAAGTCCAAGACCCAATTAAAGGTTGATGTGCTGAAACCTCGATTGTGGAGATTGACAGTCAGCTTCTTCAGTAGTAGGTGTCAAAGGCCAAACTCTAATCAGTTACGTTGCTGTCTTTGTGCTCCAGCTGTTCTAAGACAGTATGAAGGGAAATCGAGATGGAATCTTCAGTTGATCTATTTGCCTTGTAGGCAAACTGGTGCTGGTCCAAGATAGCCAGGATTCCAAGCACTTGGCAACCATGGGCGTGAATGCCACCAGTAGTTATTAAGACATGTAGCATGTTTTGGGGATCATGGTTGCTGCTTTGAAGCATGCCGGGACCAGATGCTGGGACAGCGAGAGGTTTAAATACCCATCAGAACTTCTGTTAGCTGGTTGGCACAGTCCCTGAGCACATAACCGTGTATGATGTGTGTGTGTGTGTTGACATTACGGTGTACACGCCTCACCTCATGTATGTTCAGTGTCGACACAGTTCCTCCATCCGATATTAAGGCCCTCATCACTGGTGACTTGCTTTATCAAATCGAGCAATTAGCTCTTCGGCTAGTTTGGCATCACCATGAGCAGAGCAGGACAGCTTTCCTTTGTAATCTGAGGTGGATCTGATGCCTTCCCAAGCACTTCCTGGACTGGTGGCATTGTAGAAGTGCATCTCAATCTGCACTTTGGCACCTGTTAAGATTTAATCTGGCCTCACTGTGTGCTTTGGCATCACCAGACGTGTAAGCAGCGTCATAAGCTTTGAGCAGGTTCCATACCTCGTTGTTCATCCAAGGCTTCTGGTTCAGGAATACTCAGATGTTTTTGGCGGTGATGACATTGACGACACAGAATTTGATATAGCACCTAACTGTGGTTGTGTATTCCTCTAAATCAGTGTCCGAGACTTGTGTAGCTTAGCATGAAGACAGACTCCAGTCAGTACTCTCAAAGCAATCTTGAAGACTGGAGCTGGCTCCCTCAGGCCACACCGTCACTGTAACGGAGGTTGGTTCCTTTCCATTGGATCAGATGTAAAGGCAGGTGATCGGACAGTGCCAGGAAGGCCCTATATGCACCTGCGATGTCGGTGTACGCCTGGTCCAGTGTGTTATTACCCCTTGTACGGCAATTCATATTCCGATGGAATTTAGGGAGTACCATTTTACGGTTAGCCTGATTAAAATCATCAGCTACAAGGAAGGCACCATCGGGGTGAGTAGCCAGTTGGTTAACAATAGCATCATACAGATGACCAAATGCTAACTTGGTGTTGGCCCACGGAGGTATACAAACTGCTGTAATATAAACAACAGTGATTCCTCCTGGTAGATAAAAGGGCCTGCGCTTTACCATTAGGTATTCCAGGTTGGGACAGCAGTAACTTTCAATAACGACTGAATTAGTACGCCAGGCAGTGTTAACATAAACGTGTAAAACACCAGCTGATTTCTTGCCAGAACTGTGCGCTCTGTCAGCGTGGGAGGCCACTTGGCCTGCACGCCCGGTACCTACATCAGGTACCTTGTGGTCCAGCCAGGTTTCTGGGAAGGTCATAGCACAGCACTCTGCTAGGTTCTTCTGCAAGATGAATCTCAGTCTAATCTCGTCCATTTTGTTGGCAATCGACCGTGCATTTGCTAAGACGACACATGGGAGTGGAGGCCTGAAAGGCGATTCTCTTAGCCTGGTGTATATACCCACTCTCTTTCCACTCTTCTGCCTTCTCTCATAGTGCCATCGTCAGCATCTTCCGGCTGGTAACTGACCTCGTGATGGAGTTGTAACAAGCTTAGTCGGTCGCATTTTCACGATCTCAAGCGGCCAACGTTCTAAATGTTCAAAATAGGTGAGCTGTGTGCATCTAGTACGCATCATAAGGAGTCCCGTCGGCTGTACCTTTGAGAAAAGGCTCGGCTGTTGCAACTGTACGCATCCCCATCTTGGAGCCACGAGTGAATGAGTGGAAATCAGGCGAAGGCCAAAGAGTTACAATTATAGATACTGCTCCTATACCTCTGCAAGGTTAGACAAGCAAATGAAACAGAGACTGACAGCTATCAAAATCAAATCTCTTCAAGATTGGAAATCAAATATTTAAAAATCTTAACTGATATACACTGAAGGTTGGGGAGATCGGATCAGCTTTGATGAAGTCTGAAGGCAATAGAAAGAACAAACTGAACATAAATCTTAATCCCTCTAGCCCAGTTTCAGCATGATTTTAAATCTGAACAAGAGTCAGTTATCCTTGACCCTCTAGTTCACCAGTGTTGCCAATGGAAGGATGTCCATTTTATCTTCTTATTCTGTATGTATCACTGTTGGAAGGCTATCTTTCCCTCTACTCTACATGATTTTCAAAGTCAAAGTAAAATTTATTATCAAAGTACACACATATTACCATATACTACCTTGAGATTCTTTTTTTTTGCAGGCATTTACAGGAAAATAATAAGTACAATAGAAGTTATAAAAAACTATGCATAAACAAGGACTAGCAAACAACCAATGTGCAGAAGATGGCAAATTGTGCAAATATAAAAAGTAATACTGAGAACGTGAATTGTAAAAAGTTCTTGAAAGGGAGTCTGGAGGTTGATTTGTGATGAGCGAAGTTACTCATGCCAGTTCAAGAGTCTGATGGCTATATGGTGATAACTGTTCCTAAACCTGGTGATGTGTGACCTAATGCTTCTGTACCTACTGCCTGATGGTAGTAGCAAGAAGCGAGCATGGCTATATGGTTGGGGTCCTTGAAGGTGGATACTGCTTTCTTGTGGCAGTACTCCCATGTAAATGTGCTCAATGGTGGGGCGGACTTTGCCTGTGTTGGACAGGGCTGTATCCACTACTTTCTGTAGATCTTTATGTTCCAAAGATTAAGGAAATCAGTGGTGAGATTTTAAGGCTATAGTTAATGCAACATTTGGTTGTGCTGAAGACCCAAAAAGTAAAGGCTGGTGAGTTAGTGGAAAAAGAGAAAAGAAGTTATATCATATAAAGTGACATACATTTCTTTTATTTGTCTGACTCCAGCCACTTGTGAATTGTTTCAATAACACATTGTGTCTACTCAAAACTTGCAAGACCAGACTAATGAAAAAAAAATCAAAAGCTATATATACTAGACATCCGAGCTCAAAACAGAAAGTGCTGGAAACACTCAGCAGGTCAGGCAGCGTCTGTGGAAAGAAAACCGCTGTTAACATCTCAAATCAAAGGTCCTTCAGCAGTACTGAGAAAGAGAGCTGGTAGGTATAGCTAGCATTCATTTGTGGAGAAGTTGGTAGGATGGATGATGGATGGTTAGGACAAAGGGACTGGACTAGCCTCAAACACTGCAATATCCATCATTCACGTTTGAACATGCACCAATAGAACCACAAGTCAAGAAATGACGAATAACCATCCCTTCAGCAATAGCTCTCTAAACAGTAATAAACATTAGGAATTCACCAGCACTATTCTGAACAGCACAATGATAAATAATAGTAAAACTTCCAAAAAAAAGTCTAAATTATATGGAGAGCTCAAAGTAATTTATTTACCACAATAGTGCCCAGTAAAGGCTCATAGCTCTTGTATTGATCTGGTACAGCACTGACACGACAATTCTGAGATTCTTCAATTTTCCCACAAAATCATACCTTAAAGAAGTCAAAGAAACTGATAAGTTGGGCTTTTCCTAGAGCTTTCTCTTCTTCACGAAAAAAGAAATACGCAGTTATTCCAGCATCCAAAAGATCCCGATTCTTTCTGGAAATCCTTACTAGTCTGAGTCTCTCCTCACTGCTGTCTCTGCCTCTCCAAAATGCTTGCTGTGTTTTATTGCTCCAGGAGGGACCTTGTGGTTTGAGAGAAAAATAAATATTGAGCTGTTACGAAATTCATCAACTTCAGTGCCTCCTTGAGGTAAAAAAGGGGGCACTATAAAATATCACCTACGTGATCGGTCACTAGACGAAATCAGAATAATTTACATAATGCACAGCTTAGGAGGGATGAACAAAAGCCTAGGTGAAAAGATGTACTTTGGAGATGGAATTTTAAATTGGGTTGTGTAAGTAGAGTGGCAAGAAATTTCAAAAATTAGCACTAAAGAACATTTTCTTTTAAGGAAATAAAAGAAATATCTTCATATCTTTATGGAAGTTAAGGATAAGGGTCACTCCAGCTCTCTGGGTTCTAAGGTGTCAAATGAAATCATGGCTTATGGATAGGAAAGGTTGAGAGGGTTATGGGCTAAACATGAGGTCATTACTAATATGCTGGTCTGAAGGGCCTGTTTCTGTGCTGTCTTGTTCTATAACTTCAAGTGAATGAAGGACCCACAAACACCTACCAAGTGGGCAGTTCAAAGGGGGAGGGGCGGGATGTTCATTTCTTACATTATTAACACAAGAACTCTCTATGCTCTCAAAGGAGTTCAAGAATCTTACTACCATGCTGAATATTCCTTCTCTATTTACAGCAGTCATGAAACTGGGATTCAGACCAGCTGGTAAAATGTTACATTCCGCACCCCGCCCACCGAGAAAGCATCATGTGCATTCCATAAAACCGGACAACAAATTTTTTCTGAAAGTGTTGCTTCCTCAGAATTTTTTTCTTGTTTATCGTAGACCACTTGAAGCTGAACATAAATACAATATCAAATTACAAATGTGATATTTGTATCATATAGGAATTTGGAGAAATATGAAATTAACTTTTATAGAATTATAGTGTGTTTAATTGCATAACAGTGCTGACGCTTTGCAATAATTCAACTAAGCTAAAAATATTTTGTTGACGATTTTCATTTGTACTCAGTGTCTGAGGCTTCTCACTTGGGTGTCCAACAATAATAAGCCAGCTTTGATGGATTCCAGTTGCCCTGATACCATTTCTCCATGACCGCAATGTCCTGGTGAAACCTTTCACCTTGCTTATCACTAACAGTGTCAAGATTTGCAGGGAAGAAGTCTAAATGGAAATGCATTTAAACTTCAGCCGCATGTAGTCTGGTGCTCTGTAGTTGCCAAAAAAATTTTCAACATTCTTGAATGCCTTCCATGCGATTTTCTCTGGTCCCACAAGAAGCTCTTTGAATTGCCTGTCATTGATGACCTGTTTGATTTGTGAACCAACAAAAATATCTTCCTTAATCTTGGCATCAAATATTCAGACTTGAACAATGAATTGAAGACAATTTCAAAGTATTAAGGAAGCAAAATCTTTGTTGTCCAGTGTAATTGTTATTTTCTGTAGTTCAACGGGTAAAATTTTCATTGTAACAATTACATTATAGGAATCGCGGCAAGTTTATGAATCGCAAACGAGAAAATCTGCAGATGCTGGAAATCCAAGCAACACACACAAAATGCTAGAGGAACTTAGTTTATAAAACAACCTTTTCTCTACAACGTATTTAACAATTCCATTGAAGGATTTTATGATTTTCAAGTCTACACGGCACCTTCCAGAATCCTGTAACCAACAGCCAAAATAGAATTTACATAGACGGGAATCTGAGCTAAAACAAGTTGCTGAAGGAACTCAGCGTGTGGATGGAGATGGACAGTCAATGTTCTGGTCAAGGCACTTCATCTCCTCTGTGTAAAAGCAACCCAATGCCCCAGTATATCCCTCGCTCTCCCCTTTCTGAATGGCATCACCAAGAACACATTTGGGAGTATGGAGAAGCTTAGATAATGGAATAATGCACCAGGAACAAGAAAAGTCTGGATTTTGAAAGTTTGCACAAAAAGACGAAGAGTCACTTGGGACTGAAATCAGCACACATTAAATAATGTGATAAAATGGAAGTTGAAGTAACAGAATGCTAGGTGATTACAGTAAGATACAAGCAAGGAATATTAATCTTGTCAAAAGAAGGACAATGTACTTAGCATTTCTATCAGCAGAAAACATTAAAAGTATTTCACATTTGAGATAAAACGTCAGAAAGACAAGTGATAACATCAAAATGCTGTTCACATAAATAATTTCAACAAATTACTTTAAAAGAAGAGAACTTGAAGATTCCAGGAGGGAAGGCCTAGAGATCCTCAGGCAGTTACTGAAGGTGAGAGAAGCATGTTGCTGGGATAGGCAGGGTCTTTTTATTGACAGTCCCAGGAATGAGTTATTTGCAGATAAAATTAAAATGTTTTGCTACAAAAGATGACAATTATTTGTGTACACAAGAACTATGTGTGGATTAGGATATACTCTTACAGAAAGAGGATAGAAAATGAGTGATCACAGTGCGTAAAACTTTCGAATTTAGCAGGACAAAAACTAAAACAGGTACAGAAACAACATGCGGAATTATGGAGAATTCAATTATGACATTGTGAAAAAAGGTCACAATTCGAGACAACTCAGGACAAATATTGTAAAAATTCAGGACAAAGGTTCAACTCAAAACAAATATTGTAAAGAATCTGGTTCAACCCAAAGCAGTGACCAAGGAAATGATCTAAAAAAAAATGTGACTACAGTACAAACATTGTGGCAACAGCGAGAATCAATTATGGAAGTGGTCCCAATGTTTAAATAGACACTGTAGTCAACTTGAGACTAGGTCTTGGGCAGACTGTGTGAAAATCCAGTAGTCTATAGTAGTGGCATCTGCTCACATCCTGAAACACATGGAATCCAGCATTACGTCCTTGGACAACTTGACCAAGGAAGAGCATGTAGATGAGAAATAACTGTGAGCCCACTATGAACTCTGAAAACAATAACGTAGGAGCACAAAGAGCCCTGTATAGATTCTCAATCTGTGATTGATAGGCAATACGTGGAAAGGTATATATGCATTCCCAACTCAATGTAGCAAGAAGACATAGATGGCTGAAGAGGTCAAGAAGGATTGACCAGGATAGGTCTCCATCACTTTGGACAGTGTTACTTGTGATTCTGATCAAGAAATATCAGGGTTGTGGCAGGGACAGAACCCAAATATACACATTTAAGCAATAATGTTGCCGAAAGGGTGGGTGTAATTTTGGGACAGGAGACATCAAAGGGGTTGAAAAGTTGGAGGTAGGCTGTCAAAATCTACTGAAATTAGATGTGATTGAGAGCAAGGATAGTGATCATAATTTTCTGATTAAACCTCCACGTGTATTTGATACCTCAGAAGGTCTTGAACCTGGTGCAACAGAGCAACTTACAATTACAAAGCAAAAGAAGATGTGGAAGAGAAAAAGAGAAAGCTACAAATGAGGATAAAACTCTTCTCAATGAAGTGATGATCTGTGTGGAGAACTTCATTTCAAATAAAACAACGGATTTCGACTCTATTACATCATTGCAAAAGTATACCAATGCAAAGAAGAATGACAAAACATACCAGTCTGTCCTTGGATAGAAAGTAGGTCATTTGTTACACCACGCAGTGTTTCTAATGTAGAGCGTGTGATATCATATGTTGGAAGAACAATATCGGCAGTATCTTCTGAGCCACACCAAGAAATGATAGGCAGTGGGCTATCTTTTATTTTACGAGTTTCCAGTGGCCAATCTCCAACATTTATATAGAACTCAACATTGGGTAAGTGAACCTAAAAGGAAAAGTGTTCAATTGCCTCATTATGTAATAGAATACAAAGCAGCAAAGAAAAATCATCAATGCGACTGTAAATTTAACATACTTTCCTTGCTAAAGAAAGAAGCATTTCATCGGAAAACATTTTGAAGTCTGTGTACCGTCCCATGGTTCGTCGATAAATCAGGTTATTTAATATAGTGTAGTGAACAATTCCTCGATCACCAAATCTATTTGGCACTTGCTCCAGCAGGAGTGAAAGGTTTATACTGGGAAAATTATCAAAGTCACTAGAAATTTGTTCTTCTTTTGCAGGACATGAGAGAGTAGCTTGCCATTTTTCAGGATCCTCTTCTGGGCAGTAACAGTACTCATGATAAACAGGGCCTGATAATGAAAACAGGAACACAACATATTACTAAGTGTGCAATTATGTAGTCTCTAATATTTTTTAAATAAACCATAGAAAAATAATCTATAAAAATGCAATGTTTAAATATTTTCAATTTACGTATTTACAAGATAATTGTTCACTACATGAAAGAAGGCCTTTGCATGTGCACTTATACATCTGCACATTTGATGATATAGCAAGTATTTTAAAAACTTAACCACAGTTTAAAAAAACCTTGCCCACAGGACGAAAAAAGGAGGAAGGCAGCAGAAAGGAAATTATAGACCAGTCAGCCTAACCTCAGTGGTTGGAAAGATGTTAAGGTCAATTGTTAAGGATGTGGTGATGGAGTACTTGGTGACACAGGACAAGATAGTACAAAGTCAGCATGGTTTCCTTCAGGGAAAATCCTGCCTGACAAAAGTGTTGGAATTCTTTGAGGAGATTACAAGTAGGATAGTTAAAGGGGATGCAGTGTATGTTGTATATTTGGACTTTCAGAAGGCCTTTGACAAGGTGCCACACATGAGGCTGCTTACCAAGTTAAGAGCCCATGGTATTATGGGAAAGTTACTAGCATGGATAGAGCATTGACTGGTTGGTAGAAGGGAGTGAGTGAGAATAAAAGGATCCTTTTCTGGTTGGCTGCCAGTGAATAGTGGTGTTCCGCAGGGGTCAGTGTTGGGACCGTTTCTTTTTATGCTGAAATAAATGACTTAGATGATGGAATAGATGGCTTTGTTGCCAAGTTTGCAGATGATAGGAAGATTGGTGGAGAGGCATGCAGTGTTGAGGAAACAGGCAGGATGCAGAAAGGCTTAGACAGATTAGGAGAATGGACAAGAAATGAAATACAATGTTGGAAATGCATGGCCATGCACTTTTGTAGAAGAAATAAATGTGCAGACTATATTCTAAACATGGAGAAAATCCAAAAATCTGAGATGCAAAGGGACTTGGGAGTCCTTGTGCAGAACACCCTGAAGGTTAACTTGCAGGTTGAGTCAGTGGTGAGGAAGGCAAATGCAATGTTAGCATTCATTTCAAGAGGTCTAGAATACAAGAGCAAGGATGTGATGCTGAGGCTTTATAAGGCACTGGTGAAACCTCACCTTGAGTATTGTGAACAGTTTTGGGCTCCTCATCTTAGAAAAAATGTGCTGGCATGGAGAGGGTCCAGAGGAGGTTCACAAGGTTGGTTCCAGGAATGAAAGGTTTATCATACGAGGAACGTTTGATGGCTCTGGGTCTGTGCTCACTGGAATTCAGAAGGATGGGGTGGGGGGGGGGATCTCATTGAAACCTTTCAAATGTTGAAAGGCCTAGATAGAGTAGATGGGGAAAGGATGTTTCCCATGGTGGGAGAGTCTAGGACAAGAAGGCACAGCCTCAGGAGAGAGGGGCGCCCTTTCGAAACAGAGATACAGAGAAATTTCTTTAGCCAGAGGGTGGTAAACTTGTCGAGTTTATTGCCACATGCAGCTGTGGAGGTCAGATCGTTGGGTGTATTTATGTGGAGTACTTCGCCATGTATTCAACCTGAGCCTGAGGCTCCGGAGGGTTCCTGTGCTGTGGAAGACGTCCTGCCTCGTCCCTGTGCCAAAGACGCTGCGCCCCAGCAGCCTCAATGACTACAGACTGGTGGCATTGACCTCCTACATCATGAAGACCCTGGAGAGACTTGTTCTGAAGCTGCTCCGGCCTATGGTTGGGCCACACTTAGATCCCCTCCAGTTCGCCTACCAGCCCCGGCTGGGAGTTGAGGATGCCATCATCTACCTGCTGAACTGTGTCTACGCCCACCTGGACAAGCCAGCGAGCACTGTGAGGGTCATGTTTTTTGACTTCTCCAGTGCATTCAACACTATCCGCCCTGCTCTGCTGGGGAAGAAGCTGACAGCGATGCAGGTGGATGCTTCCCTGGTATCATGGATTCTTGATTACCTGACTGGCAGACCACAGTACGTGTGCTTGCAACACTCTGTGTCCGACAGAGTGATCAGCAGCACTGGGGCTCCACAGGGGACTGTCTTGTCTCCCTTTCTCTTCACCATTTACACCTCGGACTTCAACTACTACACAGAGTCTTGTCATCTTCAGAAGTTTTCCGATGACTCTGCCATAGTTGGATGCATCAGCAAGGGAGATGAGGCTGAGTACAAGGCTACGGTAGGAAACTTTGTCACATGGTGTGAGCAGAATTATCTGCAGCTTAATGTGAAAAAGACTGAGGAGCTGGTGGTGGACCTGAGGAGAACTAAGGTACCGGTGACCCCTGTTTCCATCCGGGGGGTCAGTGTGGACATGGTGGAGGATTACAAATACCTGGGGATACGAATTGACAATAAACTGGACTGGTCAAAGAACACGGAGGCTGTCTACAAGAAGGGTCAGAGCCGTCTCTATTTCCTGAGGAGACTGAGGTCCTTTAACATCTGTCAGACGATGCTGAGGATGTTCTACAAGTTTGCTGTTGTGTGCTGGGGCAGCAGGCTGTGGGTAGACAGAATCAACAAACTCATTCGTAAGGCCAGTGATGTTGTGGGGATGGAACTGGACTCTCTCACGGTGGTGTCTGAAAATAGGATGCTGTCTAAGTTGCATGCTATCTTGGTCAATGTTTCCCATCCACTACATAACGTACTGGTTGGGCACAGGAGTACATTCAGCCAGAGACTCATTCCACCGAGATGTAGCACTGAGCGTCATAGGAAGTCATTCCTGCCTGTGGCCATCAAACTTTACAACTCCTCCCTTGGACGGTCAGACACCCTGAGCCAATAGGCTGGTCCTGGACTTATTTCATAATTTACTGGCATAATTTAGATATTACTATTTAACTAGTATGGTTCTATTACTATTTATTATTTATGGTACAACTGTAACGAAAACCAAGTTCCCCCGGGATCAATAAAGTATGACTTTGACTAAGGCAGAGATTGATAGGTTCTTGATCGGACATAGCATCAAAGGTTACGGGGAGAAGGCTGGGAACTGGGGTTGAGAAGGAGGAAAAAAGGGGATCAGCCATGATTGAATGGCGGAGTAGACCGGATGGGCCAGATAGCCTAATTTTGCTCCTATTTCTTATGGTTTTATTTGCAATAAGAGAACTATTCCAGCTACAGCATCCTAGAACAGTCACTAAAAAAGTGTACAAGATTACCACAAAGACACCCATGAAAAGACTTTGCATTTCTAGTCACAAACCTTCCCTGGATTTGAGGATGGGGAGGAGACCTGAAATACAAAAGCAAATCACAACACTCTTGGATCACAATACACCCAACTACTTAAAGTTCTTGCTACTGTATCTCTGAAAACAAAACTACCCGCTCTAAGCCCTGAGGGGCAATACTACAATAAACATGTTTGATTGCCCTGTTTAAGTCACAAGACATAGAGTATGAATAGAATTAGGCCATTTGCTCATCAAGCCTACTCCAGCATTTCATCATGGTCATTCATCTTTCCTCTCAACAGCATTCTCCTCATAACCTTTGATGCACTTAGTAAACAAAAACCTATCGACGCAAACATGAGGAAATCTGCAGATGCTGGAATTTCAAGCAACACACATAAAAGTTGCTGGTGAACGCAGCAGGCCAGGCAGCATCTCTAGGAAGAGGTACCGTCGACATTTCGGGCCGAGACCCTTCATCAGGACTAACTGAAAGAAGAGCTAGTAGGAGATTTGAAAGTGGGAGGGGAAGGGGGAGATCCGAAATGATAGGGGAAGACAGGAGCGGGAGGGATGGAACCAAGAGCTGGACAGAAACCTATCAAGCTCCGTTTTAAATATACCCAATAACTTGGCCGTCTGTGGTAATAACTTCCATGGATTCACCAGCTTCTGGCTAAATAAATTCCTTTAGGTGGCATGGTAGCATAGCAGCTGGCAAAATGCCAACATTCAGGGTTCAATTCCCACCGCTGTCTGTAAGGAGTTTGTACATTGTCCCTGTGACCTCGTGGACTCAGATTCCCCTCACATTCCAAAGATGCACGAATCAGTAAGGGTTAGTAAGTGAGGCATGCCTTCTGATTGGCATCAGAAGCATGGAGACACTTAGGGGCTGCCCCCAGCACATATTCAAACTCTGTTGGTTATTGACTCAAACGAATCATTTTATTGCATGGTTCAATGTACGTGTGACAAATAAAGCTAATCTTATCTTTATCCTCATCTCTGTTCTAAGGGGACACCTTTCCATTCTGAGGTTATGCTTTTTGGTCCTAGACTCTCCTGCTATTGCAAACATCCTCTCCATGTCCATTCTATCTATGTTTTTCAATATTCGGCAAGTTTTAATGAGATAACCCTCATTCTACTAGACTCCGGTGAGTAAAGGCCCAGAACTATCAAACACTTCTCATACATTTACTTTCCCAGGATCGTTTTTGTAAACCCTCTCTAGATGCTCTGGTCCAAAATTGCTCACAATACTCCAGTGCCTTCTAAAGTCTCAGCATTGCATCCTTGCTTTTATATTCTAAACCTCTTCAAATGAACGTGAACGTTGCATTTACCTTGCTTACTACTGACTCACCCTGCAAGTTAACCTCTAAGGAATTCTACATTAAGAATCCCAGGTCCATTTGCACTTCCAACTTCTGAATTTCCTCCCTGTTTAGGAAGAAAGTTAGTGCCTTTATTCCTTCTACAAAAGTGCATGACTATACACTTCCTGACCCCTGCAGAACACCACTGGCAGCCAACCAGAAAAGCCTTTTTATCCCCCTGCCAGTCAGACAGTCTTCTGTTCATGCTAGTATCTTTCCTGAAATACCATGAGCTCTTATCTTGTTTAACAGCCTCATGTGTGACACCTTGTCAAAGACCTTCTGAAAATCCAAGTAAACTGCATCCACTGACTCTCCTTTTTCTATTCCAACAGATTTGTCAGGTCAGATTTCATCTTAAGAAAAACATGCCAACTTCGGCCTATTTTATTATGTGCCTCCAAGCACTCCAAAACCTCATCTTTAATAATGAGCTCTAACATCTCGCCCATCACTGAAGTCAGGTTAACTGACCTATAATTTCCTCTCTTTTGCCTCCCTCCCTTCTGAAAAGAGTGGAGTGACATTTATGATTTTTGTAATCCTCTGGAACTATTCCATAGTGAAGAGTGAGACAAAGTACTTATTCAATTCATCCACCATTTCTTTGTTTCCCGTTATTACTTCTCCAGTGTCGTTTTCCAGCAGTCCAATCTCCACTCTTGCCTCTCTTTTGTTCTTTACAGAATCGGTAAAAACTTTTGGTATCCTTTTTTATATTATTGGTTTGCAAACTGCAGGGCGAATTCTATCACATTATGATCGCTGCCTCCCAAGGGTTCTTTTACCTTAAGCATCCTAATCAAATTTGGTTCATTACACTAGTGGACTCAACAATAAGCTCTCCAAAAATCCACGTTGTAGGTATCGCTAAATATCAAATAAGTTTGAACTTGAAGTTGATTCTACATATTCTTTTTCTTGGATCCAGCACCAACCTGATTTTTCCCCAGATCTACTTGCCTATTGAAATCCACCATTACAATTATAGCACTGCCCGTTTTACATGCATTTTTAAATTTCTACTTCCCAGACACCCCACCTCCTGGCTACTACTCAGAGGCCTGTATACAACTCCTATCAGGGTCTTTTTACTGTTAGCCAGAAAGAATGACAATCTACAAATCAGTGAATTCAAATGAATCAAGGACAGTGGAAGCAGTGTTTGTTCTTGTCGCATGCTTGGGGATGGAGGCTGCCATTTTGTGAAGACACTCTATTCTCCATTTTGTGCACCTTACATGCTGGGCTTGATCAATGTTTTAAAGAAGACACAATAATTCTTCAGGTAATCTGCTGGACTGGAGATCATTTCCAAATGAGAACTTATTTGTGAGATGTTCTTTGGTTGGCTAGAACATGCAGGTTTGTGAATGTTGGGGTTGATTCCTGCTTTAAGTGATTCAAGCTCACTACTGATTGAGAACAAAGAGCCATAAATTATCGTCTGTCACTTGATGGGAAGAGGGCAATAAATAGATGCCGGCTTGGAGCAGAGCCAATAACAAGGTGTTGAAGGACAGACACATGGCCTGTGGCCAATGACACTGGAATGCACTATTTGAATTGATAGGGAGTGGATATAAAAGTGGATGCTTCGTGTGTGCTGGTAGCGGCAACTTCGAAGAGTAACCCTCGCAGATACAAACGTAAGCAACCCTGTGTGAAGCATGTGGGCGAGTGAACCGGGACAACGAGGAACGCCTGGCCAGCGTAACCTCCTTTGCCCGGGTAATACCTTCACCATTCTTTGACTATCCAGGAGAGTCAGGGATACTTAGCGAGTGTGCACACAAGGTATTCAGTGTATGAATTCACGTACTTGTTAGTTTGAACAATAAAGGTACTTGTCAGTAAATACAGATCTCTCTGTGCCTCACTAAGCATCGTTATAAGTGGAAGTAGTACTTTTTTTTTACAACAGAATTGGCGTCCCTGGGTGGGTTCGAGGTTAAATCTCCTGTTGAGTCAGCAAGAGACTCGAGCCGGACCACGTGGGTGAGAAACAAAGAGATCGGGAGGCTGGGTCGCGAGTTAGTACTGACCCAGGATGAAGAATTCAGGGAAATCTGCAAGTCTGAAGGACTTGGATTGTTTTGATTGGAGGGGATTCCTCCAGAAGTATGTATTGGGGAAATGGCCACAATACGGGGAGTATGCTGGACGCACCAGCGGTGAAGTCTTTTTTGGAATTGCCAAAGGGAAATTGTCGGATAAGGAATTTAAGCAACTACTGAAGCCAGTAGCAGTCGCCTGCCTCATTGAGGACTTAACAGGATATCAGCAAAAAGCCGGCGCTAAGCGAGATAAATTAGAAGACGAAAACTAAAGAATCAGAAAGGCTTTAGAAGACGAAAACAGAATGCTCTGAAAGGAGTTAGAAATCCTCAAGGGAAATTTTACAGATTTACAGGGACAAAGTAGTATGGATTTGGTGCATATGAATCAATTTCAGCTGAAATGCGAGAAACTGGTTAAAGAACAAAGTAAACGGGAAGAAGAAACTAATTTAGCCAAGAGCCAGGCAGAGGAATTAAAGAAACAGTACAGTGATTTAAAAACAGCTATAAATGTGATACAGAAATCAGTTTCTGAAAAGAGAAGTAATACTAGTGTTAAATACAAAGTGTTTAAAGCAGATACAAAAGCTGCACAGAGAGGAATAATATGTGCTTTTGGATCTGAAAGAGGGGAGGAGAATGAATATGCAGATACAGATGGGAACGGTTTAGCAGATGATGCGACTAGATATGGTTGTGATAATAACCAAGCGCTTCTCCCTGAGGATCGCCCGCCCTCGTACAATGCTAAGGAATCGTCGGTGCCAACGGCACCACTATCCCCCCGAGTTACTATTAGAGAGGGAGGAGTTGGGGCAGGAAATCAAAACCAGAGTCTAACATACACTACTCTGTTTGGAGGACAGCAGCTGCTCAGAGACATTGCCAAAGATATCGGGATTTGTGGGTTTGGAAATTACCCTCGGAAACTGTTTCAAGCAACTAATCATAAGAGAATAATACACGGCCTAGATGATGCTGAGGAAAGGAAATTGATTATAATGTGCTTACATCCAAATATACTCTCGGCTTTGCCAGATATGCAACAAGATGGGGGCACAAATGGGGAATTAAAGACGACCATTTTGACTGTTATGGGTATTAACAGAGGAGACCCGGTACAGGTGCTAGCCAAATGTTACCAGAGGAGAGGTGAACATCCCACTGTGTTTGCTTCTTGTTTATGGATGGTGTTCCAAGATGTGTAGGAAACAGCATTAGATCGAGACCATTTAGGACCAGAGCCTTGAAATAGGTGATTAAGGACATCGGTGTCTCACTCTACCGATGAATCTAATAAGGTATTAGAAATGTTTGATCCCACTGACCCTACACATAATGAGGCATGGATACTGAGGAAAATGAGTACAGCATGGGAAAAGGAGACACAAAGGCCAAATAAACCCACTAAAGTGCTGCCTGTTGGAGGTGAGGTAACTGCCTGGAGAAATGAGGGTAGGGGATCCACCCCAAATATCACCCCACTGCACTATCAAGTGACCAGGAAAACCAGAGGAGATGAACCGGTGTCGAGAACAGGGAGACTTGGAGGTAGAGTATTTAAATGCTATAATTGTGGTCAAGAGGAACACACCAAGAGAGAATGTTCAAATCTGAGAAGTGGGAGAGTAGAGCAAGGAGGTTTGACCTTGGAGGGGCCAGGTAGAACAAGCCCACATAACAATGAGGTGGACACATCGCGGTCTAGGGGATTGTACCCCGAGCTTCAATTATGGTGTCAGGCCTCACCAACATGGGTGTGTGACACAAGGTGGGACAAGACTGTAAGACCTCTAGTAAATGGTAGGATCAGAAGCTGCCCTGTTACCTTGTTATGGGACACTGGAGGATCCTGAACCACCGTCAACACCACTAACGTAACTAATGCAAACAGGGAGATACAAGGTAAAATTATCCTAAGTGGATTCACAGGACATTCAGAAGTGGGACATGTGAGTGCACCTTTGGAAGTTAGAATAGGAGACAGAGCATTAGAACATTCCATAGTGCTAGTTGAATTACCCCAGGAGTAAGAATATATACTGGGGAGTGATTATGTGGCCAAAGCGGGGCTTTGTTTTGATCCAGTTAACCGTATGATCTGGCGAACGCATGCCACAGACAGATTCCAGTAGGTGAATATTAGGATAGAATATGCACCATGGGTGAAATGTGGATAAAACCACAGATGAGCAACGATCACATGGTACAGCAGATCATTGCACAGAACTCAGGGGTATTTGCATGGTAAAGCATGACTGCAGGAAGATGGCTGGCAGTGTGTGCATAACAAGGTTCAGACCCCAAACCACAGAAGCAATATGGGTTTCCAAAAAAAGCTGAGGAAGATGTCAGTAAGGTAATACAGAGTTTGGTACAACAAGGGGTACTGAGGCCAGTAGCCTCCACTAATAACTCACCCATATGGCCAGTGAGGAAACCAGATGGTAGTTGAAGACTGACAATAGACTATCGAGAGCTGAATAAATTAACAGCCCCAACTGTAGCAACTAACCCAGAAACAGAATGAAAACAGAATGAAAGTGCAATGGTTTATAGTTTTGGATATAAGTAATGGATTTTAGTCTATCCCACTAGAAAGAGAGAGTCAATACAAGTTTGCATTTACCTTTCAGGGACAGCAATATACATGGGCTGCCCTACCACAGGGGTTCCATAATTCCCCATCTATATTTCACCAGCTTTTAGGGGAAAGAGTTAAAACGGTTCTCAAAGCCTGAACGCCTGGTCCAGTATGTAGATGATCTACTCCTGCAGACTGACACTAAGCAGGAACATTATCAGCTATTGACCGAACTGCTGCATTCAGACTAAAGATAAACCATAAAAAAAAAGCACAGGTGATGAAACAAGAAGTTAGTTATTTGGGAATAACCTGGACACCAGGAAAAAGGGAAACTGATAAACGAAGAGTGGAGTGGGTTATGAAACTGTCTATTCCCCAAGATGTGAAAGGGCTGAGGTCCTTTCTGGGGCTAATAGGCTACTGTAGGGATCACATTGATGGATTTTCCACTAAGGCAGTTCCTTTAATGGAGTTACTGAAAAAGAATGCGGCGTGGGAATGGGAATCAGAACGTACCCGGGCCATCACAGACCTGAAGCAAGCACCTGGTTTAAAAACCCCAAATCCAAATGAGGCATTCTCATTGGAGGTGGCTACAACTGATACCTCCCTCTCAGCAATGTGATTAGAGGAGACACATGGTAAGTTAAGACCAGTAGCGTATGCATCACGCATGCTCTCACCAGTAGTACAGGGGTACACTGTATGTGAAAAAACACTTGTTAGTGGTTTTCTGGGCAGTACAACATTTCGCCTACATATTAGATTAGATTATAAGGACACTCAGTCCTCGTTTATTGTCATTTAGAAATGCATGCATTAAAAAATGATACAATGTTCCTCCGGTATGATATTACAGAAACACAAGACAGACCAAGACTAAAACTGACAAAAACCACATAATTATAACATGTAGTTACAACAGTGCAAAGCAATACCATAATTTGATAAGAGCAGACCATGGGCACGGTACAATAAAGTCTCAAAGTCCCGATAGCCCATCATCTCACGCAGACGGTAGAAGGGAGAAACTCTCCCTGCCATGGCTTCCAGCGCTGCAAACTTGCTGATGCAGCACCCTGGAAGCTCCCGACCACCGTCCGACTCTGAGTCCGTCCAAAAACTTCGAGCCTCCGACCAGCCCCCCGACACCGAGCACCATCTCTGCCGAGCGCTTCGACCCCAGCCCCGGCTGCCAAGCAACAGGCAAAGCCGAGGATTCGGGGCCTTCCCCTCCAGAGATTTCGGATCACACAGTAGCAGCGGCAGCAAAGCAGGCATTTCAGAAGTTTCACCAGATGTTCCTCCGTTCTCTCACGTCCAGCTCCATCAAATCAGAATTGTGCACGGTGCCATACTTGACAGATTACAGATATTCATCACCGGAGAGGCCGTGCACGCTGCGTCGCGCCGCCATCTTCTTCTCCTCCTCCTCCATAGTGGGATTTAATCCACTTACAATATTGATGGAACATACCCCCATACAATTACTGTTACATGGAAGGATTAAAGATGGTTCATTAAGCCAGAACAGAATTGCTAGATGGACATTGCTGTTGCAAGGGAGAAATATAACTGTAAAACGAGTAAGTACCACCACTATGTTAGCTGACAATATGCTGTACCAAGGTGGTGAACATGAGTGTCACGTCATGATAGCAAATGATCCCAAGGGACCATTTGTATCAAAACTAAAAGGAGGGGGTAGAGGCAAATCAGACAAAGTAATGCTTGAGACCAAAGACACAAACGAGAAGGGAAAACCCTATTTTAAAATTTTTGTAGATGGCTCCTCATCAGTACAGGATGGTGAGGGGAGAACTGGGTGTGGCATATATGTCGAGGATGAACATGGCCAGGAAGGGTGTGGTATAGCTTTAAAGCTACCCAAAACCATGAGTGCACAGGCAGCAGAATTGGCAGCTGTGGCACATGTGGTTAGCCACCCAGCGTGTTTTCCACCTGGATCAGCCACACACTCTGATAGTATGTATGTCTGTAACAGCCTTACAGAACATTTGCCTCTGTGGAAAGCGAGAGGGTTTGTTTCAGCTGACAGAAAGCCCCTCCCATCTGCTGCTCTGTTGCAATATATATCTGAAGAAGCAAAGGGGAAAGAATATGGAGTTGTAAAGGTGAAAGCCCACTTTAAATTATCCCCTAAGGGGAATAGGAAGGCTGATGAGTTAGTGAAGCAAGGTGCTTTAAGTGGGCAGGAATGGCAGCCACAGGTTGGGGAGATGGGACGGCAGAAGGAACAACAGGTTGAGGTTATAGATATAACCGAGGAGCAAAAGAAAGATAAAGAATTTTTTAAAATAATAGAAGGAGTAGGGTCAGAAATGTATGAACAGCACAAGGGTGTATATGTTAAGGATGGAGTAGTCCTATACGAAGGAAAGCTTGTGGTCCTAGAGGGAGGAAGAAATCAGATGATCCACTGGTACCATGATTTATGGGGACACCAGGGATCTGAAAGCACCCTGGAAAAGATAAAGGAGGCGTGTTGGTGGTCTAGGATGAAGGACCATGTGGAACACTATGTCAAGAATTGTTTGATTTGTGCACACTATAATCCTGATGGAAATGTAAAGAATGGAGCCCTCCGACATACCAGACTAGTGGAAGGGCTGTGGACTAATTTCAGATAGATTATGTTGGTCCCTTAGCCCACCCCAGGAAGGTACAAATATATTCTGGTAGTAGTAGATACTTTCATCAAATGGGTGGAAGCTTTCCCAACTAAGATTAACACAGCTAAAGCCATCGCAAAAATTTTACAGGAAAGGGTTTTCACTCGCTGGGGATTACCTCGGAGTATAGAGTCGGATAGAGGCAGACATTTTACAGCCCAGATAATGCAAGATGCCATGGCACTTTTAGGGATCAAGCAGAGATTTCATACACCCCATAGACCACAGTCTAGTGGAATTGTGGAAAGGATGAACTGAGCTTTAAAAAATATGATGGCCAAAATGGTGCAACATCGAACAACATGGCAAGTAGTTTTGCCTTACGTGTTGATGATAATAAGGATACAGTGGCATCTCCAACAGGTTACACCCCTTATAAGCTCATGACCGGAAGAAACATGCGAGGGTTAGAGGAGTTGTTAGGATTAGATTTGTCAGAACCTGAAACAGATAGGATAGTGTCAGAAAAGTGGGTACAACTGTTGGTAGAGACAGTGAAAGAAGCCAATTATGTGACAGCCCATCAAATAGGAAAGAAAAAGCAACAGAGTAAAGCCTACTTTGACTCAAAAGTCAGTCCCATAGAATTAAGCCCAAGACAAAGAGCGATGATTAGAATACACCAACCCATTTCATTTTTAAATCCAAGGTTTGCAGGGCCCTATGAAATCATAGACAAAGCAAGTCCATCAGTATACAGGTACTAACTTCTCCAGATAAAAGTGTATGGTACCACAACAACCAGTTGAAATTGGTGGGGGAGAAACAGGAAAATTATCATCATGGGCACGTAACAATTGATGTACATGATGGTCCCAATTTTGGAGACTTGGCAACCGATGTACATGATAGTTCTGATTTGGAAGATCTGAGTTTGGAACAGTTATTCCAAGAAGATGGCAACAGATCTGACCAAGGAGGAGTTTTTCCATTTTCTCAGTCTGAAGAACAGGGGAGGTTTGTAAAGAAAATAAGGAGAAGAATTACATTGGTTCCTGTCTCTCCTATCCTGAAACGCAATTGGGTGAGAAAAGATGGACGACTTGAGTCCAAAGACAATTGGGAGCCTAAATTGCATGGGTTGGAAAACCAGATAGAAAATATGGCCTTACAGTAATTTAAGATTGGAACTGGAAATAAGAGCAGATATTACCCTTTGTGTGCTTACAGATTTAATTCAACATGAAGAGAATAATGTATTTTATGATGATGGAATTGACCATGACTGGGGCCATGATTGAATGTGCTTCAGAAACATTACTGCGGATGAACTTGTCAATAACAACTTCGTTAAATGAAGACTATTCGGTAATCAAAAGCAATTTTCCTCAACGGACACGGGTAATACAGGCACACGTGGAAGAAATGGAAGACTTGAATTTGTATTATGCTGGGGTAGATGGTTTGATGCGCGTGGATAAAACATTAAACATTCCAGTGGGTACAAAGGTACAATTCCTATGTAATAAAATTTTAGAAGTGACATTGTTTAGTAACCCAGAGGAGACAATTATTATTCAGTTTTTAGGCCCAATTATTGAGCAAACTTCAGGTGATGATGGCCACAGTAAGATTACAGTTCTGTGGGATCACTCTCATGTGAATATCAAGTGGGGTAGTGATCTACACAAGAGATATATCGATTGGGGTGGCCACATTAAGCGTTTCTCAAAGATTGTTTCTATTGTTATAAACTGTCCACTGGAAGATGTAGTACACTGGGAGAATAGAATGGAAAGGACACTAAGGGACACGGGTAAGAGTTTCTGCCGGGGCCCAAGCCCTTACAGGGTTTTCAAAACTAATAGGAAATTGACCACTCCACAACCCCAATTGACTGAAACTATACCAGAGCTTAAATGTAGTGAGGCTCAACGTAATACAAATGGGGTAGGATTAGTGTTAGAAGATACAGGGGAATTTGTCACTTTGGTACCAGGGTACCAACATGTGCAGGTAATTTTTAATTTAACTGAAATAATGGTGCTTGAATGGTGCTCATCTACAACAAAACAATTATTTACTCACCTTCTCGGGAGACAACTAAGCAGGAGTGAATTTAGGTCAGTCAAAAATAGAAAGAAGAGAGGACTATTGGAATTACTGGGAGCAGGTTACACATCAGCGATAGCAACAGCTAATACCTTAGATATAGCAGAATTGGAAAATCAGATACAGTCTCTTCAGCTAAAAATGCGGGATATTACTGGGGAAAGTTATCAGGATCAGATGCAAACCAGTCAAATTGGTCGGAGTGCATCACAGGTAACGCTGGATTCACTTAAATTTCTGAAACCACTTCAGGATACAACAAATTTGATAATTGACTGCATAGACCTCCTATCCAAAGGAACATATAAAGCAGAGATCTGTGCTATATATACTAATTGGTTGCTCGCTATGGTTGGTACGAATTTGTTACAACTTGATGCACATCAAGTACCAAATTGGATATCAGATGAGCAATTGATGGAATGGGTTGGAGAAGAGGTTCCCTTATGTCATATCAGAAGTCTTACACTAACCAATAGAGTACTGGGTACTTGTGATGATGGTAAAGGGAGGTTTTATGTGGGTGCAGTATTCCACATTCCCCATCATGGAAATAATTTAACTTACTCCTTGAAAAGGGTTCGCAATGTAGGTAAATATCATGAGAATACTTGGATATCCTTAAGCAACCCACCACAACATGCTACTGTTATGAATGGTATCAGAAAAGGGATAGATTTTTCAAAAATGTCATCGAGGGGGAAGCCACTGGGCTTGTTCAGAAGAGATGACGAGACAAAAACTTGTGGATTGTGGTTTCAATACTTATGAGAATTGTTCATTGTCTATTTTGCCTGTAAATAATGATTCTTTTCTGCAGAATGCACTGGTGGGACGAACATATATAGCAACATCAGCCATGAGTTATACCAAGGGATGGAAAGAGTGTCCTTTGGAAAGTCACAATGTTGCAATTGGGGATGTGACTGTATATTTGACTATTGGAGGACAAACTTTGCCTCAACCAGCAGTGGAGAAGGTGGTGGAGGAAAGTCTTGCAATCTAATGAACTGACACGGATCGATATTTGTGGGACTATGTTGTAACTGAGTTGCCACCGATTCCTCATTTGACGGCAGACTGGGCACGAGTGGTGGAGGAGGCAAAGGAGATAATTCGTCAGTGGGCTGAACATACAAAAGTTATTAAGACACATGCTGAGAATGCAAATGAAATATTGAATGACTCAGACTTTTGGGATACATTTTTTAATTGGGGATCAAATGTTCAAATACATCCATAGGTGAGGATAATCTCACATGCTGCTGTAATATTAATTTTTTGTACACTGATGATTGTATTATTTAATGTATCAACTTAGAAGATGGAAGGCTGAAATTATGCAAAAGGTAGAGGGTGATGATTTTGCAATACTGAATAAACGATGGTCAGTATAAAAATTGTATGAATTTAGTACGTAAATGTTATAATGTAAGTGCAGCACACCTGCTGGGGATCCATGGCAATTCAACGGACAGTCAACAGAATAGAGGAGGATAGAGAACCTAAGATAAATATCTTTGGATCAAGCAGAGGGAGATGTTGGCCAGAAAGAATAACAATCTACAAATCAGTGAATTCAAATGAATCAAGGACAGCGGAAGCAGTCTTTGTTCTTGTCGCATGCTTGGGGATGGAGGCTGCCATTTTGTGAAGACACTCTATTCTTCATTTTGTGAGCTTGACATGCTGGGTTTAATCAATGTTTTAAAGAAGACACAATGATTCTTCAGGTAATCTGCTGGACTGGAGATCATTTCCAAATAAGAACTTATTTGTGAGATGTTCTTTGGTTGGCTATAACATGCAGGTTTGTGAATGTTGGGGTTGATGCTTGCCTGAAGTAGATTCTACTGATTGAGAACAAAGAGCCGTAAATTATCGACTGTCACTTGAAGGGAAGAGGGCAATAAATGGATGCCAGTTTGGAGCAGAGCCAATAATAAGGTGTTGAAGGACAGACACATGGCCTGTGGCCAATGACACTGGAATGCGCTATTTGAATTGATAAGGAATGGATACAAAAGTGGATGCTTTCTGTGTGCTGGCAGCGATCACTTCGAAGAATAAACATCACAGATACAAACGTAAGCAACCCTGTGTGAAGCACATGGCGAGTAAATCGGGACAATGAGGAACACCTGGCCAGCGTAACCTCCTTTGCCCGGGTAATACCTTCACTATTCTTTGACTATCCAGGAGAGTCAGGGATACTTAGGCTACGTCCACACTAGACCGGATAATTTTGAAAATGCCAGTTTCGTGTAAAAACGACAGGCGTCCACACTAGGCGTTTTTAAAAATACCTCTGTCCACATTAAAACTGATATTTGGGTGAATCTCCTCCTACTGGGCATGTGCAGGACACACAAAAAACAAGCGAAGAGGAAACTGTATACTTGGTGCACGTTTGTCAGTTACAGACTAGAAAAACTTAAAAGGAAATTGCCAAACGAAAGACTTGGTGCGCGTTTGTCCAGAAACATTTCCTATAGCCATAGTCTCTTCACTGATGAAAAGAACGACAGCTACAACTAAATGCAATAAGGCTTGTTACTGGGCAAAAGTGAAATTTGCTGTTACCTTATGTGTTTGCCTTTACTTTTGCCATGTCTTTGTGTATTATTTTGCTGTATTTAACATGTGCAGTAAAACGAGTTACTGGGCAAAAGTGACAATTGCATCTATTGAATGTTTGCACAAGCAATACATTAATAAAGCACCTTGTTAAATGTATAAAACATGTCTGTATCAGTGTTATCTTGTATTTCCATACAACGTTACACTAGGCTGTTACACATCTACTGTCAGATATTGTTGTGGTGTTGGAGGTTGCGTTCAAGAAAACAATGAAATGCCACACTGCCACCATCTGTTCCAGCATGTCATGACAGCGGTTTTAAAAATAGCCGGTTACCCCGTACACACTACGCCGGATATTAGGCGTTTTCAGATTTATTCACTCTGGAGAGCAGAAAATCTGCGTTTTTGGGGGAGGAAAACGCCATTTCAGTGAGGACCAAGGGTCAAAACGAAGAGAAAAAGCTTCGGTTACGGATTTATCCGGTCTAGTGTGGACATAGCCTTAGTGGGTGTGCATACAAGGTATTTAGCGTATGAATTCATGTACTTGTTAGTTTGAACAATAAAGGTACTTGTCAGTAAATACAGATCTCTCTAAGCATCGTTGTAAGTGGAAGTAGTATTTTTTTTAAACAACATTACCCTTGCATGTTCTCAACTCTAGCCACAGGAATTCTACATCTTCATATCCTATGTCACTTCTTTCTAAGGATTTGATTTCAATGTTTGCCAACAAATCCACCGCTCCCCTGCCTATCCTTTTCTATACATTGTCTATCCTTGGATGTTAAGCTCCCAACTATGATCTTCTTTCAACTACGGATTTGTGATGTCCACAACATCATAACTACCAATTTCTAATTGTGCTACAATATCATTTACCTTATTACATATATGGAGCGCATTCAAATATAACACCTTCAGCTCTCTATTCACCACTCTTCATTTCAAATTTGTCTCCATGTTGCCTGAAGTTAAATTCTTATCCCTTTCTAAACTTCTTAAAATTATTTTTTTTTCTTATTGTGGAGACCCCAGTAACCTCGCCTGCACTCTCCCTCGCTTTTACTTTATCCCTATTTTTCCAAGTGGTTGAACCTCTGCTATTTAGTTTAAAGCCCTATCCACAGGCTGAGTTATGTGATCCACTAGGCCATTGGTCCCAGCATGGTTCAGGTGGAGTTTGTCCCAATAGAACAGCCCCCTCCTTCCCCAATACTGGTGCCAATGTCCCACGAATTCAAACTCACTTCTCCCACACCAATCTTTGAGCCATCCATTTAGTTCTGACCTTGTTAATCCTCTGCCAGTCTGCATTTGGCTCAGATAACAATTCAGAGATTATTACCCTTTTTGGTTCTAC
Organism: Mobula hypostoma; assembly: GCF_963921235.1. NCBI lineage: Eukaryota > Metazoa > Chordata > Chondrichthyes > Myliobatiformes > Myliobatidae > Mobula > Mobula hypostoma. The sequence continues at coordinate 139,540,992 of NC_086103.1, forward strand.
CTTTAGTCCTTAGCTGCTCAAGTTCCCTCATCAGAACATCTTGTTCCTTGTAAGTTATTGGTACCCACATTGCTTCTATGATGTAACAATCAGTCTAGAAAATACAAAGAATCAGAGAAATGCACAGCACAGAAGCGGGTCCATTTAGCTCACTTCATCCATGTCAACTGTGATGCCTATCTACACTAGTTGCATTTACATACATCAGGCATGTATCCCTTTATACCGTTCTTGTCCAAAGACTTGCTAGCATTTAACATTGAACTCATAAGTTAGTTCTTGAGTGTTAGGTATACATGAAGCATATTGGCATTTATTCCACAAAGAACAAACAAAATAAATTGTTCTATAGATCTTTGGTCTCAAACAACAAAGTAATGCACATATTCACATACCATGACATGCTTTGAATTACCTGAAAGCAACACACATATTCAATAAAATTCCATAAGCAAAAATGAACTGAATAATGAGACTAACAAAGATCATCAGTTGTCAGGCATCAACCTTTTCCTTACAGATGCCTAAGCAACTGCCTCAAAATCTCACAGTAGCAATGTAAATTATTGGAAGGTATTCTGAAGGTAACTTTATATAAGATTGGTTAGACATAACCTACCATGTACAAAACCATGTTGACTATCCATATTCAGGTCCTTTGGACAGACAGGGCCTGATTGTGGATAGTCAACATGGCTTTATATACAACATTATATGCCTTAAATACAAACGTATTTTTCTTTGAGAAGGTTACCAAGAGGACTGGTAAAGGAAAGGCAGCGGATGTTGTCTACATGGACTTTAGCAAGGCTTCTAGTAAAGTCCTGCAAGGGAGGCTGGTCTAGGGGTTAAGTTGCCTGACATTCAGGATGAATAATCAATAATCAATTGGATTCAATGTTTTTTTTAATAAGAGAAGCTAGAGAGTGGAAGTAGAGGGTTGGCTTCTTGACTGAAGGCCTGTGACCAGAGGAGTGCAGCGGGAACTGGTGCCTCGTCCATTGCAGTTTATCATCCATATCAATGATTTAGATGATAGTGTGGTCAACCAGATCAGCAAATTTGCGGATGACACCAAGATTACAAGTGTTGTGGACAGTGAGGAAAGCTATCAAAGCTTAATAAGTGATCTGGACAACTGTAAAAATGGTCTGAAAAAAACGGCAGATGTAAATTAATGCAGACAAATGCCTGAGGCATTGCATTTTAGTAAGACTTGCACAGTGGATCATAGGGCACTGAGCTGTGCAGTAGAACAAGGGGACCTGCAAATACAGATCCATAATTCCTGCTATAGCCCCATCAAAGCACGGTAGTGCCTCTACTTTCTTAGAAGTTTGCAAAAAATTGGCATGTCATCTAAAACTTTGATAAAGTTCTATAAATGTGCAGTGGAGAGTATCCTGACTGGCTGCATCACAGCCTGGTATGGAAACACCAATCCCCTTGAATGGAAAAGCCATCATGGATAAAGCCCTCCCCACTATTGAGCACACCTACAAGGAGCAGTGTCACAGGAAAGCAGCATCCATCATCAAGGACCCCCACTGTCAGGGCCATGGTCTCTGCCTGCTGCTACCATTAGGAAGGAGGTACAGGAGCCTCAGCACCTAAATCACCAGGTTCAGGAACAGTTATTACCACTCAGCTATCAAGCTCTTGAACCAGAGGGGATAACGTCACTCACCCCATCACTGAACTGTTCACAGAACCTATGGATTCACTTTCAAGGATTCTTCATCTCATGTTCTCGATATTTATTATTTATCAATTTTTCTGCATTTGCACCGTTTGTTGTCTTTTGCACTCGGGTTGTTTGTCCAGCACGTGTGCAATTGCACATTAATTCTATGGCGTTCCTTTGCATCTACCGTGAATACCCACAAGAAAATAAATCTCAGGGTTGTATATGGTGACATACATGTACTTTGATAATAAATTTACTTTGAATCGATCAGCACCTGGACCATGTAAAACATAGATGAGGAGGAATTTCTTTAGCCAAAGGGTGGTGAATCCATGGAATTCACTGCCACAGATAGCTGTGGAGGCCAAGTTATTAAGTACACTAATTAAGTTATTAAGGGGAGGCTGGTAGATTCCTGATTAGTCAGGGAGTGAAATGTCACAGGGAGAAGGCAGGAGAATGGGGTTGAGAGGGATAATAAATCAGCCTGGAGGAATGGCCTAATTCTGCTCCTATGCCTTATGGTCCCACATCCCTCTAGAAAGTTCCATACGAATGACACCAGGACAAACTGGCTCCAAATCTTGTTACACCTTCAGACACTAATAAAAGAAGTTTGGAGTCTGAAGTGAATGTGCTTCAGGAAGAAGAACTCCAGGAGGTTAGTGGAGGCCAGTGATCTCAGCCTGCTTAACTGCACCACCTGGACATTCATTCCCCTCTGCCACTCATCTCAGAGCAGAACCCCAAGCCAAACCATGAATGTTGGCAACAAATATCGTTGTTTCACAAAACTGAAGATTGTTTGTCCACAAGTACCATATCCAAATCCTTGCACAAGTCATTATGTTACAGAGTAGGCAGTACAGCTCAGGCAGCTCTCTAGTGAGAGGCATTCGTGCCACAAAAAGGCATCTAATTTTCAATACCTGAAAGAGAAAATTTACTCCCCTCCTCAGGATCTTCTTAGAGCCATCAAGTTGTATAGTACAGTAACATGTTCATATCCAATCTTTCTGCCCTTCTAAAGTAATTCCATTTGTCTGCAATAGGACAGTATCCTTCTAAGCTTGGCTTATTTAGGTGCCTGGCTAAATGCCTCTTAAACAAAGTAATTGTATCAGATTCCACCACCTCCACTGGCAGCACATTCCACCTATCAATCTTTTTTTACAAAATAATTTGTTGTCATAATGCTCTTTAAATTATCTATCACTCACCTTAAAACTGTACTCTCTTGTTTTCCATGAAAAATGACTTTGATTATCTGCCCTACCTATGCCTCTATTAATCTTATATACTTCCTTCTCTGAAGTATAACCTCCCCCCAATAACTAAAGTCCTCCATTCCTGGTGAATCCCTCTCCAGTGAAATCACATCCTTCCTAGAGCACGACATCCAGAACTGCACAAGTGTAGCCTACAGTGTGCATTGCAACAAATATCCCAGCTCATATGTTCAATGCTTTGACCCATGAAGGCAAGCATGCTTCCTGCGTCATCCTCTCCAACCATGTTGCTACTTTCGGGAAACAGTAGACTTGGTCCTCTTGGTCTCTATTCATCACCAAACAAGAGAAAATCTGCAGATACTGGAAATCTGAGAAACACACACGAAATGCTGGAGGAACTCAGCAGGCCAGGCAGCATCTATGGGGAAAAAAGTACAGTCGATGTTTCGGGCTGAAACGTTGACTGTACTTTTGTCCCTATTCATCAATGTTCCTTTGCGCCCCACCATTTACTGTACATGCATTATCTCTACTTCACCTCCCAAAATATATCACTTCGCACTTGCTGACATAAGTTCCATCTATCAACACTACGCCCAACTTTGCAACTGATTTCCATCTCACTGTATCTTTAGAAAGCTTCCTTGCTATCTACAATAACACCAGTTTTCATGTCACCACAAGTTTATTAACCATACCTCTTGCTTTCTTATCCAAGTTGCTAGTATATAAACAGCAAAGCTCCCGGCGCCATTCCTTCCAATCCACTCGCCGTGGACTAGTGCAATGGATGTTTTTCCAATCAGTAAAAAAAAGATCTTCTACAACTACACGCTGTCTCCGATCACTAAACACATTTTGGTTCAATTAGCCATCTTACCTAGGATCTCAACCTCTTCCACCAGCGCACCTTGTCTAATACCTTTAAATTAAAGTCTCTTTCTTTCTTTTTAAATCTTTTTATTGAATAAGTATACAAAAAGGTAAGCCATATAAACATTAATACAATGTTAAAATATAATAAAATTACAGAAGGTATCAATACCAAAAAAAATACTACAAACAATGTAATTTAAACATAAGAAACCAAGATAACATAATAGTATACTAAATTTTATATATATATCAATAGAAGAAAAGAAAAAAAAAACCCCAAAAAAAACCCACCGTGCAACTAACTAAAAGCAAAGCAAAGCAATGGGCTAACTTGAAACCAAACAGAGTTAAACTTAGAATCACATCCTCAATCCCGACCTCCATTAAAAACAGTGAAAAAAAACAAGAAGGGTATATATTACATTAAATGAAAATATCGAATAAAAGATCCCCAAGTCTGTTAAATTAAAGTGTCTATAGACAACATCAATCTTTTTGGTCATCTTCTCAAAATAAAAACTAATTGGCAAGACAGGATTCCATCCCCTCCCCCCTTACAGAGTCATGCTGACTCTCCCTAATCGGCCCATGCCTTTCTAAACATACAAATACTGTCCCTAAGAATTTTCTTCAATAACTTCCCAACCAGACTCAGCAACACGTAGTCACCTAGCCTGTACAGTAATTACCTTCATGAAATATCCCGCCTTCAAGATCCTGATGAATTGTCAGTAACCATGAACTTAACTAGACCATGTACAGAAATCTTATGGCTATAGGGCCAGATCTGAAGTGCTAATCATACTAATCCCCAAATACTTTTCACAGGACACCATATCGTCACAGGTGATCAGAACTGCACTAAATACTCCAAATTCAGCCTCACCATCAACTTGTACAACTTCAGCATAAAGCCCAACTCGTGTTCTCAATGCTCTGACCGATGAAGGTCAACGTGCCGAAATCTCACTTTATGACCCTAGCTACCTGTGACATCCCTTTCAAGAAATTGCGGATCTGTACTCCCAGATCCCTTTGTTCCTTAGTGGACTGTATTGGTCCTACCCTGGTTTGTCCTCCCAACGTGCCACACCTCATGCTTATCTGCATTAAATTCCATGTGAAGTGAAGATACTCTTCACTGCGCCTGAATCAGCACAGCTCCAACAATGTTACAAGAGGGTTGTCATCATCCTCAATAAAACAGCCTGTTTGGTTAGCACCATCCTAAACACTGACTTCATCCACCATCTAAAAGACATCTTCCAAATCAGAACCCCGAACACCTAGGATAGGACCATGTTTGGGGCAAAATCTCCACAATTTCTAGTTTACTTTCCTCAATAACTCCAACAGCTACCATCATGTCCATGTGGCCTTTTACTTCAAGGACCCTCAATCATTTGTCCCACTTTATCTTCACATTTTCTCAGTTGTCCTAACTCCAAGCCTTGATTTTAAACTTCTACATACCTTTTAAGATATACGGTGACTGGCCTACATGTTGACCTTGATGAAATACTTCAATCTTTATCCCCTCAATGGCACTTCCATACATTCGATACCTCATCAGAAATGATCCATCATTTCGATCCAAGGGCGTTGGTACATATCGGCGAACATGTTCTCTGGTGTTTAGCACCTTGACCGTAACACTGAAAGTATTGCTGCCTAAATTAAAAAAATAAATGCATATCTTTGGTTTGCCCTATTCGACTATCATACAACAAAAGAAAACAGCTAGTGACTTTTAAGGATCCTCATTTTTCTAGATGAGAAGATTTAACAGAAAATCTACATCCAAAGTAGCCTTTAATTAAACAGAACTTTAAGACAATCTTTAAATCATTCACAGATGTTTGTTATTGCTTGTGATTCCCTTTTAATTTAATGTTGGGATCTGTTATACTTTTTGTACCGCAAGATAGAAAAAAAGAAAACAACATTGAATGAAATACACAACAATTATGGATTGTATAACTAAACTTGAATGAAATTAAGCAGTACCTGGCTGCGCAAAAATGTTACAACTGTAATAGTTCTAAAAGTTAAATTATAAAAATCTACTTCAAAATTTACGGTCATGTTGTTAACTAGAAATGTTCAAAAGGAACAAGTTACATACCAGGGGATGAGGTGATATTTTCTCCCGTGTTGCTCACTGCCTGGATATAGAAATATCGAACCGGCAGCACAACATCAGCCCTCAGACCCGGCCCCCAGACCAAACTTCTCTCTGCACTTACTTCCTCTTTCATTGGCTCACAGTAACAAATAGAAACCATCAAAACTAACCGCATAAAAAGTGACCATGGCAGACAGAGGTACTGCCGCTGCATTTTCCAACCTGCCTTGGGTTGCAGCGAATTCACAGATAACCCAGCCCACCCAAAACTTCAAGCCCACCCGGCGCTGTTCAACATTCTTGGCCGCGTCTGAGTGCGATGCGGAAACCCCGACGGCTGCGGGGAAACAAGAGCCTCACGTCAGAATGAAAGGAAAATCTGGAGCGGATCTCTGGTGGAGCCGAACCGAATAACCATAAACTTGTATTTCCAGAGTGCCTCTAACTTCATGAAAAGCCTCATGGCCAGGGGTGCCGACGTGCAGTGCTAATTTTTTAGGTGCCGGAGCTGACAAAATGTTTGCCGTTTCCTATATCCTCTCTCTATATATATCACACCCAATTTGTGTACCTGCTCATTTCATGTGCTGGGGAACTTCCTTGCCCCATTCATCTAATGAGCAGGTACACAAATTGGGTGTGACACACATATATGTATATATATATGAATAGAGCTTCTTATAATGTCAAGCACTAAACCAAGATGAAAGAAATATATGAATTCCAGAGGTCCACAGAAATAAAGTGATAGTTAAGACATTAATAAGGTTATAGCCTAGCACTACATTTTGGTGTATAACCGGTACAATAAAACATATAATACTTAATTTAGTAATATGACAAAGTATTGCATGGTTGCACTGACTAATTATCATAAAATTTTATCAAGCAAGTAAAGTAAAAGACGGTAATCATGTATTTTACCAATTTAAAAGTAATTACCTACTTACCAAGTGCCACCAACGAGAAGTTTCACAATAACTTCCACAAAGGGTCAGGCGTAATATGTGTTCAGGGTCTGAAGCAACCCTTGTCCTGGTGTCATCTGCTGATCTGTGGTACCGCAGCCACGATGCGACATACGGCTCAGGATTCCACTGAACTAGAGGAGGTCCGTGTAGTTTAACAAACATAAGTATTGATACATGATTTATGAGAATTCTTGAGCGTGTTGTTGTTATTATCAAGTTCATGTGACTGAAAACTCTCTCACACAGCAGTACTAATAGGAATAACTTGTGAACAGCTCAGTAATGGGCGTAAATCTTGGGGATGCGGCATCCACAATCCTCTACATAATCTCTGAAGGCATTTATTACAGAGGAAGAAGAAAGCTTAAAACTCTTACAGAGAACACACATCAAAGTTGCTGGTGAACACAGCAGGCCAGGCAGCATCTCTAGGAAGAGGTACAGTTGACATTTTGGGCCGAGACCCCTCAGACGAAGGGTCTTGGCCTGAAACGTCGACTGACCTCTTCCTAGAGATGCTGTCTGGCCTGCTGCGTTCACCAGCAGCTCTGATGTGTGTTGCTTGAATTTCCAGCATCTGCAGAATTCCTCGTGTTTATCTCTTACAGAGAGATGCAGCTTCTCCATGATTAGGTGGTATTTCAGCAGGCCAGTTATCTTTATCAAGGACACACATTTCAGTTAGCAGGCAGTTGTACATACTTTGAGGTTTAGAAGTTTGAGAACCATTCAAGTATGTTGCCGTGAACATATGGTGCTGCAAATTGTTTATAAGACCAGTAAGGAACTGTAGATAATTAATGGAGACAATTTTGTTGTTGTTTGTTAAGGTAATTTCTCCAAACTTCCCCTTTTCAACTGCCTCTTGAGCTTCTAGAGTTTTTATACCAGGTTGCTCTTTCAGTGCATGCAGTGATTGTAGTAGTGCATTTCTATAAACACTCTGACAGTAAACCAAGTTCATGCAACGTGTCATACATTAGAGCTGTCCAATAGAAACTCTTCTGAAGAGAGTCTTTTCAACAGACCTTCACAGGTTTTTCTGTCACTCCCAGATCTTGTTTCATCATTCATTGCTTTTTCAAAATGAAAACAGTGCTTCATAATTTTGCCACACTGCTGAAACTGTTCGAAATGAGCTAGCTACCCACCTAATGCCCAGAACACAGCCTATTTTTCAAATTTGTTGTTCTAGTTGAGAGGCATATTCAGACAGTTCCTTTTGATTTAGAGGTGATCTACTGTAAACAGGGTACAATTTGTCCATAAATGATTGAAAATGATTTATTCCATGAACTTCTCTCACCGAATCACGTACTGCAAGTTCTAATCTGTGATTATGTCAGTGCCAAGTTATCACATCAGGGTAATGTTGCTTGAGAATTGTAGCAACACCAGATTTGACACCAAGCATTACGCTCATCCCACCACTAGCAAATGCTACAAGTTTCTGTTTCAAGTAAGAGTCATCAAACCCATGGTTATTGAGACAGTTCAATAGATGCTTAGCAATAGTTGCAGTTTTCTGATCAGGCAGTTCAATTAGATCTAAAAACATAAAATGGGAATGACCTTCCTTATCACTTTCACATTTCAAATAAACTATTAGGGCGGTCTTAATGCTCAGGCTTGTTGATTCATCAGCAAGAACAGAAAATTTGCCATTTATCTGCTTGATATGCTGTGTGTCCGACAGAGTGATCAGCAGCACTGGGGCTCCACAGGGAACTGTCTTGTCTCCCTTTCTCTTCACCATTTACACCGGACTTCAACTACTGCACAGAGTCTTGCCATCTTCAGAAGTTTTCCGATGACTCTGCCATAGTTGGATGCATCAGCAAGGGAGATAAGGCTGAGTACAGGGCTACGGTAGGAAACTTTGTCACATGGTGTGAGCAGAATTATCTGCAGCTTAATGTGAAAAAGACTAAGGAGCTGGTGGTAGACCTGAGTAGAGCTAAGGCACCGGTGACCCCTGTTTCCATCCAGGGAGTCAGTGTGGACATGGTGGAGGATTATAAATACCAGGGGATACGAATTGACAATAAACTGGACTGGTCAAAGAACACTGAGGCTGTCTACAAGAAGGGTCAGAGCCGTCTCTATTTTCTGAGGAGACTGAGGTCCTTTAACATCTGCCGGACGATGCTGAGGATGTTCTACGAGTCTGTGGTGGCCAATGAGATCATGTTTGCTGTTGTGTGCTGGGGCAGCAGGCTGAGGGTGGCAGACACCAACAGAATCAACAAACTCATTCGTGAGGCCAGTGATGTTGTGGGGATGGAACTGGACTCTCTCACGGTGGTGTCTGAAAAGAGGATGCTGTCCAAGTTGCATGCCATCTTGGACAATGTCTCCCATCCACTACATAATGCACTGGTTGGGCACAGGAATACATTCAGCCAGAGACTCATCCCACCGAGATGCAACACAGAGCGTCATAGGAAGTCATTCCTGCCTGTGGCCATCAAACATTACAACTCCTCCCTTGGAGGGTCAGACACCCTGAGCCAATGCGCTGGTCCTGGACTTATTTACTGGCATAATTTACATATTACTATTTAACTATTTATGGTTTTATTACTATTTAATTATTTATGGTGCAACTGTAATGAAAACCAATTTCCCCTGGGATCAATAAAGTATGATTATGAGTATGACTATGAAATTTTCTTTTTCATATTAATGGCTATGTGATTAATTATCTCTGCAGCACTAGTATCAGAAATCCAATGTCAATACCATTTTTTTGAAGTTCCAATAAGCCAAAGTGATCAGAGTGTGGTCTGTCATTCTGAACTAAATAACATGCAGAATGAAAAATTGAACAAGTTGCCTTTAGATGCGAAGCATTCATGGTGTCACATAATTTTCCAAGAGCATCTTTCACTAGTTATATTTTCAACACTTAGAGCAGCAGTGTGAGCTTGTGATCAACAATTTTTTTTCTGAGAGACTTCAAGCATGTGCTTCGATCGGCTCCATAATAGGAACTTGATACATCTGCCATGCTGATTCTCCCGTGATCTTTAAATTCTTGAGGCTGTAGCGCTTTACATATCTAGCCAGCCATCCCTTACTAGCTTTAAACTCCTTCCTTTCACTCTCCTCAACCCCCTTACAGTAGTGCTTATAGAGGCTAAGTACTTTTTCACGTATAATTTTGCCATCAACAGGGATATGCTTCTGTGACATATCCTCTAGCCACATACTTAATGCTTTCTCAGTCTTTGCAAGCACTTTATCATGAACCAGAGAGACCATTTTTGCCATTGTAGGGGTAGCACTAACACTTCCACGAATTTCAGCTTCTTTCTGCTTTATTGTGCGAATGCTCGATTCGTTCTTACCGACCTTGTGACCCACTTCAGCAAGTGACATGCCACTTTTCAAAAGACCTAAGGTTTTAATTTTCTCGGCGAACAATGCTCAAACAATGAATGCTGGAGAGAGACTGAGGATCCATGAAATGGCGGGAGGCTACAGCAGGGTATGCTGGGACAACGGGTCGAGCGAGGAGGAATTTTACAAAACAGTCACAGCTCCAGGATTTCACCAGAAATGATCAAGTATCCTCATGCTATTAGTGGTATTTTCCCCACCAGCCACCACCCCCTCTCGCCAACCCCCGCTTCTGTAAAATTCCCTATATTTAATATGCGGCCACTGTTAAATTCCCCACTTGTTTATTTTGAATTTTTTCTACAGAGGTGCCAGAGCAGTGCTACGGTGAGCTCCGGCAACAACGCACCCCTGCTCATGGTGCCTGGTATCAGGGTCCAAGGGGAATATTGTTACTGGATAACGATTGGTGTTCCATCTGGCCGCTTGACAAAGGCAGTATAAGGTTCTGTGTACAACTGACTGCTACTGTCATTGCATGTATTTTTTATAAACAGGCTGTATGTATCCCGGCAAAACCAGCATTTATTGCCTATCCCTCATTGCCGCCCATGAGAAGGCGAAGCGAGTCATGAACTGTTGTAGGGATTACGGTGAAGACCACAAGACCCATGGTTTTATGGATTACGGTGAAGGTGTTCAAACAACACAATGAAATAAAAGAGGAAACGCTGGCAATACTAAACGAGTCAGCTCATACCCTGGGAAAACAGACAGGGCCAACAATTCAGAGACCCTCCCTCAGAAAGGGAAGGAGACGGAAGAAGTGTATAAATCTGTAGGTGGAGTGCAGAGGGGTGACACTGACTGGTCGAAATGTGACCCTGGGGATAAGCTGTAAACAAGGTTGTCTGGTCAATGGGAGCAGGGAGTGAGAACATCGTGGAGCGAAGTGACGATGGCTCTAAGCAGCGACGCCTTTGCTTGCATCTTCGGAAGCATCTCTATTTTTTATCTTTGATATCTCATTTTTTTCCCTTTTGAGGTTCTTTTGAAGACCCTGACCTGGAGTTACACGCTGACTTTGGTTCTTTGTGGAAATGGGGCTCGGTCTCAGGGCCTCACGACTGGCCGCTCTTTGATACCCCAAAGACGTGGCCTGGAAGACTGGTGCACCTTTAGGGCTCCGGATTTTCGTGGCTGTGGAGACGGGCTGATTCCAGGTCTGTGCCCCTGACTGAGGCATTGTGGGAGAACACAGAAGATCGGGAGTAGCGGGTTAGCTGCTGGGGGTTGTGCATCCAGAGAGCTGAGTTCTCTGGGCACAGAGCTTGGAATAAAGCGACGCAACAGACTTTTAACATCATAAATTAGCAAGTTGTTTTTGTTATGTCTCCCCTCTCACTGTGAAATGGGGACACCCCTTTTTCCCTTATTAGGGAGAGAGAGAGCCTGTGGTATGTCGAATTACTGGGTGAATGAGTAGTCTTTGGAGTACTGCAAGTCTGTGTCTTTATTGATGCTTTGCTGCATGGTTGGGTGCTCAGTGGGGGTCGCCGATGCTTTTTTGCTGGTGAGGAGGGGAGTCATTGCTTTGTTGCTGCTTATGCGTGGGAGGGGGGAGCTTTGGGGTTCTAACCTTTAACTGTCATTTGGGGCAGTACTCTGTTTTCGTGAATGTTTGCGAAGAAAAAGAATTTCAGGAAGTATATTGTATGTACTTCTCTGACATTAAGTACTCCTATTGAACCTATTGAAAAGAATGTGGAAGTTGCAAACCTCGGAGTAGCAGGACCAGACAATCAGGTCAGGCTGCTCAAATCCTCCACACCCAGAGAGAAATCAAAGGGTGTTTAAAAAGCTGATATAACACAGAACAGATAGATGTCTGATACAAAACTTTATGAAAAAAACATTATCTTCCTTCCTGACTCACAACTTACTCTCTAGTAAATCACCTATTTTTCCTATGCTGTTGTGCTAGCATCCACCTCCCAAGGACACAGTTCCATCCCAGCAGTTTCTGTTGAATAACAGATCATTCTCCACAACTCTGCCACCTTCTCCTCCACGTTCAGCATTTCACAAGAACTATTCCCTTCACGACTCCCTGGTCCACTCTGCTGTTCCACTAACTCATGAGAGGGTGGTGAATTTGTGGAATTTACTGCGACAGACAGCTGTGGAGGCAAAACCATTGGATATTTTAAAAGTGGAAGTTGATAGATTCTTAATCAGTAAGGGTTTCAAAGGTTACAGGGTGAAGGCAGCACAATGGGGGTTAGTGGGAATTTAATAATTTATTCATTTAATGGGGTTTGGGGGAGATGAATATAAAAGATGATACCTAAAACTTTTTTAGATATATAATGAGTAAAAGAGAGGCTATCAGACCGCTAGAAAGTTACACTAGAGAGGTAGTAATGGGGAAACAAAGAAATGGATGAAATTAATAAATATTTTTGCATCAATCTTCACTGTAGAAGAAACTAGCACGATGCCAGAAATTCAAGTGTGTCGGGGACAGAAGTAAGTGCAGTTGGTTTACTAAGGAGAAGGTGATGGGAAGCTGAAAGGTCTGAGGGTAGATCAGTCACTTAGACCAGATGGATTACACCCCAGGATTCTGAAAGAGTAGCTGAAGAGATTGTGGAGGCATTGGTAATGAATATTCAAGAACCACTAAATTCTGGAATGGTTCCAGAGTATTGAAAATTGCAAATGTCACTCCATTCTTTAAGAAGGGAGGGAGGCAGAAGAAAGAAAATTAAAGGCCAGTCAGCGTGAACTCAGTGGTTGGGAAGACATTGGAGTCATTTATTAAGGATGATATTTTAGGATACTTGGAGACATATCATAAAATAGGCCAAAGTCAGCATGGTTTCCTTAAGGGAAAATCTTGCCTTACAATCTGTTGGAATTCTTTGAGGAAATAACAAGTAGGTCATAAACAAAGAGTCAGTGGATTCTGTTTACTTGGATTTCAGAAGGCATTTGACAAGGTGCCACACATGAGGTTGCTAATCAAGATAAGAGCCCATGGTATTAAAGGAAAAATACAGATAGAAGATTGACTGGCAAGAGGCAAAAAGTGGGAATAAAGGGGGCCTTTCCTGTTTGACAGCTGGTGACTTGTGGTTTTCCACAGCGGTGGGTGGTGGGACCATTTCTTTTCATGTGAAATGCCAATGATTTGAATGACGGAATTGATGGCTTTGTGGCCAAGTGTGCGGTTGATAGGAAGATGGGTGGAGGAGCAGGCAGTGTTGAGGAAGCAGTGAGTCTGCCAAAGGACTTAGACAAATTAGTTGAATGGACAAAGAAGTGTCAGATGGAATGGTGTGGGGAAGTGTATGGTCATGCAATTTGGTAGAAGAAATAAAGACAGACTTTTTATATATTGAGAGAAAATTCAGAAATCACAGGTAGAAGGGTATTTGGGAGTCCTCGTGCAGGATTCCTTAAGGTTAACTTGCAGGTTGAGTCTGTGGTAAGGAAGGCAAATGTAACATTAGCATTAATTTCCAGAAGACTAGAGTATCAAAACAAGGATGTAATGCTGAGGCTTTATAAGGCTTTGGACAGACTGCATGGCATATTGTGAGCAGTTTTGGGCCCCTTATCGAAGAAAAGATATGCTGACATTGGAGAGGGTCCAAAAGAGGTTCACGAGAATGATTCTGGGAATGAAAGGGTTAACACGTGAGGCCCGTTTGATGGCTCATGACCTATACATGCTGGAGTTTAGAAGAATGGGGTGGGGGGGGGGATCTCATTGAAACTGATCAAATGTTGAAAGGCCTAGACAGAGTGGAGGTGGAGCAAATGTTTCCTAAGGGGGGAGAGTCTAGGACTAGGCTCAGAATAGAGGGACGTTCATTTAGAAGAGAGATGAGGAGGAATTTCTTTAGCCAGAGTGTAATGAATCTGTGGAATTCATTGCCACAGACGGCTGTGGATGCCAAGTCAGTGGGTAAATTTAAAGCAGTGGTTCAGGAACAGTACTTCATTTTTCATCTGGGCACATTGCAGCTTTCAGGATTGAATTCCACAGCTGAAGGGAACTTGATTTCTGCCTGTCTCCATTTGTATTAGCTCATCCCCCTTGCCCCCACCCCCACCTTTTTATTCCCTGTGAGTGGACAACATACACAAACTGAGCCTGTCCTGCTCTGCATTCTTTTATGTTATCACCCTTGACCCGGTCAACTCACACATTAACCTTGTTGACATGGTTTTACCCAATCAGAGATGCCCACCCCCACCATCCCTGCAGGTTTTACAAGCTTCTTTTGTCTCCTTTTCAGTTCTTTCAAAGGATCGCTGGTCTGAAACACCGATCCTACTTCTCTTCCCAGTAAAGCAGCCTGACCTACTGAGCGTTTCCAGCACTCGGTTTTGCTTTTCGATTGACAGCATTTGCAGTTTTTCAGCTTGTCACAAAACTTCATTTGGGAATCAACCTCCTCACAAGAGGACTGGGCCTGATTGGGCAGCGGACTTGACTCATCAGATATTTTTGATTGCAGCATAATAGCTGAAGGATATTCAATATGCCTTATGGTTAACAGAATATTTTGTAAAGAAAAAGCAATAATCCAGAGCATCAAGAGAAAAGTTCGCCAATGGTTGCAGTAATACCCCATGCAAAAGAAGCTCATAAGACTGCAAGACCATAAGACACAGGAGCAGAATGAGGCCATCTGGCCCATTGAGTCTACTCTGCCGTTCAATTGTGGCTGATTCATTTTCTCTCTCAACTCCATGCTCCTGCCTTCTCCCTGTAAACTTTGACACCCTTACCAACCTTTCTTCGGTGGTACAGTCACAGTCAAATTGGTGCAGGAGACCTCATGCAGGTCTGGAAGGGAGAGCTTTAAGAAAGGAGTGTTTGTGGGATTTTGCCTTCTTTTTTGGCAGCACAGTCACAATTCTTTAGTAAGGGCAAATAAAAATAAGGCAGGGACAAGTGGAGTGGCCATTGTGTGAGTGGACCAGTGTTGGAGTGGGGGGAGGCTTTGGCTCAACAGGCTTGGGTAAGTTAAGTTTCTTCTTCTTCGTTCTTCCTCTGTTAGTACATAGTTAGAGCAGTGAGAGTGGCCCCAGGGGCTGTGTTGTGTTCTTTGTGTGAGGTGCGGGAATTCTGGAAGGCCTCCAGCCTCCCAGATAACCACTTGTGCACCAGCTCCACTAAGCTGCAGCTCCTCAGAGACTGTGTTAAGGAACTGGAGATGCAACTCAGTTACCTTGGGCTCATCTGGGAAACTGAGGAAGTGATAGATGGAAGCTACAGTGAGATGGCTTCCCTGAAGTTGCAGGAGACAGGTAGCTGGATGACTGTCAGAAGAGGAATGGGAAATCAGCAGCTAGTTCAGAGAACTCCTCTGGCAGTTCCCCTCAATAATAAATATACCGTTTTGGATACTATTGAGGGGGATGACCTTCTGGGGCGACAGGGAGCCACGCTGAATAGGTCTCTGGCAGTGTAGCTCAGAAGGAAGTTGGGGGGAGAGGAGGACTGCAGTAGTGATGGGGGATTCCATAGTTAGAGGAGTAGACATGAGACTCTATGGATGCGATAAGGACACCTAGATGGTATGTTGCCTCCCAGTTGCCAGGGTTATGATGTCTCCGATCAGATCCCGGCATTCTAAGTGGGAGGGTGAGCAGCCTGAAGTCTTGGTACATATCGGTACCAATGATGTAGGTAAGAAAAGTGAGGAGGTCCTGAAGAGAGAATTTAGGGAGCTAAGTAGAAAGTTGAAAAGCAGGAACTCCAGGGTAGCAATCTCTGAGTGAAAATGGAATCACCTGGCAGATGAATGCGTGGCTGAGAAACTGGTGCAGGGGGTAGGGTTTCAGATTTCTGGATCATTGGGATCTCTTCTGGGTTACACCTGAACCCAGGGGGGGGTGCACCAATATCTTTGCTGGCAGGTTTTCTTCAACCATTGGGGAGGGTTTAAATTAACTTAGCAAGGGGATGGAAACTGGAATGATAGGACTGAGGGGAGGGCTTTTGGTTTGCAGGCAGAGGCAGTGCCTAGTAAGACTGTCAGGAAAGACAGGCAGGTGATGGAGCAAAATTGCAGTCAGAGGGATGAGTTGCAGTGTAAAAGCGGGACAAAAGCAAAAACGGCAATATATACAGGACTGAAGGCGCTGTGTTTGAATGCATGCAGTAGATGGAATAAGGCAGATGATCTTGTAACACAATTGAGATTGGCAGGTTATGACATTTTGGCCATCACTAAATTGTGGCTGAATGAAGGTCATAGCTGGGTGCTTAACATGCAAGGATACATATTGTATCAAAAGGACAGGCAGGTAGGCAGAGGTATTGGTGTGGTTCTGTTTGTAAAAAATCGAAATCAAATCCTTAGGGAGGCGACATAAGATCGACACCACTCCATTAGTGGGCTATCTCGCTTCTGTACGACCTCTCATTTCCATCTGAGATTCTACCAACAACAGTTGTATTATCAGCAAGTTTATAGATGGTACTTGAGCTATACCTATCCACACAGTCATGGGTATATAGAGAGTAGAGCAGTGGGCTAAGCACACACCCCTGAGGTGCACCAGTGTTGATCATCAGTGAGGAGAAGTTATTTTTTTTTTAATTTCAACATATACTTTATTCAAAAATAAAATTATATACAATAAACCATTCAATAACTTTTCATCCTTTACATAAGTTTCCATTATGGTCTGTACATATCCATACTTATGGCCACCCACGTGGCACTCCAGTTGTTCACCTTACCACATCATTGTTGAGGGGTATACTCCCCGTCACCCGACTCCTCCCACTCCCGCGGGTGAAGAAACCTACACTGTGGTCCTTCCCCACCGGGCCCTTGTGGTGGCTGCACGAAGTTTCAGTGCATCCCTCAGCACGTACTCCTGCAGCCGAGAATGGGCCAGTCAGCAGCATTCTCCCACGGACATCTCCATGTGCTGGTAGATCATCAAGTTTTGGGCCGACCAAAGAGTGTCTTTCACCGAGTTGCACCGGATGTCAGTCTCCGTGTGCATCCCTGGGAACAGCCCGTAGATCAGAGTCCTCTGTTACGTAGCTGCTGGGGAGCAGTTATTGTCACCAATCTGCACAGATTGTGTTAGGGAGCTGAGGATCCAATTGCAGAGGGAGGTACAGAGGCCCAGGTTCTGTAACTTTTCAATCAGGATTGTGGGAATGATGGTGTTAAATGCTGAATTGTAGTCGATGAACAGCATCCTGACATAGGTGCTTGTGTTGTCCAGGTGGTCTAAGGCTGTGTGAAGAGCCACTGAGATTGCATCTGCTGTTGACCTATTGTGGTGATAGGCAAAGTGCAATGGGTCCAGGTCCTTGCTGAGGCAGGAGTTCAGTCTAGTTATGACCAATTTCTCAAAGCATTTCATCACCGTAGATGTGAGTGCTACCGGGTGATAGTCATTAAGGCAGATCACATTATTCTTTTTAGGCGTTGGTACAATTGTTGCCTTTTTGAAGCAAGTGGGAACTTCAGCCCATAGCAGTGAGAGGTTCGAAATGCCCTTGACCTGGTTGGCACAAGTTTTCAGAGCCTTACCAGGTTACTCCATCGAGATCTTCTGCCTTGCGAGGGTTCACTTCCTAACATCGGCCTCTGAGACAGAGATCGCAGGGTCACCAGGTGCAGCAGGGATCTTCACAGCTGTAGTTGTGTTCTCCCTTTCAAAACGGGCATAGAAGGCGTTGAGTTCATCTGGTAGTGAAGCATCGCTGCCATTCATGCTATTGGGTTTCGCTTTGTAGGAAGTAATGTCTTGCAAATCCCGCCAGAGTTGTACATTTGATGTTGCCTCCAACTTCATTCAAAATTGTCTCTTCACCCTTGAAATAGCCCGCCTCAAATCACACCTGGATTTCTGGTACAGACGTGGATCGCCAGACTTGAATGCCACAGATTTAGCCTTCTGCAGACGACGTACCTCCTGTTTCATCCACGGCTTTTGGTTTGGGAACGTACAGTAAATCTTAGTAGGCACACATTCATCCACACAGGTTTTAATGAAGTTTTAATGAATTAAGCCTTTTAGCCCATTAATTCTGCTCTGTCATTTCATCATAGCTGATTCATTTCCCTCTCAACCCCATTCTCCTGCCTTCTACCCGTAACCTTTCACGCCCTGACTAATCAAGAATCCATCAACCTCCATTTTAAATACACCCAATGACCTGGCCTCCACAGCCGCCTATAGCAACAAATTCCACACATTCACTACCCTCTGGCTAAAGAAATTCTTCCTCATCTCCATTCTAATGGATGTCCCTCTACTCCTAGGATCCCCCACCATAGGAAAAATCCTCTTCATATCCACTCTTATCTACTCTAGGGTGTAGTCAATCTGGTCCAGGTGACTTATCTGTCTTCAGATCTTTCACCTTCCCAAGCACCTAGTAATAGCAACTGCACTCACTTCTGCCCCCGACACACTTAAACTTCTGGCATACTTCTAGTATCTTCCACAGTGAAGACTGATACAAAATACTTATCCAGTTTATCTGCAATTTTCATGACCCCCATTGCTACCTCTCTAGCCTCATTTTCCAGCAGTCCAATATCTATTCTCACCTCTATTTAACTCTTTATATATCTGAAAAAATGTTTGGTAACCTTGTTGATATTGTTGGCTAACTTAAATTCATATTTTATTTCTTCCCCCCTTAAGGCTTTTTTGGTTGCTTTCTGTTGGTTTTTATAAGTTTTCCAATCCACTGATCTTTGCTCGATTATATGCCCTCTCATTTCCTTTTATGTTGGCTTTGACCTCCCTTATTAGCCACAGTTATGTCATCCTGCCTTTAGAATATTTCTTCTTTGGGATTTATCTATATTGTGCCTTCTGAATTGCTCCCAGAAACTCCAGCCATTGCTGCTCTACTCTCATCCCTGCTAATGCCTCCTTCCAATCAATTTTGGTCAACTCCTCTGTAATTCCCTTTATTCCACTGTAATACTAATAACATCTGACTATAGCTTCTCCCTCTCAAAGTGCAGGGTGAATTCTATCATATTACGATCACTGCTTCCTATGGCTTCCTTTACCTTAAACTCCCTAATCAAATCTGGTTCATTACACAACACCCAATCAAAAACAGCTGATCCCTCAGTGGGCTCAACCACAAGCTGCTCAGAAAGCCATCCTGTAGGCATTCTACAAATTCTCTCTCTTGAGATTGAGCACGAACCTAATTTTCCCAGTCTACCTGCATATTGAAATCCCTCAAGACTATTATATCATTGCCCTTTTGACCTGCCTTTCTATTTCCTCTTGTCATTTGTAGCCCACAGATTAATCGCCCTCTGCCTAAAGAAATTCCTTCTTCTTTCTGTTCTAAGGGGTTGCCCTTCTATTCTGAGCACTGCCCTCTGGTCCTAGGCTTTTCCCAAATTTGTCATCTTCACATCCATTCTATCTAGGCCTTTCAATATTCAGTAGGTTTCAATATGATTCCCACCCCCCCCATTCTTCTAAACTCCAGCAAGTACAGGCGCAGAGCCACTAAATGTGCCTTATTTGTTAACCCTTTCATTCCTGGGATTATTTTTATAATCCTCCTCTGGATCCTCTTCAATGCCAGCACATCCATTTTGAGATGTGACTGCTAACATTGTACTTGCCTTCCTTGCTACCAACTCAACACGCAAGTTCACCTTTAGGGAATCCTCCCAAGTCCCTGTGTTCCTCTTTCAGACAACAGTCTATTCCCTTATTCCTTCTACCACAATGCATGGCCATTCACTTCCTACTCTGTATTCCATCTACCACTCCTTTGCCCATTCTCCTAATTTGTCCAAGTCCTTCCACGCACTCTTTCTTTCTCAACACTACTTGTTGAATGTTAATCACCCCCAGCCCAGGACACCGTGCCTGCTCCTCAGGGCTGTTTCTCTGGTCCAACCATCTTCAGTGGCTATACTTCTACTGTAAGGTCAGATGTGAACATAGACTCAGAATCATAAAGCAGTACAGCACAAAAGCAGACTCTTCGGCCCATCTAGTTCATGTTGACCTGGTCTTCTGTCTAACCCCATCTCCACTGCACACTTTGAGTGAAGAAGCTTCCTATCAGACTCCCCTTAAATATTTCACCTTTCATCCTATACCTATAACCTCTAATTCTAGTCTCCCTCAACCTGAGAGGAAAAAGTTTGTATATTCATCTTATCTATACCCGTCATAATTTTGTATACCTCTATAAGATCTCTCCTCGTTCTCCTGCGCTCCAGGGATGAAAATCCTAATCTAGTCTACCTTCCACATAACCGTGGTGTTCAATCTGAGCCAATGCCTGGATGAATGGAGTTCCAACCACAGTAACACTAGCAAATGAGATTAGTACCGCAGAACTGTCAGGCATCGACCAATTATAGAAAAAACAAGTCTAATCCTCAATGCTTGAGCTTGAATTGAATTGCCATCACCCATCATCAATACGCCGGGAGCCATGTAAATACAGCAAAAGTTCTGTTAGCCAGCACTTCACTAACTCCCAGCCAGCAATTCAGTGGCAGTCTCCAGGTTAAAAGAGAGACAGTGTACAAGGACAACTAACATTAAGGGAGCGTGAAGGGTGTGCCAGGGCTGATAATGGGACAACACTGAAGGAAAAACTCTGATATTCATCTTCTCCAGATGGCCGTGAAATACAGAAAGACCATGGGGTTGTTGAAAGAAAAGACATCAACCCCTCTCTCTACACGAAAGGGAAAAAAAGAAACAAAACTTGCAACCCGAAACCCCCACACCCTCCCTCACACACAAAACTAACAGATCGTCCACCCAGAAAACAGCATCTACTACATCAAAAACCCTAAACACCCAACCCCCACAATAAAACACTGACAACATCAAACCCTCAACCCCCTCCCTTGCAAACCAGAACAGTGACAATAGCATCAAACCACCAACCCCTTCTCTCACTCACAAAAACCAAAAGGAACATCCGACCCCAAATCCCCAACCCTTCCCTCACACAAAAACCAACATATTGCTCTGCCGGAAGCCCAACCCACCAATTGGCAACAAGAACAAAAACACAGAAAACTGCAGTCCAGTAATCACATATGTATTAGAATTTTGAAAACATCCTCCCAAAAAGAAATCTCTGGATCACTAACAGCCAGCTCAGGCACACCTGAAGAGTGTGTGCTAAGCCTACTGCTCTACTCCCTACACTCCTTACTGTGGCGAGACACAGCTCGAACATTATCCAGAAATTCACCGATGACGCAGCTGTTGTTGGCAGAATCTCGGCTGGGGAAGAGGAGGCATACAAGAGTGAGATAGATTGGCTGGCTTAGTGGTGTTGCAACAACGAGACCAAGGAATTGATTGTGCACTTCAGGGAGAGGAAAGTGAGAGAACACACACGAGTCCACTCTATTCTCTATATACTCATGACTGTGTGGCTAGGCGTAGCTCAAATACAAAAATTTGCTGATGATACAACCATTGTTAGCAGAATCTCAGGCGGTGACGAGAGGGTGTACAGGAGTGAGATATGCTAACTAGTGGAGTGGTGTCGCAGCAACAACCTGGCACTCAACGTCAATAAGACAAAAGAGCTGATTGTGAACTTCAGGAAGGGTAAGATGAAGGAGCACATACCAATCTTCATAGAGGGATCAGAAGTGGAGAGAGTGAGCAGTTTCAAGTTCCTGGGTGTCAAGAACTCTGAGGATCTAACCTGGTCCCAACATATCGATGCAGTTTTAAAGAAGGCAAGACAATGGCTATACTTCATTAGGAGTTTGCAGAGATTTGGTATGTCAACAAATACACTCAAAAACTTCTATAGGTGTACCATGGAGAGCATTCTGACAGGCTGCATCACTGTATGGTGTGGAGGGGCCACTGCACAGGACCGACAGAAGCTGCAGAAGGTTGTAAATTTAGTCAGCTCTGTCTTGGGTACTAGCCTACAAAGCACCAAGAACATCTTTAGGGAGCGGTGTTTCAGAAAGGCAGCGTCCATTATTAAGGACCTCCAGCGCCCAGGGCATGCCCTTTTCTCACTGGTACCCACAGGTAGGAGGTATAGAAGCCTGAAGGCACACACTCAGCGATTCAGGAACAGCTTCTTCCCTTCTGCCATCCGATTCCTAAATGGATATTGAATCTTTTGACACTACCTCACTTTTTTAATATATAGTATTTCTGTTTTTTGCATGATTTTTAACCTATTTAATATATGTATACTTTTAATTAATTAACTAACTAATTATTCATTATTATTATTTCTTTTGTTTTTTATCTATATTATGTATTGCACTGAACTACTGCTGCTAAGGTAAGAAATTTCACGTCACATGCCGGTGATAATAAACCTGATTCTGATTCTGATTCTCTTTGAGGGGTCATCTGTGGAAAGGCTGACCAGTTTTGAGTTTCTGGGTGTCAACACCTCTGAAGATCTGTTCTGTGTCCAACATAGTGATGCAATCATGAAGAAGACACACTGGGTTTGAAGAGATTTGGTATGTTGTCTGGTGGTGTCTGAAAAGAGGATGCTGTCCAAGTTGCATGCCATCTTGGTCAATGTCTCCCATCCACTACATAATGTACTGGGTGGGCACAGGAGTACATTCAGCCAGAGACTCACTCCACCGAGATGCAACACAGAGCGTCATAGGAAGCCATTCCTGCCTGTGGCCATCAAACTTTACAACTTCTCCCTTGGAGGGTCAGACACCCTGAGCCGATAGGCTGGTCCTGGGCTTATTTCATAACTTACTGGCATAATTTACATATTACTATTTAACTATTTATGATTCTATTACTATTTATTATTTATGGTGCAACTGTAACAAAAACCAATTTCCCCCGGGATCAATAAAGTATGACTATGACTATGACTATGTTACCAAAAACTCTAGCAAATTTCTACAGGTATGTGTTAAGCTCTACTCTCTCTACACTCAGTACTGTGGCTAGAGGATATTTGGTTTGTCATCCGAAACACTTGAAAACTTCTACAGATGTAACGTGGAGAGCATTCCGACAGGCTGCAATACCGTTTGGTATGGGGGTGGGGGTGGGGGCGGGGCTACTGCACAGGATCAAAAGGAGCCACAGAAGTTGTTGAATGAGTCAGCTCTGTCTGGGGAACTAGGCTTCGTAGTACCCAAGACATCTTCAAAAGAGCGGTGCCTCAGAAAGGCAGTGTCCATTATTAAGGACCCCCATCACCCAGGACATGCCCTCTTCTCGTGTTACCATCAGGAAGGAGGTACAGAAGCCTGAAGGTACACTCTCAGCGTTTCAGGAACAGCTTTCTCTCCTCTGCCATCCAGTTCCTAAATGGACATTGAACCCATGAACACGACCTCACTTTTTAAAAATATTATTAAAGCTGTACAGATCGAAAAGGAGGAGGTCCTTGCTGTCTTGAGGAAAATTAAAGTGGATAAATCCCTGGGACCTGACAGGGTGTTCCCTCGGACCTTGAAGGAGACTAGTGTTGAAATTGCAGGGGCCCTGGCAGAAATATTTAAAATGTCGCTGTCTACAGGTGAGGTGCCGGAGGATTGGAGAGTGGCTCATGTTGTTCCGTTGTTTAAAAAAGGATCGAAAAGTAATCCGGGAAATTATAGGCCAGTAAGTTTAACGTCAGTAGTAGGTAAGTTATTGGAGGGAGTACTAAGAGACAGAATCTACAAGCATTTGGATAGACAGGGACTTATTAGGGAGGGTCAACATGGCTGTGTGCGTGGTAGGTCATGTTTGACCAATCTATTGGAGTTTTTCAAGGAGGTTACCAGGAAAGTGGATGAAGGGAAGGCAGTGGATATTGTCTACATGGACTTCAGTAAGGTCCTTTGACAAGGTCCCTCATGGGAGGTTACTTAGGAAAATTCAGTCGCTAGGTATACATGGAGAGGTGGTAAATTGGATTAGACATTGGCTCAATGGAAGAAGCCAAAGAGTGGTAGTAGAGAATTGCTTCTCCGAGTGGAGGCCTGTGACTAGTGGTGTGCTACAGGGATCAGTGCTGGGTCCATTGTTATTTGTCATCTATATCAATGATCTGGATGATAATGTGGTAAATTGGATCAGCAAATTTGCTGATGATACAGAGATTGGAGGTGTAGTAGACAGTGAGGAAGGTTTTCAGAGCCTGCAGAGGGACTTGGACCAGCTGGAAAAATGGGCTGTAAAATGGCAGATGGAGTTTAATACAGACAAGTGTGAGGTATTGCATGTTGGAAGGACAAACCAAGGTAGAACATACAGGGTTAATGGTAAGGCACTGAGGAGTGCAGTGGAACAGAGGGGTCTGGGAATACAGATACAAAATTCCCTAAAAGTGGCGTCACAGGTAGATAGGGACATAAAGAGAGCTTTTGGTACGTTGGCCTTTATTAATCAAAGTATTGAGTATAAGAGCTGGAATGTTATTATGAGGTTGTATAAGGCATTTGTGAGGCCGAATCTAGAGTATTGTGTTCAGTTTTGGTCACCAAATTACAGGAAGGATATAAATAAGATTGAAAGAGTGCAGAGAAGGTTTACAAGGATGTTGCCGGAACTTGAGAAACTCAGTTACAGAGAAAGGTTGAGTAGGTTAGGACTTTATTCCCTGGAGCGTAGGAGAATGAGGGGAGATTTGATAGAGGTATATAAAATTATGATGGGTATAGATAGAGTGAATGCAATCAGGCTTTTTCCACTGAGGCAAGGGGAGAAAAAAACCAGAGGACATGGGTTAAGGGTGAGAGGGGAAAAGTTTAAAGGGAACATTAGGGGGGGCTTCTTCACACAGAGAGTGGTGGGAGTATGGAATGAGCTGCCAGACGAGGTGGTAGATGCGGGTTCTTTTTTAATATTTAAGAATAAATTGGACAGATACATGGATGGGAGGTGTATGGAGGGATATGGTCCGTGTGCAGGTCAGTGGGACTAGGCAGAAAATGGTTCGGCACAGCCAAGAAGGGCCAAAAGGCCTGTTTCTGTGCTGTAGTTTCTATGGTTCTATGGTTCTATTTCTGTTTTTGTACTACTTATAATTTGACTTTTTAATATGCATATATATACTTACTGTAATTGACTTATTTATTTTTCTATGTTATCATGTATTGCATTGTAATGCATTTCACGACAAACGCTGGTGATAATAAACCTGATTCTGATTCTGCGATGTACCGTGGAGAGCATCCTGACTGGTTGCAGCACTATACAGCAAGGAGGCGCCAACAGGGGGCCTTTCCTGATGGGCTGTCGGTGACTGGTGGTATTCTGCAGGCACTGGTGTTGGGTCCAATACTTTCCACGTTTTATGTTAATGATCTGGATGATGGAATTGATGGCTTTGTAGCGAAGTTTGTGAACGATACAAAGATAGGTGGGGCAGGGAATCTGCAGAAGGACTTGGACAGATTTGGGGAATGGGCATAAAAGTGCCAAATGGAATACAGTGTAAGGAAGTGTATGGTTATGCACTTTGGCAAAAGGAATAAAGGTGTAGACTATTTTCTAGCTGGGAGGCAAATTCAGAAATCGGAGGTGCAAAGGGTCTCGGGACCAGTACAGGATTCCTTAAAGATTACTTTGCAGGTTGGGTCAGTAGGAGGGAAGGCAAATATATGCTCACGTTCATTTCAAGAGATCTGGAATATAAAAGCAAGAACGTAACGCTGAGGCTTTATAATGCATTGGTCAGACCACATTTGGAGTAATGTGAGCAGTTTTGGGCTCCGTATCTAAGAAAGGATGTGCTGGCATTGAAGAGTACGGAGTAGATTCAATAGAATGGTCCCAACAGTGAAGGGGTTAATGTATGAGGAGCATTTGATGGCTCTGGACCTGCACTCTCTGAAATTTAGAAAAATGAGGGGGGGATCACATTGAAACTCATCAAATATTGGAAGACCTATGTAGGTAGAGTGGGCGTGGGAGAGTCTAGGTCCAGAGGGCACAGCCTCAGAATAGATATCGCTTTAGAACAGAGATGAGGAGGAATTTCTTTAGCCAGAGGGTAGTGATACTGTGGAGTTCATTGCCACAGGTGGCTGAGGAGGCCAAGTCATTGGATATACAGTATTTAAAACAGAGGTTTATTGATTAGTAAGGGTGTGGGGTTATGGGGAGAAGGCAGGAGAATGGGGTTGAGAGGGAAAATAAATCAAGCATGATTGAATGGTGGAGCAAATCAATGGGCCAAATGACCTAATTCTGCTCCTGTGTCTGATTGCCTAAGGAGTTCCAAGAGACAAATCCAGAGTGGTGAACATAACCTGATGGACGAAGGAGTTAGGAATGTTGAGAGTTTTACTTTCAATGAATTAAGTTAGCCGCTCCCACATGGGGGGATTTCACGTTTTTTACAGGCAGTTATCAATAAATTTCAATTGAGTATCCTGCAAGGCTGGCCGCCTGGTATGTGCTCCTCACTCTCCCTCAATATTGAACACAACAGGATCAGAAAAAGCTGCAGGTGGCTGTAAACTCAGCCAGCACCATCATGGAGACGAGCTTCCCCACTATCAGGGACATCTTCATTAGGAAGCATCTCCAAGTAGGAAACATCGGTCACGAAGGACCCTCACCATCCAGAGCATGCCCTTTTCTCATTGCAACCATCAAGGAGGAGGTACAGGACCATGAAGGTGTACTCTCAATGTTTCAGGGCCAGCTTCTTCCCCTCCCCTATCAGTCAAAGAACACGACCTCACCATTTTCCTCTCTTTTCACGCTACTCATCTATTTTTCTACATCCTTATTGTAATTTGTGGTATTGCACTGTAACTGCTGCCCACAAACCTATTTCTAATTATGACCCTTCTTACCAATTTCACTCATACGAGACCTCTGTTCCACTTCTCCCTCAAGTACCAAAGTCAACCCCACTGTCGTGTCTGTGCGTTCCTTTGTGCTTCTGCTTGCGTAAGTAAATAAACAGAGGCAGGCTATAAACAGAATATGTTTTATGCAAACTGGCATATTAGGAGAGTCATTTTGCAAGTGTCATCTGAAAACAACTATTGAGCCCTTTGCATATGGAAATGAGAGATAAAATGCAAAAGCTGGTTGAGATTCAGCTGAGCACGCTGTGCTGAGGAATTTTAAGTAATCTCTGTGGTTTAAGCAGCAGTCACCACTTTTTAAACTTCAGTATGTGTTACATTGAGAGGCAGGAGGAGGACTGCAACCTTGGGCTCTATAGCATACGTACAGGTTCTCACCCGCTGATTTTGAGTTCAAGTTTAATTGCCATTCAACCGTACACTTAAAACAAAACAGTGTTCTTCTGGGGCCAATGTGCAAAACACAGTACCTACAGCCACACATAGCACAAGGCACGTATAGCACATATAGTTATGATAGAAGAAAAACATACTGTCACAAAAAGTAATATAACTCAAATCCCTGAGTGGCATTGAATGTGCTACATGGGACATTGTCCTGGAGCCACGTTTCTGCAAAACCAAGCACGCAGCAGTTCCTGATTGTGCACTACTACAGCCAGAGTCAAATACAATCTAATCTGTCTTCTACCAAGCGAATGCTTGATGCAATACATGATAACAGAGAAAAATAAATAAGTCAATTACAGTAGGTATATATATATGCATATTAAAATGTCACTGCCTGTGAGGGCTAATTTGTTTTAATTGCTCATACATATTAAGCAAGTGTAGCTGAGGACCAGTGTTGGTTGGCCTAGATCCCTCCAGTTGGTTGCATAAGGAATGGTTTTAGACAGGAAAGTGGACAAATACAAATTTCACCACATGTTTGTTCATCTAACTAACGTTGGAAGCAGTATATCACAACATCTCCCATTGACAGAAAATGATAAAGTAGTGGTGGGAGGGGGATGTAGTGGAGTGGGTTAGTGGGTGGAGGTGTTGATCAGCCTTACTGTTTGGGGACAGTATCTGTTTATAAGTCTGGTGGTCCTGATGTGGATGCTATGTAGCCTCCTCCCCGATGGAAGTGGGATAAACAGTCCATGAGCTGGATGGGTGTGATCCTGGCTCTTTACCAGCATCTTTCTGTACACACAGTACTGTATGTCCTTGATGGTGGGCAGGCTGCAGCTGGTGGTGCATTGGGCAGCTTTGACTACCTGTTGTCGAGCCTTCCTTTCTGCCGCAGTACAGTTACCGTACTCTGCACAGGTGCATCTTGTCAGGATGCTCCCTACTGCACACCTGTGGAAGGACGTGAGTATAGATGTGCATTGCCCAGCTCTCTTCAGAAAGTAGAGGTGTTGGAGAGCTTCCTTGATTGTGTAGAATGTATTCTGGGATCATGAGAGGTTGAATACAGTGTTACCCCGTTATGATAGACAGCGCTAAGTAGGGAAATGATTGCATTTTTTTAAGGTTGCCAGATACTTCATCTTTAAACCAGATACACTTTCCTCCACGGTGTTTATATAGTTTTTAGCACAAAAGCTAATCTCAAGTACAAAATTTGAATGAAATACCCAAGCTGATATTATACCTACACTGAGTGGCCGCTGTGTTAGGAGCAGACTGTACGTTCATGGGCTTCTGCTGCTGTTATGCATCTACTTCAAGGTTCCATGTGCTGTGCTTTCAGAGACGCTCTTCTGCACACCACTGTTGTAAAGCGTAGATACTTGAGTTACTGTCGCCTTCCTGTCAGCTTGAATCAGTCTGGCCAATCTCCTCTGACCTCTCTCACCCTCGATTTTTTCCTGCCCCCCCATGGAACTGCCACTCACTGGATGTTTTTTGTTTGCTTTTTGCACCATTCTCTGGAAACTTGAGGGACTATTGTGCATGAATACCCCAGGAGATCAGCAATTTCTGAGAAACTCAAGCCACTCTGTCACATGGAGGACACCAGCGGTATGCCAAAGTGTCAGCTGGCAGAAGTGAGTGTCGTTGCTGTTGCTAAGGCGAAGGTGCTTGAGAAGCTGAGAGGTCTGAAGGTACGTAACATCACCTGGACCAGATGGACTACACCCTAGTTTTCTGAAAGAGGTAGCTGAAGATATTGTGTAGGCATTAGTAATGATCTTGTCATGGTCGGGATTGGGTTCCCTTTCAATTTACTTTGTTTGTGTCATGATCCGGACCGTTGACTCTCTGTTTTCCTTTGGTTCCCTGTTTTCCTGTGTCCCTTGGGCTTGGTGATTAGAGGCAATTTATTCTCGGATGAACCGGCAGTTTATAAGTCTCCGGCTTTCAGCTGTTCGGCGCGAGAGCATTAATGAAGTCACTGAAGGTACTGCGAGCCAGTGTCATCTGGCCGGAGCCAAGTTTCCTGCTGGAGCAAGCCTAGTCTCCTCCCGGAGCAAGTGCCGGCAAGCCGCCTTCCCTTATCAGAGCGGGTCAGTCAAAGTTAACCCGCCGGGGTGAGTTAAGAGCTCGCTGCTGCTTGGAGCGTACTTGTGCCCAGTTATAGTACTGTCCATCATTGTGTGGTCTCCATATCGATGTGCTGTGTCCAAAAGGGGTCCCGGCCCTGTACCCTGGAAGGGTCCTGACCCTGTGTCAAGAAGAGTCCTGATTCCGTCCTGTGTCTAAGGAGGATTCCCGGCTCAGTGTTTATGTCCTGTGTCTGAGTCTGTCCAATGAATAAGAAGAGACCCTGGCTCTGGAGGTTCCAAGTACCAAGTCCTGGCTCCGGAGGTCCATGTTCCGAGTCCTGGCCCAGACCCCTAGTCCCAGCCTAGTCCAGGGCCTGAGTCCTTGTCCATTACGCTATTCCTGCTTCTGCCTTGCTCTCCTCGCAATGAGCAATAAACTCAATTTAGTTATCATCACAAGACGTTTTTGTGTCTTGCATTTGGGTCCACCCCCGCTCCCAGAGCCTGCCTGTGACAGATCTTAAAAGTATCACTAGATTCTGGAATGGTTCCAGAGGACTGGAAAATTGCCAAGGACACTTCACTCTTTAAAAAGGGAGGCAGGCAGAAGAGAGGAAATTATAGGCCAGTTAGCTTGGCTTCAGTGGTTGGGAAATGTTGAAGTCCATTATTAAGAATGAGGTTTTGGAGTACTTGGAGGCACGCAATAAAATAGGTCAAAGTCAGCACGGTTTCCTTAATGGGAAATATTACTTGACAATCCGGTTGGAATTTTTTGAGGAAATAACAGGCAGACTAGACAAATGAGAATCAGTGAATCTTGTTTATCTGGATTTTCAAAAGGACTTTGAGAAGGTGCAGCACATGAAGCAGGTTAACAAGGTAAGAGCCCACGGTATTACAGGAAAGATACTAGCATGGATAGAAGATTGGCTGACTGACAGGAGGCAAAGAGTGGGAATAAAAGGGGCCTATTCTCGTTGGGTGCTAGTGGTGATAAGTGGTGTTCCCAGGGATCAGTATTGGGACCGATTCTTTTCACATTATATGTCAACGATTTGGATGATTTGGGGCCAACTTTGCGGATGATATGAAGATACAGTAGGTGGAGGGGCAGGTAGAGTTGAGAAAATGGGCAAAGAAGTAGCAGATGGAATATTGTGTAGGGAAGAGTGTGGTCATACACTTTAGTAGAAGGAATAAAAGAAAAACTATTTTCTAAATGGGGAGAAAATTAAAATATCAGAGGCTCAAAGGGACTTGGAAGTCCTCATGCAGGATTCCCTAAAGGGTAATTTACAGGTTGAGTTGGTGGAAGAAAGGCAAGTGCAATGTAGCATTCATTTCCAGAGGACTGGGATATAAGATCAAGGACGTGATGCTGAGGGTTTATAAGGCATTAGAGTATTATGAGCAGTTTTAGGCCCCATGTCTAAGAAAAGATGTCCTGGGATTGGAGAGGGTCCAGAAGATGTTCATGAGAATGAGTCCAGGAATGAAAGGGTTAACATATGAAGAATGTTTAATGGCTCTGGGCCTTTACTCACTGCAGTTCAGAAGAATGAGGGGAGAGCTCATTGCAACCTATTGAATTTTGGAAGGTCTGGATAGTGTGGGTGTGAAGAGCATATTTTTCTATAGTGAGTTAGTCAGGGACCAGAGGCCACAGCTTCAGAAGAGAGAGACGTTTATTTAGAATGGTGATGTGGAAGAATTTCTTTAGCCAGAGGGTGGTGAATCTGTGAAATTCATTTCAATGGACGGCTGTGGGGGCCAACTCATTAAGTATATCTAAGGCGATGTTTGATAGGTTCTTGATTAGTCAGGGCCTCTAACGTTATGGGGACAAGGCAGGGAATGGGGTTGAGAGGGATAATAAATCCACCATGATGGAATGGCAGTGCTGACTCGATGGGCCAAATGGCCTGATTCTGCCTCTCGGTCTAATGATCGTATGACACCAACTATCATTCCATGGTCAAAGTCACTTAGGTCACATTTCTTCCACATTCTGTTGTTTGTTCTGAACATCGAATGAACCTCTTGAGCCATGTCTGCATGCTTTTATGTCCTGAGTTGCTGCCAGATAGTTGGCTGATCAGATATCTGCATTAATAAGCAGGTATACAGGTGTACCTAATAAAGTGGCCAATGAGTGTAGTATTTTTGTTTTCCATATTTTCTTCAGCTTTTCCTTTTGGCCACTGAAATCTTGCAGCTTTGAGGCATTCAATAATGAAGATCAAACAAAAAAAACAGAACATTTGTTATTACAGAATTTAGGGTGTGGTCACATTGAAAGATTTCACGAGGAATGGAATGATCATACTTTATTAAAATAGCACATCCAGGCTTGTACTTAACCACAAAGAAATGTGATGACAAAAACAGGTGGTGCATGAAACATGGTGTTGTAACACAAGAGCTCCTTAAGCTGCTGAAGATTTGTATATAAATTGAGACTGTTTCAGAGCACCCATTTTTCTTTTCCCTGCTTTGTTTTGTGTTCATCTAGAGAAATCAGTCTCCCAATCAATGTCTATCAGAATGTTGTGAAATGTTTTGCTTTGTGGCAGCAGCACAGTGCAGGACATACAAATTACTATGTTACAAAAATAAGTAATAGTGCAAACGACAAGTAGTGAGGTAATATACATGGGTTCATGAACCATTCAGAATCTGATGGCAGAGGAGAAGAAGCTGTTCCTAAAATGTTCAGTGTGGACTTTCAGGCTCCTATACATCCTCACAATTGTAGTAACGTGATGAGGGCATCTCTCGGATGATGAGGGTCTTTAGTAACAGATGCCACTTTCTTGAAAATGTCCTCGGTAGCGGGGAGAGTTATGCCTGTGATGGAACTGGGTGAATCTACAACCCTCTTGGGATCCTGTGCACTGGTGGCTTCATACCAGGTAGTGACGCAGACAGTCAGGATGCTCTCGGCTGTACATCTACAGAATGCTGCAAGAGTCTTTGGCAACATATCAAATCTCAAAATCCTCATGAAGTAGAGCCCCTGGATGCCTTCTTCATGATTGCATCAATGTTTAGGGCCCAGAATAGATTCCCTGAGATGTTGATCCCCAGGAACTTGAAGGTGCTCACCCTTTCAAACATCAACTGTTTACTTAGTCTTTGGCAGAATATGCTCTGCTGCATGTGTGTCTCTAGCCATGGTACTTATTCCCATTAATACAATTATTCTCACTGATTCCTGGTACACCTTTAACTTCCACTCACTTAAATCCAAGGGAACTAGACCTGACTAACAGAAAATTATTTTTGCTAATCAGTGCCAGAACTGGAGGGATCACCCAAAGCACATGGAATCTGCTCTCACCAACTGCAATGTTCATAATTCCAAGACCACCCTGGATGACCCCAATTTTTTTATATACTGCAAGTCATACTCCTAAACACGCCTTTCCCATTTCCTCCACCATAATCCCCAGCTAGTAAAAAAAATCCTCCAGGCAAAGTTCCATCCCTTTGCCCAATCAGACCAGTCTTCCACCCATCCATCACCTACATTTTCTCTAGTTCATCTCATGTCCCTTTGTGTTGAAGAACCACATCATACTCCCTTACTCTGTTGACCATCCAACCGTTTCCTGGCTCCAATGTCAGATGGAATTTTGTGTGATTTATCCTGCGGTTCATGAAATCTGCTTTCACCATGCTTCAAGTAAAATGATCCTGGATTCTCTGTCATTACAAAATGTCTCCTCATTGCAATCTTTTCCAAAACCCTTGAACATGTTGTAACTTGAAAAATATGAGTCCACCCTTTCTAAATAGTTTGTCTGTATTGTTCCAGTTGGTGTAATTTTTACAAACTAATGAACCCTCCTATGGAATAGATACTCTTTCTCTATTCTTTAACAGTCATCAACAGTGTCTTGACACATCAACAGTCTCTGACACAAATGATCATGTTATCCTATTCTTTTGACTCCCTATCCATGGTAAGGTTGTTTCCCTACAAATGGGTGAAAGATAATATGCAATGGCCTTTCTATCTGCATGTGTGCCCGAGTCTCCTCCAATTTCTTAGTTACAGATTACTCCTGCAAAATTAAAATCATCCAAAAGACACCCAACTCTGCCTCATAATATTCTTTTGACTTCTCAACTATTCTTTGTCAGGATACTTGTTTGACACTTAACATTTGATAGACAGAATTTTCCCCAAGTTTTCATGAGCCTTTGTTGGACATCTATGAACAGTATGGGTGAAAGCAGGAGGAAGGCTAACACCGTTGAAAGTGGTTTAGAAGATCCTGGGAGCAGCAGCAGTATTGAATGGAAAATGAATGAAGAAATAAAAGATGTTCAATTAGCATGGGAACTTTAATCTTTTGACAGAACAGGTAAATCTCGTACAGAGGATGAACTTGTGGAATATATTTGGCATGTTTTTCTGGAACTAACACAGAAATAGGATTATTTAGGATGTTGTTCTAATGAGAAGGGATTAACCAGATTTCCAGTATGACAGTTAATACACCATTATAGAATTCTGAATATAGTTCATGAGGAATATTGTTCAGTCAGAAGCTAACAGACTGAATTTAAGCTAAAATAAATTAGGAAATCAGTTAAAGAGTTTCTATTGGATAAGTGATGGAAATCATTTAAATTAGTATTTAAAAATACTTAGCGAACAGACAATCAATTGAGAAAAAATAATTTAGGATTTATAGTAACCCATCTTTTGGCATTAAAACAGGTGGAGGACTTAATATAACGTACTTCAAATGTGAGCTTCACAGAACAGTCTTGTGGGATTTCTTTGTATAACCCATGCCAAAACTGACATTATCAATTTCAGATCAGCATTCTCTGTCGTGCACCCAAAACTTCCCAGTGGCTACAATGTAACACAACAGGTGATAGATATGAAATAACGGGAGGAGTTTGGGATAGTCGCTTTGGGATGGTGGAAACAGAACATGGCGGTGGTCAAAGGAATTTGGTCTGACTAGTCAAGAACACTTCTAGGAGAAGTCATGTTCCTTGTCAAATGGGACCACAACACCTCTTCAAGGGCACAGCCAGCTGTTTCTACTCTGAAGTCCTGAGATTGGAGAAGGCTACAATTGAGGCAAATGCCCCTACCTGTTCTGTCTACTCCTGTGGACAAAGGAAAAGTAGATGAAGGCTCCTCTCCCTAAGTAAAAAAGTTTCCTCCACAAGGCAGTGATCTGCAGACTCTGAGTTATACTTGCAAGAGGTAACAAAAACCTAGAATCATCCTAGAGCTGGGTTTCAGCACAATTTCAGGGGAATAGGGTTAGTAGAGACTGCTCAGTGAGTTACCTACATTGTCATAATGAAAATCACACTACAGATGAACTTTATGGGTGTTAAGACCATTTACGGGAGTTTCACAGCAGAAATGAAAAGACCATAAGACATTGGAGTAGAATTAGGCCATCTGGCCAATTGAGTCTGCTCTACCATTCAATCATGCCTGTTTTTCCCCCTCTCAACCCCTTTCTCCTGCCTTCTCTTTGTAACCTTTGATTTCTTTACTAGTCAAGAATATATCAACTTCGATTTTAAATAGACCCAATGACTAGACCTCCACAGCTGCTTGTGGGAAATAATTCCACAGAATCACCACCCTTTGGCTAAAGAAATTCCTCTTCATCTCTGTTCTAAAGGGACATTATTCTATTCTGAGGCTGTGTCCTCTGGTCCCAGGCACTCCCACTGTTAGAAAGATCCTCTGCACATCCATTCTATCTTTCAATATTTGGCACGTTTCAATTAAAATCCTTGCGCCCCCCCCCCAAAATTCTTCTAAACTCTGTGAATACAGGCCCAGAGCCAATAAACGCTCCTCATAAGTTAACCCTTTCATTCTCAGGATCATTTCAGTGAACATCCTCTGGCCCCTCTCCAATGCCAGCATGTCCTTTCTTACATAGAGAACCCAAAACTGCTCACAATACTCCAAATTCAGTCTGACCAATGCCTTATAAAGCCTCAACACTACATCCTTGAGTTTATACTCTAGTCTTCTGGAATTGAATACCAACATTGCACTTAACTTCCTTATTACCAACTCAAGCTGCAAGTTTACCTTTAGGGAATCCTGCACTAGGACTCCCAACTCCCTTTGCGCATCTGATTTCTGAATTTGCTCCACATTAAGAAACTAGTCTATGCCTTTATTCCTTCTACCCAAGTGCATGAGCATGCAATGAGTTCTATCTGCCAATTCTTTGCCAGATCTTCTCCTAATCTAAGTGCCTCTGCAGACCCCTCCCCCACTTCCTCAGCACCACCTCCCCCAAAGCTATCTATTGTTCACAAATTTGGCCACAAAGCCATCAATTAGCATCTAGCATCCAGATCTTTAACATATAGTGTGAAAAGTAGCAGTTCCAACACCAAACCCTGCAGAACACCACTAGTCACTAGCAGTCAACCGAAAGAGGCCCTCTTTATTCCCACCGTTTGCTTTCTGCCAGTCAGCCAATCTTCTGTCCAAGCTCGTATCTTTCATGTAATACCATGGCTTCTTACCCTGTTTAGAAAATCCAAGTAAATAACATCCTCTGTCTCCCCTTTGCCTATCATGCCTGTTATTTCTTCACGAAGAATTCCAACAGATTTGTCAGGCAAGGTTTCCCCTTAAGAGAACTGTGCTGACTGGCCCATTTTACCACTTGCCTCCAATTACCTCAAAACCTCATCCATAATAATGGATTCCAACATCTTATCAACCCTGAAGTCAGGCTAGCTGCCTTGTAATTTCCTTTCTTTTGCCACCCTCCCTTCTTAAAAACTGGATCGACATTTGCAATTTTTCAGTCTTCTGGAACAATTCCAGAATCTGGTGATTCTTGAAATATTGTTACTAATGTTTCTACAGTCTCTTCAGCTGCCTCTTTCAGAACCTTGGGGTGTAGTCTATCTGGTACACATGATGTATCTACCTTCAGACTTTTCAGCTTCCCAAGCACCTTCTCCTTAGTAATAGTAACTATATTCAGTTCTGCCCCTTGATACTCTCAAATTTCTGACATGATGCTGGTGTCTTCCACAGTGAAGACTGATGCAAAATACTTATTCAGTTAATTTGCCATTTCTTTGTTCCCCATTACTACCTTTCCGGTGTCATTTTCCAAAGGCTCAATGTCCACTCTTGCCTCCCTTTTACTCTTTCATATATCTGAAAAACTTCTGGTATCCTCTTTTTATATTAATAGCTTGCCTACTTTTATATTTCATCTTTTCTTCCCTTATTGCTTTTTACTTGCCAACTGTTAGTTTTTAAAAACTTCTCAGTACTCTAGCTTCTCACTAATTTTTGCTACATTTTGTGCCCACTCTTTTCCTTTTATGCTGTCTTTGACTTCACTTGTCAGTCATGATTGCCTCATCCTCCCTTTAGAATGCTTCTTGTTCTTTGGGATGAACTGCTCCTGCATCTTCCAAATTACTCCCAGAAACTCCAGCCATTGCTGCTCTACCATCATTCCTGCTAGTGTCCCCTTCCAGACAACTTCAGGCAGCCGGCTTCTGTAGTTCCCTTTACTCCACTCTAATAGCAATACATCTGATTTTATCTTCTCCCTCTCAAACTGCAGGGTGAAATCCATCATACGTATTATAATTACTGCCTCCAAAGGGTTCCTTTACCTTAAGTTCCCTAATCAAATATGGTTCATCACTCAACACCCAATCCAGAATTGCATTTTCCTTAATGGGCTTGATTACATGCTGCTCTAAAGAGTCACTCCATTGGTAATCTTCAAATTCCTTCGTCTGGGATCTAACACCAATCTGATTTTCCCAATCTACCTGAAATCACCCATGGCCATTGCAACATTGCCCTTTTTACATGACATTTCTATCTCTATTGTAATATGTACCCCACCTCCTGGCTACTGTTCGGAGGTCTATTATATAACTCTCATCTACCTTAGCAATTTCTTAACTTTACCTACAAAAATTCTACACCTTCTGATCCTTTATCACTTCTTTCTAAGGATTTGATTGCATTGTTTACATGTATCCCTGGATATCAAGATCCCAGCTGTGATCTACTTTCAACCACGACTTAGTGATGTCCACATTATATTTGCTAATTTATAACTATGCTACAAGATCATCTGCACTATTATGTTTTCTACATGCATTCAAAAATAATACCTTCAGCACCCTTTCAAATTTTGTCATCATGTTGCCTGAAGATAAATTTTTATCCCTTTCTAAATTTGTCTTATTCTTTTTTCTGGAAACTTCTGCAACCACTCCTGCCTTCTCGTTCCCTTTTGTTTTATCCATAATTTTCCAAACTGTTCAGTGCAGCCCACTACTATTGTGCCAAGGTGAACAAAGACATCACCAT
The DNA here is from genome assembly GCF_963921235.1 of Mobula hypostoma. Classification (NCBI taxonomy): domain Eukaryota; kingdom Metazoa; phylum Chordata; class Chondrichthyes; order Myliobatiformes; family Myliobatidae; genus Mobula; species Mobula hypostoma. Next base: position 139,578,911 of record NC_086103.1, read on the forward strand.
GAAAATGGGGAGACCAATTTTTTGGCAGGTCACCAAGGAAAGTGCTTGAGGTCACTCCATTCCAGGTTAACCTGATTTTCAACTACTCAGCTGTACTTTTGTTCAGAACTGTGTGAACTTATTTCTAGATGGAACACTACATGAGAAAATTGATCCATCTCAGGTTAACAACAGAGACCAATGATGAACTTAAAGGATCTGTTGCCAAGAATAACGTTAATCCTCTTCACAGAGAATTTGCAGAAATGCAACAAATGGAAAAAAAAATCGATAAGGGAAAATATGTCACAGTCCATAATATGCATATTAATGTCCACCTTTGGTAAGCAAATTTTGCATTAATGTAATTTTATCTAGGTTAGACTATGCTAGCAAAATTTTTTTAAGTGAAATCACACACATCAGTGCATTTCACTTTTGTCTGATATTTTCTTAAGGCCACTTGAAAACATGATATATCATGCACCACACCAATAGGGAAAAATCCATTGCTGTCCTCTGTCATGGTTCCAGAGGACTGGAAAATTACAAATGTCTCTCCATACTTCAAGAAAGGAGAGCGACAGAAGAAAGGAAAGAAAGGAAGTTAGTCTGACCTCAGTGATTGGGAAGATGTTGGAGTCAATTGTTAAGGTTGTGGTTTTGGGGGACTTGGAGGTACATGCTAAAACAGACTGTAGTTAGCATGGTTTTCTTAAAGAAAAATCTTGTCTGACAAATCTTTTGGAATTCTTTGAAGAAATAACAAGCAGGATAGACATAGGAGAATCGGATTTTGTATACTTGGATTTTCAGACGGCCTTTGACAAGGTGCCACACATGAGGCTGCTTAACAAGTTAAGAACCCATGAAATTACAGGAAAGATACTAGCATGGATAGAGCATTGGGTGATTGGCAGGAGGCAAAAAGTGGGAATAAAGGGAAACTTTTCTGGTTGGCTGCCAGTGACTGGTGATGTTCCACAGGGGTCTGTGTTAGAACAGATTATTTTTTACATTATATGTCAATGATTTAAATGACAGAATTGATGGCTTTGTGGCCAAGTCTGCAGATGATAGGAAGATAGGTGAAGGGGCTTAGTTTTGAGGAAGCAGAGAGGCTACAGAAGGACTTATAACAGATTAGGAGATTATGAAAAGAAGTGGCAGATGGAATACCGTGTCAGGAAGTGTATGGTCATGCACTTCTGTAGAAGAATTAAAGTGTAGACTATTTTCTAAATGGAGCAAAAACTTAAAAAATCTGAGGTGCAAAAGGACTTGGGAGTCCTCATACAGGATTCCCTAAAGATTAATTTGCAGGCCGAGTCAGTGGTGAGGAAGGCAAATGTGATGTTAGCATTCACTACGAGGGGACTAGAATATAAAAGGATGTAATGTAGAGGTTTTATAAAACATTGAGGCCTCACTTGGAGTATTGTGATCAGTTTTGGCACCCTCATCTAAGAAAGGATGTGCTGACATTGGAGAGGGTTCAAAGGAGGTTCAGAAAAATGATTCCACGATTGAAAGCTTATTATATGGGAAGTAACACATACAAAATGCTGGAGGAATGTAGCAGGCTATGCTGCCCGGCCTGCTGAGTTCTTCCAGAATTTTGTGTGTTGTTCTGATTTCCAACATCTGCAGATTTTCCTTGTTTGTCATATGAGAAGCATTTGGTTCCTCTGGGCCTGTACTCACTGGGATTCAGCAGAATGAGTCAGTGGGGGGGGGTGCGGGGAAGGAATTCTCATTTGAAACTATTGAATGTTGTAAGGTCTCTAAAGAGTGGATTTTCTATGGTGGGGGAATTTAAGACCATAGGGTACAGCCTCAGAATAGAGGAGCATCCATTTAGAATGGAGATGAGGAATGGTGAAAGTGTGGAATTTACTGCCATAGGCAGCTGTGGAGGCCAAGTCATTGGGTATATTTAAGGCGGAGGTTGATAGATTCTTGATTGGTTAGGCATGAAGGGATATGGGGATAAGGCAGGAGACTGGAGCTGAGAAGGAAATGGATCAGCCGTGATGAAATGGTGGAAGAGACTCCATGGGTCAAATGGCTAATTCTGTTCCTATAACTAATGGTCTCATGTTGGAATTTATTTATTTTTTTAAATACAATCCACAACTCTCATAAAATGCTCAAATAAAAACTGGGAGCTTGGCCTTGAGACATCAAATAAATGGTCCATAAGGCACACAGCAGCCCGAGTTTTCAATGCTCATTATAATGAGAAGCTCATCAATGCATCTGCCTTCACTATTCACAACATTTTTTAGACAAATCTCACCTCTGTCACTCATTACCCCGCACTTAATAGCGTTCTGTGGTATAGGGTGTTGGGACGGTCTATGACATGGAGGAGTGGGGTTACCCACATATTCACAGATCACCATTGTTCTGACCTCCATGGCAGCCTTTTGTGGTTGGCACCTTTAAGAGCTCTTCCTGTGATCGGTAATGAATGAGACAGTAGTAGTCAGCCTATCAGTTTGCTCTCAAAAAGAAACGCACAGGTCCTGTTTAACTGCACGATTCTGTGTGCAATCTACCACAGTGCTGTTTCTAATCGAGTTTTGCACAATTTCACATATATGTGTGAGGTATCTAAATGGGCGTTATTGCCCTCTATTTCTGGGCTCAAATGTGACCAAAATCCTTTTAAGTGTTTCTACCACACAGCACCAGCACATGTAGCCTCTCTTGACATCAGATTTGTTTCTTTTTCTTCAGACATCTAGAAATAGATTATCTGGCCATTTTTCTCAAGGCACAAACTGAGCCCTACAGTATATTTGCCTATATACTACAGTGATTAACTTTCAATACGAATTCATGGTCTGTGAAATAGAATAGGGTATGGTAAAATCATGAAATTTACTTAACAAGTGCATGTTCTTTCTTCCTAATTTATTATTCACTCACATTAAAAATCAAAACATTTAAACATCCATGTCTTGCATTTAAAATTATTTAATAAAAATTTATTAAAATGATGAGCCTTTTAATTACATTCATTCCCTCAATATACAAGTTTATAAATTTCTTCCCACTTTTATATTTTCCTAACTATAAAATAAAAGTGCACGCTTTGACAAACTGTACATGTGCATTTGCCTAAAAATACCGGCTTCACTTTTAGTGATAAAAGCTTTATATGGTGGCAGGTACATAATCAATACTTTTTACAAAATTCAGATGTAAGAACTGACATTCAGAAACCAGGAATATCATCCAAAGTGTTACTTCTATTTTGTACATTTGGTGCTACTGACTGGATTTGAATTTTTCGGCTTTTGTTCTTTGAAGCCCAAAAAGAGCATTACATTCAAATGCACTACTTTATTAGCAGCTCTATTTTTATATGGCAACTTTAATGTTCATTTGGTTGACAGACATAGATTATACATACAACGTAAAATCAATGATCAAACAAGGAACATGTTTGATTAGAAAATATTTTGCTACTCCCTCAAAAACATTTCAAACTGATGTACTGCTCACAGAATTTAAAGCAACAAGGACTCAAGCTCCCTTTGATAAAAATAAAATCTCAAGTGAGAACAGAAAGGACTGGAACTGCAAAACAGAGCATTCTGTGTATGAGAGAAAGCCATGTTAACATTTCAGATGTGCTCCTGCATCAGAAATCTGCTGAAAGACCTTCCCAAAATTGTAGGCTACCAATTTTTTTTAAAACCAGAAGCCCATGAATTTATGCTTTTAGAATCAATGGCTTTAACAGCTGTGATTTAGATCCATCTAAAAATGGATAAGGGAAATTCAGATGTCCCTTATGCATTTTCAGTTCCCTTTTCTGGAAGTGTACCAAAAAAAAAATCAAAGTAACCATGTTATAAGTTTTTAAAATACTCATTGACAACAGGTAATATCAATGTTCTTAGCTTTTCAGCTAAATTCGAGAGGATAGAAAGATGTCCATAGCCATCAAAGCAGATGGGATGCAGCATGATTTGTTGCAAATCAGAAAAACATTTTGCTATTCAGTCTTGTGCCATGAACAGTATTATAATGCAGATTCCTTTGCAGGAGCCGAGCAATCCAAGAAATACTCATCATCAGTAGTGGTGTCTGAGTCTGGATCTGAGTAACAAGACATCTTCCGTTCCAAAACCCCTGCTGGTGTACGATATGACTGTGGTGAAAGACTCTCCTCTGAAATTTTACTCCCTGTGGATGTTGAACTCAATAGTCTTATTATATCTGTGGGGTTTTCCTTGGGCCAGAACATTTTTATATCCACAGGAAAGTACTCATCATTCTTCACTGTCTGATCATTCATCCCTGGATCCATGTTTATTTCACTTGGGAATAGATCAAAAACATCCTCAATACTTGGGGAAGAGGCTTTCTTGTGAATCTCAGAAGGTTTCCACAATCTCTGTCGTTTCATCTTCTCCAAGTGTGTATCTTTCTTTACTGCTTCTTTAGAAACATTTCTTGTGCCTTCATTTCTAATTACTACCGCATCGCAATCAAGTCTGTTAAGGTATGAAGATCTGCTGTTATAATCAAATTCATTCCCATTGAAGGTCAGGTCAGTAAAAGACCCATAAAGTCTGTTACATTTTGTATAACTTGAAAACAAATGACTGGTCTTATCGTGTCTCTTTTGAGCAGTTGGCTTAGAATTTTGCCTGCTATCAGTGGAAAGCAAATCTTCCTGATCTCGTTCAGAAGATTGATTATAATGTGAATGAGTATCTTTAGCGATCTGGCCATATCTATTTTGTGCATTCAAAGAATTAGGAACCTGGGAGCTTGTAAACCTGGAGTAATTTTTTGAAAATCTGGCTGTTCCTGCCTGGTAATTGTTTACCAGGGGATTATCTTTGTCAATACTAAATGAACGTCCTGTGTATTGGGAGAGATTACTATGTTTTAACCTATTATCTAAAATATTAGTTTCCATGAGTTCTGAACCAATTTGATTTTTTGGAGCAGAACAGCACTGCAAGGAGTTCAGTGTATGTCTATTTGTCACGCGTGTTCCTGATATCCCACTCTCCAGCTTTAGTCCAGGGAATGTTTCCCGCCTGTATCTGATTATTTTTCTCTCTCCTCTTTTAATGTCATTGCCCTGTGGAGAAACACTGCCACTACTTGTTGAATAATTCCTGTGGTTATAGATATGTCTAGGAGACAGAACAGGTACAGATGTAGATGGTGGAGAACTGTCACTGACTAAATTATTTATTTGTCCACAATCAGCATTCCACCTTTGATCCAAAGTGCCATCTTTAATTTTCCTTGGCTTGCTCAAATATTTTCTATTCTTGCTGCATGTGACATCAATTGAAGATTGTTGGTCAGGCATAAAACCTGGTGATTGAAGGCTCACGTCATTTTTTGAGTTAATATCAATTCTTTTTGGCAATGTATCATTCCTTGGTGAGGAACTTAGAAATTCAGTACTGCTGTCTGAAGAAAACCTCATGTCATTTGGTGTCTGTAGTGAAGCTCCTTTGTTGTTTCGTGATTGAGCTTTTTCTACATTCTTGAAACCTGCTACATTCATTTCAAAGTCGCTTCCAACTGGAGAATGAGTCAATGTCTTAATTTGCTTATTTTTAATGTCACTGGGCAAAAGTTGTTGGCTAGCTGGTAATGAAAATCGAGTGTTGACTTCCAATTTGTTCCTTTGTATGCAATCATTGTTCCTTCTACCAATTAAAATTTCATCAGTCAGTTTAAACGTCCTGTCTTGATTCCTGCAAGTAAGATTAGTGGTACGACAACGAGCATCTCTTTTAGGTGAAGATGGTGCACTATTTGCTTTACACAAAAGTTTTTGGTTTGACTTCTCATTAAGCATTTTATCACAACCCATATCAAAAACTCTATTTTGCTGTCCAGTATTCTGATTCATATCTGTGATAGCTAGAACAGTTTGCAAGCCAGTTTGAAAATTTACTGCTAGTATTTTGCTGGTTTCTGTAGCATCCTTTTGTATGAATTTGTTGACAGCAGTTTTTGCACTGACAGCACCATTGTTGGGCAAATCACTCAGAGTCATAAATGAACTGCTGGAAGTCTGCTGGCTGATCATTGGGTCCAGCGATGGATTTATACACGTTGTGTTAAAGTTATCAATTTTCTTGCTTAAAATGGTGTCAACAATAAGTGATGAATGACTCAGTGATTTGTTTTTATTGCTGTGTGCTGTAGTGATAGGAGATACTGGTTGAGTAACTTCATCTCTTGATAAAACGGGTCTTCCGTTTTCACGATCATCAAGACTTTTGGGGTATACAACATCAGCAGCATAGTTTAAAACTTGATCTTGTGGCTTGTTTTCAATATTGTGTGCAATGTCTATGTGAGCCAAATGGCTAGATAGTGGAATCAGTGGTGAAGGTGTACCCTTAGTCTCACCTCCATCTTGTAGGTCATAATTGTAACCAAGTGCTCTGTTAACAATTCTGTCTTCAATATTTGACAAGCATTTCTGGATTTTATCCTTCCTGTCATGTGTAATATTTGTAAGTATACACTGTTTGTTCAATTCATCTGTTGATGAAACTGTTTGGTATTTTTCACTTGGCAGCAGATGGCCATTTTCTTTGAGTGGAGTAGTCCTTGATCTTCCTTGCTTGCTGTCAAAAGTGGTATTACCAGTCTGACATTGATCGGTCATTTCAGCTAACGAAGGAACGCTCTTTGCTTTATGTAAAAGGTTTAATTTGAATCTATTCGATGTTCTCGTACGACGATAGATGTCAGTTACCTTTGTTGTACAGTGCTGCAAAGTATTTTTTATTACATCTTTAATGTTTGCTGCAGAGGGATGATAGGTACGGGCTGAAATGACATCAGTAATCCTGGGTTTATTTTTTTCAAAAATCTCATTGATTCCTAATTCACCACTCTTCAGTAAATGAGTCAATGGCTTGTTTTGGTCTTTGCGCAAATCTGAAAGAGATTGTTGTCCATGTGGTGAAACTGGACATCTTTCTTCATATTGGTGGTGTTCTGTTGTTTTAATGCTTTCTGCAGCCAGGGTGAGTGGGGACTGGGTCAGTGACAATATTTTGTCCTGCAGGGTATTTGTAGAAGAGTTGAGCTCAGTTACTGAACGCGACTGTGTAGTTGGGGTGTTTGTTTGTAAAATCTCACTGGTTTTATCCTCAGTCATGACTGAACTTGCAGGTGAAGAATTCAAGGACTCACATTTTGTCATGTACTTGTTCTCTGTTGAAAGTGTTGGTATACTATTGGTATTTGTGGAAAGCTGTTCACCAATCAAAGTTAATGTTTTTGATTTGTCTTGTGTATTACTGTTACCAGTTCTTCTATAAAAAGTGATGCCATTGTTACTTTGAAATTCATTTTGTACATTGTTTATTCCATCTGCTGTGAGATTTGTTTGAGATGTTAGGGCAGTAGATATATTTGGTGAAATTGCATTGTGGCCTGGTGGTTGGCAATGTTCTATATTTTTTTCATTGTCTGAACCCACAGAGATGTTGTCAATAAATGGAAAATGTGTGGGTAACTTGGTTATGTTTTGCATGACATTTGAAGGCAGCTGCAAGTCAGCCAATGAATCAGAGGTTAGTAATTCACTATATGCTCTCAATCCCCTGCCCATTGTGATATCTCTACCAAGTGGGGTATGAGGTTGTGAATAGTCTTTGCTCATCCTTTCAACAGCTTTCGGAGATCTCTTACTAGTCGCTAAAGGAGATGGAAGTGCATTGTTTGTTTCATACAATAGCTTAAATTCAGATAGGTCCGAAGATGTCTTGTCATGAAGAGTTTCATCCGATGCATCATGTTGCAGTGCATCGTTATTTATTTCTATGTTAGTGGCTGTAGTCTTGCTATCAGTCAATACCTTTAAAAATGGGCTTGCAGCATGGGTTCCTGATTTGTTGTTTTCTAAATATTGGTTGATGCCTTTCCCAATATGGTTTCCATTATTGTCTAAAGGATGAACCAGGCCTTTGCTTGGATAGTTATTTGAAGTGTACCACTGAGTACTCACCCCAGTTGATGAGGTTGATGTATTAGTTTCAGCCGAATTTTCAGTTTTGCTTTGATCAGAAGACTCTTCACCAGAAGGTGGCAGCACATTTTTCTTTATATTTGGGGTAGAAATAGGAATTTCCTGCCCAAACAGCTGAACTGAAGGCAAATCCAAATTTGCTGACATCGATCTATCAGTTAAACGTTGTACAGTGTCAGCAGGGCTGTTAGCTGGATCTGCTGAAGGATCAATGCTGCAATGTTTTCTGTTGAACTTTCCCAAAGGTTTATTGAACCCAGCAGTCACAACGTGAGCATAATTGTCAAGTGAGTAATTCAGTGACTCACATCTATTGCCGAGTGTGGTTCTTGCGAGACGTGGCTGGCTGGGCACCAGATCCAAGTATGAAGATGCACAAGTAGCTTCAGATTTGTTACACTGTGTATGATCATCAGCTCTCAGCAAATAGTTTAGTTGCCTATCTTTGTTATACATCATAGACTGAGGTGAAACTTGATCGGTGACTCTGCTAGACACAATTGGAGTATTGATTTCAGATTTCAATGTCTGCAAATAGTCAAGACCTTTTCTGCTCCCACTGATACCACTATTGTTCAGACAGCGATCCTGTGACACGTATGCATTATTTGTGTCGGTCAACTGTTCAAAAACCACATTCGGTAAAGAAATTATAATGTTGACCTTGGAATCATCTGCTTGCTTGTATTCTTTAGCAATGCTTCCAATCTTGGTACTGTCATTAATGTTGGATTCCCAGTTCTGAAGTGTGCTTTTGGTACCATGTTCAATACTTGAAGAAACCCTCAAACCAAATGGAGTATCAGGTAGTAAAACAGCAGGGTTGTTCTCAGAGTGATAATCTTCCAAATCCTCGTCCATGCTCAAACTCACTGGGGAATGAAACAGCAGCTCATCTGCTTTGTTGTGACCTTTTGAAGGAGACTGCTCGCCAGTCAGCATATTCTGTGATGAAAATAGAATATTATTTCCAGGTTGGCAATTCTCAACACTTATAGTAGCCATGGTAATATCATTAAGTGGAAAATTAGTTTGTGACTTCTTTTGGCTGCCATCTACACTCGTTGCAAGAATGCATTGGCCAAATTGTGAATTTTTTGATTTTAGGTTACTATTGGTTTCAGATTTGTCCTTTGGTAAATATTCATTGCCCTCACCGAGTGATATACTTTGACTCAGCTGTGCCTTAGTTATAGTGGAATGCTGATCTTTCACCGTTTCTGAGAATGTTTCACATCTGTTTTGTTGTGCAAGACTGCTATGTCCATCATCAGGGTAGTTTTCTGATAACTTGCCTTCAAAGGTATGTGTAAAAGCTTTAGGCATACATTGCATTGTTACACTTGATGATGGGGCGATGGCCGCTTCAGGTTTATAATTTTTCACATTATCAGCACCAGCTATTTCTGTCACTCCACCACTGGTTGTGTGTGATGGAGAAGGAGATGCTTTTGTAGTAATTGGTAATGGAAGTGCATGGCTGGGTTCAGATTTATAATGGTCAACTGTCCTGTGCGCTGTTACAGCAGTTCTGCTTGATGAGTCATCCAGCAACTGGTACTTGTAGCTCAGAACTTTAGGAGCTGTAATCCTATATGAAGGCTTAATATTTTGTATGTAATTATCATCCAAAGTAAAGCTGTTGTTTGATGACAATTTTTTGTTAAAAGGCATCTGGCTCTCATAGTTTGGAGACTCTGGTGTACTCACTTCAATTGAATTATTTGTTTCTGGGCCACATTGTACAATATTATTCATGCTTTTTAAGATGACACCATCATCTTTTGAAGGATCGCTCTGCTCCGCACCGATATCAATGGAAATTACACTCGTTTGCAGCGGTGCAATTTTTGCATCTGCAGGAAGTTCACGACCCATTTCAGATTTAGTATTTTGTAACTGATCACCGCCACCCATCTGCAAGGCAGCATCCATATGGTTTGATGTACATGCTGGTCCCCCATCACTCTCCTCATCGGCCGTGGGCAGTTGTAAACCATTTACCTGAATTGGTAGTAAAGAATTGCTTCTTCCCTCAACCTTACAATCCTTATTTTCATCATTTGGCAAAGAAGCATCAGTGTCTCTTGGTGTGGCAATTTCCATTCTTGTTTTCCTCAAAGTATTCACTGAAGGGGTTTCTGGTTTTAAGCTTGAAAACAAAGTGGCCCTCTCTTTATCATCCCTACGAAGCTGTAAGGAACCATCATTACACTTTATTGGTGTAACAACATTGGTGTCATTTGACTCAGAGTGTTGCTTTCTCTTTCTGATGTTTATTGTAATATGTGAAGTAGCTCTTGGTTGACACCCTGGGCCCAGAAATGGAAGTGAAAAGCTGTGTTTCAGTTGGCTGGTGTGTAAAGAATCACTGATCTTGTCGTTTTCAGAAGTGACATTATTGTGATTTTGTAAATTAATACTGCACCTGCTGTTAGTATCTGTGGAAAGCAGAGGACGCGGATTGCATACCAGATCAGATGTACATCTGTCTTCAGATGTACTGCCGTGTAATGTAACGGCTCTGTCAGTTTTCTGTGAAGTCTTCATTAAACTATCCGACCAATTTTGCTGCGGCACCCCTTTATTACCTCTGCTGAGGCTCCTTGGTCCTGTTATTGAGCCTAACGGCGCAGGCTCACCAAGGTTGGCTGACTCACTTTCACAAATATTGTTTGCTGAACAACTTTCCTGCTTGGCGGAAATATCTTGAAGAACCCGTGACTCAACCAGAAGATCAAATAACGATGTTGTTCTTATTTCACGTTTGTTCTTTGGCAAAGAGCAAATAGAATTTGATCTTATTGGAACATCATGACTATTGATTATTGATTGATCCCAAAGCATATTTTTGGGCTGAATAGTGGAGGATGCTGGGGCAGTTTTTGAATTTGATGATATTCTATCGTCTGCCTTATAATGACCAGTGTCAACACAAGCACAATCGTCTCCTGGTTGCTCAGTAGGAAGAACATCAGAAGCCTGCCTTGCATCTTCTTCATTGCATTCAACAACGTGTGATGTTTTCTCAGTGCCTTCACTTAACTTTGCAGGATTCATTTCATCATTATTTCTGATGAATCTTGCTCGGACTTGCTGTGCACAACTTCTTATGCCTTCGTCATCTGTGGTACTTTTCTGTAACTCTGAACTGCTTACATTTTCAGTTGACGTAATTTTCTCTTGTTCATCAGCAGCTACAATATTTAAAAAATCATCAGAATATGGTAAATGCACAATGAATTTGCAAAGGAACAAAATAAAGCATTATCTTTACCCACAACATAACAAACACTAGAATTCACAGGTGTGAATCACAAACCACTGCAAGCAAGATTGCTGCTGGCAGAGAGATTAGAACAGGAAGACTGGTAAATGAATAATGTACATAAAGGAAATAACAAGAAGAGTTTTACGTAAAGCTTTTGCTTACTTACCATTGTTGGTCTTTGTTTCTGAGTAATGGCCAAGGACTTTATGGTGTTCATTATCAACAACGTGTTTATAAATGTCATGATACATAAACACTTTCCTTTTCACATGGGGAACTGCAGCTGGCTTCAGCCGTACCTGTGGTAAATTATGTTCACTTAATTGATAGTTTATTTGTGGAATTAGCAGCACAAATGACAAAATACATGCAAGTGTCCAGTCCTCAATCTAGCCACAAGCTCATTATCCATGGAATTCATCATCATCGGCCAAATGGCTTGATTGAGCTGGAATTTCCCATTCTGCTCCACTAAGAAATGGCGGTAAATGTGAATACATCTCTCCTTTTGAAATGGTTACCTATACTCTTGTGTAAAACAGAGGCATATGTAAATTCCACATTGTAAACTAATTACTTGTATTCATAAATCTATCCAAAGTTTTCATTGCTCAATAAATTTGAAGTTTAGAATTTTTCAGAGGTTAGGAATGGAGAAATTTCAAGTTACTGCTATTCTGTTACAGTGTGACTTGAGGGATCCCCTTTATTTGCTTTGATCTCTGCTCTAGCTATCCCCAATACAATGAACTGTTACTTAAATAGTTGATTCCCTGGAGGTAAACCAGCCCAACCTGAAATACTGCACAACCCTTCATTGCTCTGAAGGGAGGAGGCATGGATACCCAGCACTAAACATTTTACAGAAGATTCCTTGCCACATACCAAGGTCATAATTCTTTTGAATTTATTTTACCCTCAGGTTTTTTACCAGGGGCCAGTGCCTGCTTGATGTGAAATTGTTAGTGACAGTGTCCACAGACAAATTGCCAAAATTGTTTCCCTACATATTAATGGATAGGGAATTGTGCTCTCTCCACAGTATGGCAAGTGAAGGAAAATAAACCAACAAATCCAGATTCTGTTTGGAATTAATTGTCTAAATGAGCTTTACATTCTTTTAACATTTACTATTAATTGTCTAGGAACAATCCAATAGGTATATTTAATTGGAGGCAAAGTACAATTTATATTTTTTTAAAAATCACTATATTAAACAATTACCTGGAGTTGCTGAAACATGGTTTGTGATTCCAGCTGCAACAATTTGTGGCTACTGCACCTACCAAAACAAATACCATGTAATTAATAAAGAATGAAGTGGAAAACCAAGACTGTGGATACCAAAATATAAAATCATGGAATGCTGGAAAGGGAGAGGGGGAGGGGGAGGGGTGAGGGCGACAGGGAGGAGGGGGAGAACATTTCAGTGTAATGATCTTTCAATCACTGAACTGAAATATTAACTTTGCTTTTATCTCCACAAGGAACATGTTTTATGCAGGGCCTTTTAAATCTTCACAATGTCTCAACCACTATACAGGCAATGAACAACAGGCTATCCCAGGTACATATGCTCTACTATAAGGAAGATCCCATAACAGTATTAAGTTGAACTGTCAAACGTATAGTCTCTCCCTCTCTCCAAGGGCAACTGTTACTTTAAATATGGAAGCTGCTTTAAATGAAAGAAATTGATTCCACAAACAGTGAATTGAATAAGTAATTTATTCATCAGACCTGCTGGTTGTTAGTTAAGAACAGGTGACATCATGACACAAGAAGACAAGACTAATCATATTCTCACCTACAGCAATGACATTAGTACATTAATGTTAGCAGATGAATTATTTCCCCTTTTGTTATCTGTTAATTATGTATTTTTCCAGAGTTAAAGAATTATTGTTTAAATACAGTACGTGCTGATCAAAATGAGGGAAACATTCTGGAAACAACAGGAATACTGCAGATGCTGGAAATTCAAGCAACACACAACAAAGTTGCTGGTGAATGCAGCAGGCCAGGCAGTATCTGTAGGAAGCGGTGCAGTCGACGTTTCAGGCTGAGACCCTTCATCAGGACTAACTGAAGGAAGAGTGAGTAAGGGATTTGAAAGTTGGAGGGGGAGGGGGAGATCCAAAATGATAGGAGAAGACAGGAGGGGGAGGGATAGAGCCAAGAGCTGGACAGGTGATAGGCAAAAGGGGATACGAGAGGATCATGGGACAGGAGGTCCGGGAAGTAAGACAAGGAGTGGGGGGGAAAACCCAGAGGATGGGCAAGGGGTATATTCAGAGGGACAGAGGGAGAAAAAGGAAAGTGAGAGAAAGAATGTGTGCATAAAAATAAGTAACAGATGGGGTACGAGGGGGAGGTGGGGCCTTAGCGGAAGTTAGAGAAGTCGATGTTCATACCATCAGGTTGGAGGCTACCCAGACGGAATATAAGGTGTTGTTCCTCTAACCTGAGTGTGGCTTCATCTTTACAGTTGAGGAGGCCGTGGATAGACATGTCAGAATGGGAATGGGATGTGGAATTAAAATGTGTGGCCACTGGGAGATCCTGCTTTCTCTGGCGGACAGAGCGTAGATGTTCAGCAAAGCGGTCTCCCAGTCTTGGTCGGGTCTCGCCAATATATAAAAGGCCACATCGGGAGCACCGGACGCAGTATATCACCCCAGTCGACTCACAGGTGAAGTGTTGCCTCACCTGGAAGGACTGTTTGGGGCCCTGAATGGTGGTAAGGGAGGAAGTGTAAGGGCATGTGTAGCACTTGTTCCGCTTACACGGATAAGTGCCAGGAGGGAGATCAGTGGGGAGGGATGGGGGGGACGAATGGACAAGGGAGTTGTGTAGGGAGCGATCCCTGCGGAATGCAGAGAGAGTGGGGGAGGGAAAGATGTGCTTAGTGGTGGGATCCCGTTGGAGGTGGCGGAAGTTACGGAGAATAATATGATGGACCCGGAGGCTGGTGGGCTGGTAGGTGAGGACCAGGGGAACCCTATTCCTAGTGGGGTGGTGGGAGGATGGAGTGAGAGCAGATGTACGTGAAATGGGGGAGATGCGTTTAAGAGCAGAGTTGATAGTGGAGGAAGGGAAGCCCCTTTCTTTAAAAAAGGAAGACATCTCCCTCGTCCTAGAATGAAAAGCCTCATCCTGAGAGCAGATGCGGCGGAGACGGAGGAATTGCGAGAAGGGGATGGCGTTTTTGCAAGAGGCAGGGTGAGAAGAGGAATAGTCCAGATAGCTGTGAGAGTCAGTAGGCTTATAGTAGACATCAGTGGATAAGCTGTCTCCAGAGACAGAGACAGAAAGATCTAGAAAGGGGAGGGAGGTGTCGGAAATGGACCAGGTAAACTTGAGGGCAGGGTGAAAGTTGGAGGCAAAGTTAGTGAAGTCAATGAGCTCAGCATGCGTGCAGGAAGCAGCGCCAATGCAGTCATCGATGAAGCGAAGGAAAAGTGGGGGACAGATACCAGAACAGGCACGGAACATAGATTGTTCCACAAACCCAACAAAAAGGCAGGCATAGCTAGGACCCATACGGGTGCCCATAGCTACACCTTTAGTTTGGAGGAAGTGGGAGGAGCCAAAGGAGAAATTATTAAGAGTAAGGACTAATTCCGCTAGACGGAGCAGAGTGGTGGTAGAGGGGAACTGATTAGGTCTGGAATCCAAAAAGAAGCGTAGAGCTTTGAGACCTTCCTGATGGGGGATGGAAGTATATAAGGACTGGACATCCATGGTGAAAATAAAGCAGTGGGGGCCAGGGAACTTAAAATCATCGAAAAGTTTAAGAGTTTAACATTCTGGAGTAAGGTCTGAGCTTAAAATAATATGTTAAACTATGTAATTATCTTTTACCATCTTGGCAGTCATACAGTTACAGGAATATGATCAACTAGCTTAACTTGGATGGTTTTAATGCAGAAATACTTTCTAAATTTACACAATTGCTTTGTTGTTGTTATTTTTGTATTCCATTCAAGGAAAGAAAAATAAAATTGTAGATCCAATTTGATTGTGGACTTTTCCTGGGAAAATTCAGTCTGGAGTGTCTCTAATGGGTGAGGCACCGGACTTTGGCATTCTGCAGATGGAAGGGGATGAGGGCCAGGAAACTTATTCCCTATACATTGTACAGTATACAAGCACTGTTCTGACTTTGGATGATATGACATAACAGAGTACACAGGCTGTACTCTGCTCATTACAATCTTAACAAGGGGTTGCCATTGTAACCCTCCCTGAGATCACTTTTGTCTGACATAAAGAACAGAAATCTGCTTTGGGAAGCTGCAGTTGGCTGCTGCTAATAAATGCAAGGCCAAACAAAGCCGATAAATGCAGATTTAAGAGACTTTGCAAAGAGAAATACTCCTCAGGATCTAGTCATGAGGTAAGATAAAACTCATTACATCAACAGAAAACATTGAGTCCAGAATCAATTTGTTGTTGCTAGACAGCTCATGAACTTGTTCTACTTTGGAGAGAGACAGTTTACATCTTAAACACGGAAGTCATAGTCATAAAGCACTAAGTCTACACCAACCATTAAGAATCCATTTATTTACTGCCTCCAACAGATGCTTTTATTCTCCTCACATTCCCATAACCCAACTCTCTCAGATTCTGCCATTCACATACACACCAGTGGCCAATTGTTCTACTGACCAGACACGTTAGAAACATGGTGGGAAATGCACAGTCACAGGGAGGACGTGCAAACTCCACACAGACAGCGGCTATGTTCATTGGGAATTTGAGGAGATTTGGTAAGTCACCAAAACACTCAAATTTCTAATGCTGTACTGCGGAGAGCATTCCAGCTGGCTCTATCACCACCTGGTATTGTGGGGGGGTGGGGTAACTACTGCCCAGGATCGAGGTACAGGTGAGCTGTAGAGAGTTGTAAAATTAGTCAGCTCCATCATGGCCGCCAGTCTCTGTAATATCCAGGGCACCTTCAAGGGTCAGTGCCTCAGAAAGGTAGCATCCATCATTAATGATCCCCACCTCCCGGGACATGCCCTCTTCTCATTGTAGGAAAATCATAAGCCTGAAAGCACACACTCAGCGACTTAGGTACAGCTTCTTCCCCCCGCCATCTGATTTCTGAATGGACTTTGAGTGAGTGAACACGTACATACATGTAGATTTACTGTAATTCAGTTTATTTTTACTCTATCATGCATTACACTGTATTACTGCCATAAAGTTAACAGATTTCACAACATATGTTGGCGATATTAAACCTGATTCTGTTCAGAGCTCAGAATTGAAACTGGGTCACTGAACCTGGGAAACAGTAGTTTGAATTATTGCACCACAGTGCCACCTGCTCCCGTGCAAATGAGCTTGTATATTCCCAATATTTCAAGAAAACTTCAAGCATTCTTATTTATTTTACAGGTATGGCTCTATTTTGGTAAAGTGTTAAGTCTGGAAATGTACAATTTAAGAGTTAAACTCACAGCTCTTGCTCCAAGAGAACCCCAGTGCTTTGTCTATCAGATTCAGCAGCAACAGCAGGAGAGCTGGAAACAGGATCTTCACTGTTGCCTCCTTTGAAATTATCTGAAGACTGCAAAACACTGATTACATTCTCCTCCTCTGGACAGTTTTTTGATTGTGCAAGCTTCAAGTCACTTAAAACTGCAAAAGAACAAGCAGAGGGAGTTTAAGAAAACTAGAATTAGAATTAATTTAACTTCTTACATCCATCTCACAACATGAGGGAATAAAAATCTTCACGTTGCGTCTCTGTTGGAATGTAGAATAAGGAAGGGAAATGTGGGATGATATTGGCCAAGCTCTAAAATAGTGCATATAACTGTTTTGTATACATGCGCATATAGTCAGGTATGCAATCAGATCAATGTGTACTGATAAATTTGACAGCCTGGTGAAAGAAGCTGTCTCGGAGCCTAGTGCAATTATCTGCATTGGTGGAATACAAAACTGTCCTGAGAAAGGTAATGTATGTTGATATAAATAGGAATAAAATCCAATTCTAAACTATTTATAATTATTAACTACAAGCCTACAATTACACAAAATATTCCATAAAATTAATCATTATTGAGAATCGAACATTGTTAAACAGGCCTTTAAATTAGATTATTAGATTATGAGGACACACAGTTCTCTTTTATTGTCATTTAGTAATGCATGCATTAAGAAATTATACGTTTCTCCAGAATGATAGCACAGAAACACAAGACAAACCGACTGAAAACTGACAAAAACCACATAACTATAACATAGTTACAACAGTGCAAAGCAATACCGTAATTTGATGAAGAACAAACCATGGGCACAGTAAAAAGTCTCAAAGTCTCTCAGAAGTCCCATCATCTCATGCAGACGGTTGAAGGGAGAAACTCTCCCTGCCATGAACCTCCAGCGCCGCAAACTTGCCGATGCAGCATTCTGGAAGTACCCGACCACAGCCGACTCTTGAGTCCGTCCGAAAACTCCGAGCCGCCGACCAGCCCTCTGACGCCGAGCACCATCTCTGCTGAGCGCTTCAACCCCGACCCCGGCAACAGGCAAAGCCAAGGATTTGGGGCCTTCCCCTCCAGAGATTCTCCATCACACAGTAGCAGCGGCAGCGAAGTGGGTATTTCAGAAGTTTCTCCAGGTGTTCCTCCATACTTCTTACGGCTGTCTCCATCAAATCAGGATTGTACACGGCCCCTAGTTAACACATACAATATAATTTGGAATAGCTGCAGGCGCTGCGTCGTGCCGCCATCTTCTCCTCCCTCCTTTTGTGAAAATGGTGAGATATATAGAATCCCAATTGAAATTAAAACCAACAAGTCCCAGGAAAGCTGTTAAAGAGGTTGCAGTGGAGAAGGTGGATGTTGAGGTTATTATTTTCCAAACTTCCACACATTGCAGGAATGATTCCTGCAAAATGGAGGATTAAAAATGCCACCCCAATATTTAAAGAAGGAGGGAGAGTGAAAATGGGGTAATATTGATCTATTAGCTTGGAGAAAATGTTGGAATCTATGATGCATTATGAACATCTTCAGCAGCATATCGGAATAAAGCAGAGTCTGCATACATTTGTGCGAGAAAGATAATGTTTCATTTATCTACAGAAATTGAAGATGTGACATCAGAATTGACAAGAAGGAAACTGTGAATGCAATATACAGTGCCTATAAAAAGTATTCCGCCTCTCCCCGGGAAGCTTTTATGTTTTATTGTTTTACAACATTAAAACGCAGTGGATTTAATTTGGCTTTTTTATGACACTGATCAACAGAAAAAGACGTGTCAAAGTGAAAACGGATCACGACAAAGTGATCTAAATTAATTACAAATATAGAACACAAAATAACTGATTGCACAAGTATTCACCCCCTTTAATATGACGCACCAAATCATCACTGGTTTTTAGAAGTCACATAATTAGTTAAGGTGTCCTAGCTATATATAAACCTGTGTGCAGTCAAGGTGTTTCAATTGATTAATACTTCTGTACCAGGAAGGTCCAACTGCTGGTGAGATGGTATCCTGGCAAAAAAAAACTACGCCATGAAGACAAAAGAACACTCCAAGCAACTTTGTGAAAAGGCTATCAAAAAGCACAAGTCAGGAGATGGACACAAGAAAATTTCCAAGCCACTGAATATCCCTTAGAGTACAGTTAAGTCAATCATCAGGAATGGAAAGAGTATGGCACAGCTGTAAATCTGCCGAGAGCAGGCCATCCTCAAAAACTGAGTGACCGTGCAAGAAGGGGACTAGTGAGGGAGGCCACCAAGAGACTTATGACAACTCTGGAGGAGTTACAAGCTTCAGTGGCTGAGATTGAAGAGACTGCACATACAACAACTGTTGCCCAGGTGCTTCACCAGTTGCAGCTTTATAGGAGAGTGGCAAAGAGAAGGCCACTGTTGGAAAAAAAACTCAAAATTTCAGCTAGATTTTGCTGGAAGTCAGCTGGAAGAAGATTCTATGGTCTGATGAAACTAGAATTGAGTTTTCTGGCCATCAGACTAAATACTATGTTTGGCATAAACCAAACACCGCACATCATCAAAATCACACCATCTCTACAGTGAAACATGGTGGTGGCTGCATCATGCTGTGGGGATGCTTCACTGCAGCAGGCACTGGAAGGCTTGTGAAGGTACAGGGTTAAAATTAATGCAGCAGAATACAGGGAAATCCCGAGGAAAACCTGATGCAGTCTGCAAGAGAACTGCAACTTGGGAGAGGATTTGCTTTCCAACAGGACAATGACCCCAAGCACAAAGCCAAAGCTACACAGGAATGGCTTAAAAACAAAGTTAATGTCTTGGAGTGGCAAGTCAGATTCCAGACCTTAATCCAATTGAGAATGTGGCTGCACCTAAAAACTCTTCACTCACAATCCCCGTGCAATCTGACAGAGTTTGAGCAGTCTTGTAAAGAAGAATGGGGAAAAATTGGCAGTGTCCAGATGTGCAAAGCTGATAGAGACCTATCCACACAGACTCAAGGCTGTAATTGCTCCCAAAGGTGCATCTACTAGATACTGACTTGAAGTGGGTGAATACTTATACAATCAATTATTCTGTGTTTTATATTTGTAATTAATTTAGATCACTTTCTAGAGATCTGTTTTCACTTTGACACAAAAGAGTCTTTTTGGGTCGATTAGCATCAAATAAGCCAAATTAAATCCACCGTGATTCAATGTTGTAAAACAATAAAAATGAAAACTTCCAGGTTGGGGGGGGGGGCAGGAAAAGAGAGAGTGAATACTTCTTAAAAAAGCACTGTATTTGGATTTGCAGAAATGTTATGATAACATCTCACACAGGTTGATCAAAGTTAGAGTACATGGATTTGGAGATTATATACTGACATGGACTGAGAACTGAAGATGAAGATGATGAACTGATGTTTTTCACTAGAGTGGGTATGACTACAGCGATCAGCGGTTAGGCATCAGATTTTAAAAATCTATATTAATAATTTATTTGTGGTCACCAATTATCAGGAGTTCATATTTGCCAATGATGCAAAATTAGGTGGGAAAGCAAATAGGGAGGAGGATCTAAAGTAGTTTACAAGGAATACAGACATTTGCATAAATTAACAAAAACATCAAAAAGGATCTGGTGCTTTCCCAGCATGCATGACAAATATACTCTATTCGGGCTTCCAACCAGGTACAGGGATCAATTTTAACCAACGTTTCACTGATAAACTGTGCCATCTTCATTGGAGATGATGCCTGGGCATGTCTAGTCCAGTGGTATTTACACCCCCGTCAGCAGTCCCTCCTGATTGGTTAGTCCTCATCCAATCAGGTTTCCACTGTCCCACCTTGTTTAGAATCAAATTCTTGTTCTTACTTGGAGCGGGACCTTGGTCTTTGTTAAAATTCTTTTCCTTTAGTTTTATTTCAATGGCTTCCTTTACCAGGTGGTCCCAAAAGCCATTGGCACGGCATAGTAGTTTTATGCCATTGGAAGTCAATTCTATGGGCATTTCAAATGCAATGTTCTACTACCGCAGATTTCTCCGGGTAACCCAGATACCCATTGCTCTTCGATGCAGGTTTCCACCTTGTGTCCCATCTGGCCGAAATACGCTGCTCCACATTCACAAGGAATTCTGTAAACACCAGCTGCCCCGAGTCTCAGGCTATCTTTGACCCACACAAGCTGTGATTTTGAGCTTCCTTGCAGGTTTGTGGTATGGTATTAATCTGGTATTTCTTCAGGATCCTGGCAATCCTTCCGGAAACCATGGAAATATGGAGAAGATAGGTGGTAGCGATGCCTTCCTCCTCGTTGTTAGGTTTCCTGGTTTTTCCGTCAGCCCTTTTAAGGGCCCAATTGATTTCCTTCACCTTGTAGCCATTCTGTAGGAATGTCATGCATAATAGTCTTATTTTCTTGTGGAGACCCTCTGGGTCCGAAATAGTTTTCGCACAGTTAACCAAAGTGGAAAGAACTGCTCTACATTGGGAAGTGTGATGGTGGCTGTTATTGTTGAGGTCCAAGTCAGTTTCTGATAGATGCCATGACCAAGGCTACCGTCTGGTTTTTGTCATATTAGAAAGTCCAGGAATGGGAGTAATAAATATATCCACTGCATTAGATCTGCTCTGGACATCAACTCTTCATCTGGAATTGTCAACCTTCTTCTCTCAACAGGTCCACTGCTGCCCAAGGTGAACTAGTTTCACAAAGGAACACTGTGAAGCAGGCCAAGAAATACAACAAACTATCCTAACAAAATGCAGCCATCCCACCAATGGACCCAGAAAGGATCCAATGTCATCAATCAAACTGGGCAAAGCATCAACGAGGCGACTAGATCGATCCTCACCAAGGGGCTAAGCTTCACTCCAGTCCCCAGAGCTATACCTTATCGGGATTACATTTGTCAAATAGAGAAGCAATCTAAAAACTATCATGCGATATTGCAGAGGAGGCGAGGATAGAGGTCTGCACGGCCCTCAAAAGGGCTGTTTTGCTGAAACTGAGCATCACAAAAGCAGACCAACTGGCCCTCCAGGCACTACGGTGGAACCCAGCCCATCAAGATTTTACCAGCAGACAAAGGAAATGCAACCATCCTGATGCCCTTGGAGGAATACCACAGGAAAGTCCAACAGATTCTGGATGATCCCGCCTACAGAGCTCTACAGTGGGACCCCATGGCTTCGATTGAGAGGATGACCTCCACTTTACTGAAGAAATCCAGACTGCCAGCACACATATGCAAGACACTTCTGCCTCCATACCACCAAAACTTTATGGGCTCCCTAAGATACACAAGGGTTCCGCTCGATGCCTATCATCAGTGGGATAGATTTTCCAACTTACTACCTCACTAAGCATTTAATGACTATGCTGTCTCCCTTTGTAAGATGGGAGCACAGAAACCTGATTGGACTAACCAATCAGGAAGGACAGACAACAGGGGTATAAATGCTCAGGCCCAGGCATCATCCCTGATAAAGATGGCACAGTTTGTCATCGAAACATTAGTTAAAATCGATACCTGTACCCAGCTGGAGGCCGAAGAGTTTATTGAACTCAAAAATGTGAAGCACGAAATAGAAAAGTAGCGTACTTTTTGTTTTAATGGTGAGAAATTGGGCAATGATAGTGCTCAAAGCATTTTAACTGTTCTTCACACAATTCACTAAAAAAAAATCAAGATTCCTGTGTGACAAGGTAACTAGGTAGACAAATGGTATTTCGTTCCTTTTGTTACATGACAATTTGAGAACTTGAATAGAGGAGAAAACAAGTCTTGCTGTTATTAGGCCAAGCGCTGATGACTTGGTGTAGTACAGACAGTACTTCATGGTGAGCATTGACAATGATGGGCTGAAGGGTCTTTTCTTCTGCTATATCACTCTATGATCCTACAAGACCTTTGACAAGACAGCATCTGGAGTTTAGTGTAGAGTTTTGGTTTCTTTACCCATAAAAGAAAATACTTGGTGTAGAAGCAGAGCAGGGATGGCAAGCTTTGTACACTTAGATTGAGTAGACCAGACCTACATACCTTACAGCTTAGAAGAACAAGAGATCTTATTGAAAGTTCTAAACATCCTGACAGGGTGGATGTTGGGTGCAGAGTGGAGAACTAGGGTCACAGTCTCAGAATGAGTACTAAGCTATGTAAGACTGAAGAGAAATTTATTCATGCAGAGGATACTGAATCTTTGGAGTTCTCTACTTAGGAATACTCTATGAGCTCTATCATCAAGTTCATTCCAAATAGAGGTAGATTGATTTCTGGATATTTGATTCAAGGAAATAAGGAAATATTGCAGGAAAATGACATTGAGGTAGAACAGTAAGCTCAATTCCAAATGGCCTACGCCAGCTCCTACTTCTCATGTTTGTGTTCTGTTCTATAAATGTTGTGAACTGAATATGACGTAATAACATTATTTTAATGAGGCAGCTCCTAAGTTAGGCAACAACTCCACACGAATCAAAAATAATGTTTCGTAGGTAGCATCCAAATGAAAAATATGGCCAGAATTGAGCATCTTCCATCTGTCAACGATACAAATCTGCTGAGGGTTACTGAAGTCTGTAAACTCTGATTATACCAGGGCAGCTGTGCATTGTTGGAAGCAGATGAAAAAACATTTCCATAGACACACTGTATTAAGAGGAGTGAGGTTGAAAAGAAGCCCTAGCACTTCAAACCTTATTTACAACTTAACCTGAGGAGCCTTTGAAAATAGAATTATATACATAATCCATAAGATATAGGAACGGAATTAGCTCATTCGGCTCAAATCTGCTCCACCATTCAAACATGACCAAGTTTTTTTTTTAAAAACTCTTTCTCGTCTTTTCTCTGTAGCCCTGACACACACCTGTTAACTAGTCAAATACCCATCGATTCCTGCTTTGAATAAAACCAAAGCTACCACAGAATAAAAGAAAATCCCAAATCCAGAGAATGAAGGGACTGAAAATACACAGACCAGCAGACAAGAACTGTGCTTGAAGACAATGAAAACTGCCTGAAATATTATTGAAAACAAATATTACTCTTCTCACACTGAGCAAAATAGGAAGTTCTCCATCTTCAACTGAGAACTGCAGGTGACATCCGCAACCTCGTGAACAACAGGGACAAAGCACAACCTCCATCTAAAAGGCAGCAGCTTGAGACAGTGATCTTCACCTGAAATCTTAACCCTTCTCATCTACCAACACCAGCCACCTGTGCTCCTCCAGTAATATTAATGCAACTCATGCGATTGCTAGCATCATTCTCCACAGATTGCCTTCTATATGGATAAGTGTTTATTTTGCCCCTCGTTCCTGCAGCTACCAATCTGCTCAATCAACCCTCATCTTTCACACCATTGTCTTTAATAAAACCTGTCCTGCATTTAGATTGACCATTTCTCCTTACGTGCCCCTCATCTCTTTCCCTCAAGTCCAGGGATGCAGATTTAAACCAGATGCTTAATTTTATTACTCACTATTCAGGACACAAAGAGATGTCAAACCCTAATCTCCACTGCCAAAACTAGTCACTTCTAGAGGATCATTCTGAAAACTAGAGCACCACGGGCTTCTGTTCTCTATTGCAAATTGTTTTATCTCCTGTCGACTTTGCCTTCAGTTTCTACAGTGGGAAACGCTTATGGACATGATCTCCAACAGGCGAGAACATTTGAGTAGCTGTTTTGTTCACTTTGCTCTCGTCTTTCACACAGGGTTCAATCTGACTGGATGAAGCAGCAACGGTTTGATTACTAACTGGGAAATGGCAGAGTGGTGAGAGACAGAGCAGCAATAAATGAGGCCGGACTAATTTAAACTAGTTTAGACAACCATTAAAATGGTGAAAAGATGCACTGTGCTACCTGCTAGTGAGGCCAAAAAGAGGAAAATCATATAGTTTTCTCCTTCCTGCCATCTGGAAAAAGGCACCGAAGCATTGGGCACTCACGACCAGACTATGTAACAGTTTCTTCCCCCAAACCATCAGACTCCTCAATACCCCAGAGCCTGGCTTGACACCAACCTACTGCCCTCTACTGTGCCTACTGTCTTGTTTATTATTTATTGTAATGCCTGCACTGTTTTGCGCATTTTATGCAGTCCTGGATAGGACTGTAGTCTAGTGTAGTTTTTGTTTTTTTTCTTACGCAGTTCAGTGTAGTTTTTGTATTGTTTCATGTGGCACCATGGTCCTGGAAAACGTTGTCTCATTTTTACCATGTTCTGTACCAGCAGTTATGGTTGAAATGACAATAAAAAGTGACTTGACTTGACTTTAAACACGTGACTAAGGAGTTGGTGGTGGAGGGAGGACATCAGATTCTTAGACCATTGGACTCTTTTCCAGGGAAAGCGAGACCTATATGGAAGAGACAGTTTGCACCTGAACTGGAGAGGGACTAAAATCCTAGCAGGAATGTTTGCTAGCGCTGCATTTGGGGGGGGGGGGGTTAAACTAGAGTTGCAGCAGGATGGGAAACAGACTGCCAGAACAGGTAGTAGACAGATGTAGTTTAAAATCTCAGACAAAGTCAGGAATCAAAAGGTTGAGCATGGTGTGACTAATGTTCTGAGCTATACATTTCAATGCAAGAAGTATTGTAGGAAAGGCAGATGAGCTCAGGGCATGGATCAACATGTGGAATTATGATATTGTAGCCATTAGTGAGACTTTATTGCAGGAGGGGCAGAACTAGTAGCTCACGTTCCGGGATTCCGTTGTTTTGGACGTGACAGAGCAGGAGGGATTAAAGGAGGTGGGGCAGTGTTACCAGTCAGGAAAAGTGTCACGGCACTGATCAGTCAGGACGACTGGAGAGCTTGCTGAGCAAGACTTTATGGGTGGAGCTGAGGATTAAGAAAGGTGTGACCACATTAATGGGGCTATATACCACCCAGCAGTCCGCAGGACTTAGAGGAATACATTTGTAGAGACACCGCAAACTGTTGCGAGAAACACAAGGTTGTGATAGTAAGTGATTTGAACTTTCCACATATTGACTGGGACTCCCATACTGTAAAAGGACTAGATGAGATAGAGTTTGTCAAATGTATTCAGGAAAGTTTCCTTAATCAGCACGTAGAAGTCCCAATGAGAGAGAGATGCCATATTTGATCCTCTGTTAGGGAATGAGACAGGGCAGGAGACAAGAGTTTGTGTAGGAGAACACTTTGCAATTAATGATCATAATGCCAATAGTTTCAAAGTAAATATGGAATAAAGATAGGTCTAATCCACAGGTTGAGATTTTAAATTGGATAAAGGCCAACTCTGATGGTTTCAGAACAGATCTGGCAAGTGTGGATCGGGACAGGCTGCTTTCTGGCAAAGTGGGAGGTAAGTGGGAGGCCTTCAAAAGTGAAATTTTGAGAGTACATAGCTTGTGTGTGCCTGTCAGAATAAAAAGTAAAGATAACAGGTTTAGGAAACCTTGGTTTTCAAGAGATACTGAGATCCTGGTTAGGAGAGAGAAAAAAAAAGGCAGGTAGAAACAAATGAGGTATTTAGAGAGTACAAGAAATGCAAGAGAACACTTAAGAAATCAGGAAAGCTAAAAGGTGGCATGAGGTTGCCCTAGCAGACAAGGTGAAGGAGAATTCTAAAGGGATTCCACAGATATGTTAAAAGCAAAAGGATTGCAAGGGACAGATTTGATCTCAGGAAGATCAGAACAGTAATCTATGCATGGAGCCAAAAGGGATGGGGAAGATCTTAAAAGGATTTTTTCTGCATCTGTATTTACTCAGAAGATGGACACAGAGTCTACGGAAATGCGGCAAAGCAACAGTGAGGTCCTGCACCCTTTGCAGATTACAGGTAAGGAGGCATTTGCTGTCTTATGGCAAATTTGGATCGATAAATCCCCAGGGCCTGACAAGGTGATCAATTGGACCCTGTGGGGGGCAAGTGCAGAAATTTCAGGGGGCCCTAGATAAAGATTAGCTTTATTTGTCACATATACATCAAAAACATATCAAAAATACATCAATCTTCCATCCTTGAACTCAATTCACACCGCACGCTGTCGGAGCAGTGCTGCCAGGATAATCAAGGACACGACCCACCCAGCCAACACACTTTTCGTCCCTCTTCCCTCCGGGAGAAGGCTCAGGAGCTTGAAGATTCGTACAGCCAGATTTGGGAACAACTTCTTTCCAACTGTGATAAGACTGCTGAATGGATCCTGACCCGGATCTGGGTCGTACCCTCCAAATATCTGGACTTGCCTCTCAGTTTTTTTGCAGTACCTTACTTTCCATTTTCTATTTGATTTATCATTTAAATTTTTAATATTTACTATCGATTTGTACTCCAGGGAGCAGGAAGCGCAGAATTAAATATCGTTGTAATGATTGTACGTTCTAGTATCAATTGTTTGGCAACAATAAAGTATAAATAAAGTGAAATGCATTATTTGCATCAAATTAAACCAGCGAGGATTACGTTGGGGGAAGCAGGCAAGGGTCGCCCCACTCTGGGCGCCCACAACTAACTCTAACTGTACAGCTCTGGAATGTGGGAGGAGAGCCACGTAGGTACGGGGAGAATGTACGAGTCCTTAGGGACAGCAGGAGGAATCAAACCCCGATCGGCTGTAGAGCTACCACACTAACCACTACGCTACCATGCCGTCCCTTCCTTTGTGGCTCAACCAGAGCAGAATACACTACGGAAACCAGGTACATGTGAGGTCACTGCAGGGGATAGAAGGCCTTGGCTGTGCAGGGGTGGGTGGTGTGTGGAAGGGAAGGGTAAAACAGGGCAAAAGTCAGTTACTGTGATCAACATGTCAAAGTCTATGATTGTCAGCTGAGGGGAAGATAAGCCATGGGGCTGCAAATGGCAGCTGGTTAAGAGAGACTGGATTGGCAGCTTGCGGGGGGTTGGGGGGGGGAAATCAGTGGAAGTTCAGACGGGAGCTGATTTAAGGGCAAGTGCTTTTGGCCTTGTATAGGTAGGAAGTTGGCAAAGGCTGTTTCCTTGATTGGAGTGGGGGGGGGGGGTTAGTAAATGGGTGCTAACCTGGATCAGGCAAATCACCTTGATGTAGATTAAGCAGTGATGTAAAAAAAAATCTGCATGGGCTGAAAGGGCCCAATGATAGGAATACCTCCAAACCTCAATGCTCAAAGCCAAGGGAATGACACGCATCTGACATGGAATATAGCTGACCTACCAAGTACAGTTCTCAACAGAAGGTTTGTTATGTTTGAGTTCAGTGGTGAACTCCACTGCTTCACAAGTGGTCAAAAGAAAATAATTGGTCTCATAATTGTTTCACAGCACAAGATCAAGTAACCACCTGGGGCAAGGGTTCCCTGGGGTCCACAGATCCCTAGCTTAATGCTATTGGTCCATGGCACAAAAAGGTTGGGAACCCATGACCTAGAGAGAAGCTCCACTAAATTAGAATCTACATTTTTAAATTAGTTTGTTGAAGTCAGTAGCATTATTTAATTTTAGACATTAAAGACATTAGACATTAACCATGCAGATATTTAACAAATGAAAGGAATTTCGGAAATAGCCAGGAGAGTATTGGAGCAGTCAAGTCCAATAAGATTTAATAAAAACGTTGAAATGGTCTCAACAGATTAGTTGATGGGTGAAGAAACCTTCAGAGGGTCATGAATATTCCAGAGTTAAAGCTTAGAATAGGGATTAGAAAAAGTGTTGGGGTTCCATGCAATAAAATTCACCTGACCAAAAAGAGGAAGGACTGTGTCAAGGGAACAGTTTCTGGCAGGGATCAAAGAAAACAATAATGATTTTCCCATTGTTTGATGGACAGAAATAGAAAGTAGTATGAGGATTAAAATAATAATAATAATAATAATTATTATTATTATTCAAGGATTGATTCCTGTGGGACTTTAGAAACATTAGCTAATACCGACTGTTGATTTTGCAGCATTTATCTTACTGTTGAAATTCCTTCACTGCCAAATTCCTTTGTGTCCTCCACCAGCCTACACCCTAAGCATTCTGTATTCTTCTACCTACATTTTTGAACATTCATTCATCTCTGAAACCCAAAGTATGTTTATCAAAATTTTTATACTGTATACAACCTTGTCTTCTTACAGGCAGCCACAAAAGAAACCAAATAGAACCCATTATAAAAGACTGTTAACCACACAATGTGCAAAAAAAACCACACACATTGTGTAAACAATAAAAAATAAGAAAATAACATTTAGAACTAAAGTCCACAAAAGTGAGTCCACAGCCATGAAGCCAGTCATCACTGTAGCAGGTCCAGGAGCTCATTAGTTGCAGGCCACAGTCTCTACACAGAACTGAGACAAGTAAACGTCACTGAGCAGCAAGCTGAACACCAGCCCATTCTTTGCCATCAGCCCTGATACCCTGACCTTTTCATCTGCTCATTCCTCCCTCCTGGATCAGGATCCTATCACACCCTGAATCTGCTGCTTCCAATTGGTTCCAAGTCGCCCCAGCAAAGGCCAAGTATTAGCTCATTCCTCACTCTTGGGCCTGGGCCACACTACCTCAATACAGCCTGTACACACCATGCTACAACCACCCTGTAACTTCGAGATTTCAGTTCACACCGCAAAAATGGCAGGTCATACAGGCGGTTCAAAACTCAACTCCGAAAGGGAAGCTACAGGCCACAGTGATAGTTGTCCAGGAAAAAAGTGATTAATAAAGTAGTTAGTAGTTGTGTTTGCTGTCAGTAAGGCATCGTTATCCTTCACCAGTGCCATCTTAAATCAGCTTGAAACAGTGGTGTGTCCTCAGCATTCAAAGCCTTACCTCAGGAATTACTTCCTCAAATCACTCCACTACTGTTCTTCCTACAAGACCTATTGTAACCTCTTTCAGTCACTCATTCTGATATCTTGCTTTGGTTTGGAATCTATGTGTGTCTCACAAAGTTTCTGTGAAGCATCTCAGGAAACCTCTTATGTAGAAAAGGCACTACACAAATGCATAATTTTTTTTATTAAAAAAGGATGGTTTGGGGTTGGGCATGAGTTTATCTGAACAGATGGAATAGAAGCAGAAGTAGGCCATTTGGCTAAGTTTGCTTTGCTATTCAATAAGATCATGGCCAATCTGATCTTAGCTTCAACTCCACTCTCCCCCTTTCACAAAGGAGTGAGATAGATCTACTGATTGAGTAGCGGCACAACAACCACCTCATACTCAATGTCAACATGACCAAAGAATTGATCGTAGATTTCAGGAAGCACAAGTCCGCAGAACACACAGCAAGTCCTCATCGGAGGGGTCAGCAGTCAAAATGGTGAGCAGCTTCGATTTCCTGGGCATCAACGTCTCAGAGGATCTATCCTGGGCCCAACATACTGATGCAATTGCAAAGGTGGCATACCGGCAGCTATACTTCATTAGGAGTTTGAGGAGATTTAGTGTGTCAAATACTCGAACAAATTTCATCAATGTACTGTGGAGAGAATTCTGAATGGTTACATCATTCCCTGTATGGAGGCTCCAATGCACAAGATGGAAAAAGGCTGCAGAGGGTTGTAGAATCAGCCAGTTTTACCACAGGCTCTCGCCTCCCTATTACAGAGGTACTACACTGTAATAGGTATTACTCCCTCTTACAGAGGTATTACACTGTAATAGGTATTACTCCCTCTTACAGAGGTATTACACTATAATAGGTGCTACTCCCTCTTACAGAGGTATTACACTGTAATAGGTGTTACTCCCTCTTACAGAGGCATTACACTATAATAGGTGTTACTCCCTCTTATAGAGGTATTACACTGTAATAGGTATTACTCCCTCTTACAGAGGTATTACACTGTAATAGGTATTACTCCCTCTTAGAGGTATTACACTGTAATAGGTATTACTCCCTCTTAGAGGTATTACACTGTAATAGGTGTTACTCCCTCTTACAGAGGCATTACACTGTAATAGGTGGTACTCCCTCTTACAGAGGTATTACACTGTAATAGGTGTTACTCCCTCTTACAGAGGTATTACACTGTAATAGGTATTACTCCCTCTTACAGAAGTATTACACAGTAATAGGTGTTACTCCCTCTTACAGAGGTATTACACTATAATAGGTGTTACTCCCTCTTACAGAGGCATTACACTATAATAGGTGTTACTCCCTCTTACAGAGGAGAGCTTCAAAAGGCAGTGCCACAGGAGGCGGCCCAGGAGCTGAAGACGCTCACTCAATGTTTTAGAAATAGCTTCTTCCCCTCTGGCATCAGATTTCTGAACAGTCCAATGAAACCATGATCATTACCTCACTATTCCTCTTTTGTACTATTTTATTCTTTATTGTAACTTAAAAGAATTTTTAATGACTTGCACTGTACTGTTGCCAAAAATATTTAATGGCATCCATATGTCAGTGATAATAAACTGCATGTTGACACTGATTCCAAGAGCAATCTTGTTGTTAATGTTTAACCATACTCTGAATATTGTTCCCACTAACTGTTAGCGATAAATGTTATGTACTTTTTGAAGGTCAAATGATAAGACATTTTTTATTTCCTTGCTACTAAGATACTGTACATGAAAATAAGTTATACAGCTTTATGATTAGTTCGAATGAAAAATAGTGATCTAACTTTTTATTTCAACTTTTCCTGAGGTCAAAGAATCTGAGTCACTATTTCTTCTGTTGCCACTACACATTTATTTTCAATACTCCCCTTTAAATGTAACAACCATGAACTGAAAAAAATTGTCCTTCCTGATTTTTTGATGGATGTTTCATTAAAGAATGTTATCAGAATCAGATTTATCACCGTCTTATTTAACATGAAATTTGTTTCAAAACAGCAGGAAAGTGCAAAGTCACAAAATTAATGTAAATTACAAATTAAAGTAATGCAAAAATTAGGAATAATGATGTAGTACTCATGAACTGTTCAGAAATCTGATGGTGGAGGGGATGAACCAGTTTCTGAATCATGGGACTCCAGGCTCCTTTACTTCCTCCCTGAAGAGTAACGAGAAAAGGGCATATCCCGGATGGTGAAGATCTTTAGTGATGGATGCTGCCTTCTTAAGGCACCGCCTCTTAAAGGTACCTTCAATGGTAGCGAGGGCTGTGCCCATGAGGGAGCTGGCTGAGTCAACAGCACTCTGCAGCTCTTGTGATCCTGAACTTTAGAGCCTCCTACCAGGCAATGATGCAGCCGGTCAGAATACTCTCCACCTTACCTCTATAGAAATCTGCAAGAGTCTTTGCTGACATAGCGGATCTGTTCAAACACCTAAAGAGCAGAGTTGCTGATGTGTCTTCTTTATTATTGAGTCAGTGTTGGGCCCATGTTGAATCCTCCAAGATAATGATGCCCAGGAACGTAAAGCTGCTCATCCTTTCCTCTGTTGACACCTCGACAAGGACTGGTGCGTGCTCTCCGGACTTCCCCTTCCTGAAGCCTACAACCATTTTCTTGGTCTTGCTGACTTCGTGCGAGGTTGTGGATGTGACCCCACTCAACCCGCTAACCTATCGTGCTCCCGTACGCCTCCTTGTCGCCATCTGAGATTCTGCCAACAACAGTGGTTACCATTGGTTAATCTACAGATGGTATTTGAGGCACACTTAGCCACAGT